>NC_052401.1:1795345-2149513 GCF_009389715.1 Phoenix dactylifera | reverse complement strand
CCGACTCGGACCCGACCCAATCTTCAACTGGGTCGGATCTGGGAAGGGATCCTTCTTTAGTCAAATTTGTACTCAATGTGCATTTTATCTCTAATTTATGAAAAATCTGTGTCAAACCCAAATATAATATTAATACAGTGAATTTATCATTATCGGTTAGCAATAATACTAATTTAGATGACATGTAGGTCGCACTTTTGTGCTCTCATCACTATACATGTTGTCTTTGATGAAACTAATGATACTTCCTCTAGCAAGAAAGTAGTTGTTGATGATGATGCAGGATTTCTAGAAGACAAACTTGAAAAGATAAGCATCATGAGAAAGAACAAAGGCAAAATGAAGAAACTCCTATAATCCAAGAGAAAACAACTAAGCATGATTTTACCAAGGCTTGGAGGTATGCTTATGGTCATCTCAAGAAATTAATTCTTGGTGATGCATCTCAACCGGTAAGAACTAGAGCATCTCTTAGGAATTTGAATAATCACTTGGTTTATTCTCAGTTTGAACCTAAAAATATTGAAAGAAGCTGAAAAAGATATTAATTGATTAATGTTATGCAAGAGGAACTAAATCAGTTTAAAAGAAATAATGTTTGGAACTTAATTGAAAGGCCCACTGAATTTCTGTTATTGGAACAAAATGAGTTTTCAAAAACAAACTTGATGAGAATGGATTAGTAATAAGAAACAAGGCTTAGACTCGTAGTAAAAGGATATAATCAAGAGGAAGAAATAGATTTTGATGAAAATCTTTGCTCCGGTTGCTAGACTTGAAGCCATAAGACTTTCTACTTGTATTTGCATGTCGTATGGACTTCAAACTATTTCAAATGGATGTTAAAAGTGTATTTTTGAATGGATATGTAACTGAAGAAGTCCTATATTGAACAACACTTGGTTTTAAAAATCATAATTATTCAAATCATGCTTATAAACTTAACAAAGCCTTATATAGTTTGAAGCAAGCCCCTAGGGCTTGGTATGAAAGGTTAAGCAAGTTTTTTTGGATAATGGTTTCACTAGAGGACATGTAGACATACCTTATTTTTGAAAAAGAAAAACAAAAACATGCTAATAGTTCAGATTTATATTGATGACATCATATTTGGTGCTACTAATAATTGTCTTTGCAAAGAATTTGTTGAGCTCATGCAGGGAGAATTTAAAATGAACATGATGTGTGAGCTAACTACTTTCTTAGGCTTCAAATCAAATAATTAAAGGAATGAACTTTCATCGATCAAGCAAAGTACATCAAGGAGATGTTAAACAAGTTTAAGATGAAGACTAGCAAAGCAATTGGTACACCTATGAGCTCTTATTGCAAATTGGATAAACATGAATCAGGTAAGAGTGTGGATCAAAGTTTTATTAAAACCCAATTCCCCGCCCCCCCCCCCCCCCCCCCCCCCCGGGCTGTCTACTAGGCAACAAGAGCATTCTTTATCTTACTTCCACTTCTACCTCAAGTGGGCGCTGTCTAAATTGATGGATTTGCATAGTTGAGCTAAAGAAGGTTTTAAGGGCTCACCTCCAAAATACATCCATTCAAGGCGTTGGAGTGGTCACCAAATAGCTAATTGGCAGTATGGTTTTGCTATGTAAAACCTAGCTTCCTAAGTTTAAAATGTTGCAAAGGTTCCAAAAAGAGGCCGATATGGACCTCGATCAGTCGGATTCAGCGAGGTCTATACAAAGGGTCAATGTTTAGTGGTTTGGCGTTCATGATGCAATTTTTTAATGTAGTATGTCTGAAACTTATTTTTGTAACTTTGTGCTCAGTTAACTTCCTTGCGCAATTGTAATCGCAAACATCCCTTTATTTTGCCGAAAAAAGAATAGCTAATTAGTAGTCGACTTTTGGCTTGTCACGCTAACCACCGGTTAATGTGGCTTGCTTTGTCGCTGCTATAGAGATTTGGCCTTCTCAATTCCACATCCTTCCCTTGTTTTGTGTTTGATTGGGTCTAAGTTTAACACCTAATCTGAACCAAATTCTCTATTTAAGTAGATATCCTTTTTCTTTTTGGTGATACAAAGCGGGAAACCTTCACAAAAACTAAATTTTTAAGTACAAAACACCAATCATGTTAGCAAGAATAAATGCCTAATATCCAGGGGAATAAAGTTAAATGAAGTGTAGGCTTCATTGGCTTCCTCTCCTGAAGCTTATCAACTGGTTTGATTGCCTTCTCTGAACACATGATTTGCATGAAAAAAGTTTTAAGAATTGCTTGAACTGCATTACATCCATAAGGAGTGGGTGGCTTAGAATCATACTAGCGTTACTACATCTATTAATCCAATATATGACTGTTAATAAGTCATCTTCCAACCAGATCTCCAATATTGTGACTTTTCGATTGTTGCTCTCAACCCTTCCTAGGATATTTTCAATTAAATTTAAGGATATTTTCAATTAAATTTAAGGATTACGGCGGCTTGCTAACAGAAATTTTATTCTTGGTTTTATATGTTATAGATATTTTAAATTTTAGTGAAAGTAATGTAATTAGGGTTATTTTTCTAATTGATTAATGGAGAAATTAAACCATTTTTATATAATTATTTGTAAGAAAACTATAAATAGTTTAGGGATTATAAACCGATTATAGATTATAGATAGTCATATTATAGGCGGATGGATATTGGTATTGTTACGGGGGAACTTAGCCACCATGCCCCACGTGACCGGCACGCGCGCCCAGGAAGACTACGGCTGCCCCTTGATCCAGCAATCCGACCTCGGGTCGGATATCTTCGGCTCCGCAGCCCGACCCCGAGTCGGCTGCCCCTTGGTCCAGCAATCCGACCTCGGGTCGGATATCTTCGGCTCCGCAGCCCGACCCCGAGTCGGCTGCCCCTTGGTCCAGCAATCCGACCTCGGGTCGGATATCTTCGGCTCCGCAGCCCGACCCGAGTCGGCTGCCCCTTGGTCCAGCAATCCGACCTCGGGTCGGATATCTTCGGCTCCGCAGCCCGACCCCGAGTCGGGTGCCCCTTGATCCAGCAATCCGACCCCAAGTCGGCAATCTCTTGACAACAACAGACTGTTCCCCTGAGGCACGCGCGGCCCCCTGCTCCACTACTCCCTGCAACGGCCGTATCCGGCCTGCCCCACGATCCCCTGTAACAGCCGTACAAAGCGGAGCTCCACTACGCCCTGCCATGGCCGTACCCAGCGCTACCCCACGACGCCCTGTAACGACCATGTCAGTGGCAACCCCATCGTGCCACACGATGACCAATCCCCAGAAAACCCCCCCAGCCTGATATATATGCGGCTGGGGGGAAGGGGGAGGGTAAGCAAGATTTTCCAGAGTATTATCTTACCTGCTACCTCTTCTTCTCCTTCGATCTCCCCTAACTTAATCGTCGGAGGGCCCCCACTACCCGGTGGTGGTGCGAGGCTTGCTTGCAGGTTTCCCGGCGGAAGGTGGAGCGCAACCGAAGTAATTCCAAGGGAACCCCGTTCATACCGCTGTGCCAATCGTTCTCGGTTTGGACCCCCAGCAACAGTTGGCGCTAGAGGAAGGGACCGGATCTCAGAGCGATCGTAATGGCACGGCGAGGTGGTCGTGGAGCTTCCAATGCTTCCGGTCGCGGGCCTCTCGCGCCTCTGGCCGGAGGCCGCTGCATCTCCAACACACTCTCAGCAACACTCCACCGCCCCACCGCCCATTCAACGGTCGAAGCCGCCCAGTTCGACCAGCTAACCCAGCAGGTTCGCACCTCGCGGAGGCGGTGCAGAATCTGTAGGGTGCGATGTCCCGGGCGCCGCAGCGGGCTCAGGAGCCGCCGCTGCCTGAGCGTTCGCCTGTCCTCCTCAACCCGCGCTCCTTCCTCTCCCATGGGGAGGAGCGCCGGCGCGAGGAGGATTCTCGAGCACGCTCCATTCTGCCGGGACCTTCCCACCGGAGCTGCGCGGGGTACGAGAGGCGGGCCCGGGCGCGTTCCCAGACCCTCCAGTCCTCGAGGAACCCGCGCTCCAGTCGGTCCCCTCTCGCCGTCCTTGTCTCCACCCACCGGTCGCGCTCCCTGGACCGGCGGGTGGACGATCTCCACCGACAACTCCAGGTCCTGAAGGGCCATTCCAAAGATCCCTTCGCCGACTTAGAGATCTCCTCCCAGCCGGCGCTTGCCTCGAGGATCCTGCGGACCCCGAATCCGCCGGGGTTCAAAATGCCGGCGATCGAGCCCTATGACGGGCGGCGGACCCGCGGGATCACGTCGAGAGTTTCAGGACCCTTATGCTCCTCCACGGAGCATCAGATCCCCTTCTCTGCAAGGCTTTCCGGCAACCCTCCGTGGCCCGGCGAGGGCGTGGTTCGCCGGGCTGGAGGCTGACTCAATCCGGTCCTTCGACCAGTTCACCCGCCTCTTCATCACTCATTTCGCCGTCAGTAGCCGGCGGCGACTGGTCTCCGACTCCCTCTTTGATGTCCGGCAAAACGAGGGAGAAAGCCTGCGGATTATCTTACCGCTTCAACGGGCTACGCTGGAGGTCCGGAACCTGAGTCAGGAGGTAGCTCTTTCAGCCCTGAAGCGTGACTTCCGGAAGGGCAGACTCACCTTCTCCCTGGACAAACGCCTGCCGCGGAGCTTTCCAGAGCTGTTGTCCCGGGCGAACCAGTATGCGCATGCCGAGGAGGCGGCCGCCCACCGGAGCAAGGAGGCCGTCGAGATCCCTCCAAACCTTGGGAAGAAAAGGCGGAAAAGGCACGCCAGAGGAGGAGCCCGACGCCCCAGCGTCGGCGCAGAAGCCCGTCGCCGGCGAAAACCACGGCGCCCCACGCCCTCGTTCTCCGCCCCGACGTTTCAACCGGTACACCCCTCTCCTGACTCCCCGGGCCCAGATCCTTATGGAGATCAAGGGGCGGAAGGACCTCCCGGCCCCGAGACAGATGCGGAGGATACCTGGGAAGAGGCCCTCCTGGGCGTACTGTGAGTACCACCGAGACCACGGCCACGACACAGAGGACTGCTTCCAGCTTCGGGACGAGATCGAGGCTCTCATCCATCCGGGGGCGTCTCGGTCGATATGTGAGCGACCGACGTCCCCCCGCAGACCCGCGTCCGGCCGACCCGGCTCCTTCGGAGCCTCGGGAGCAGAATCGACCCATTGCGGGCATGGTCCACACTATCACTGGGGGCTGCCCCCGGCCCGTGAGGAACGCAGGGGCTCGACGGAGGCTCAGGGGCGGCCGTCGCAAAGAGGCAGAGGGTCGGCAATGTAATCACCTTTTGTGATGAGGATGTAAAGGGGTTCAGACCCCCCACGATGACGCCATGGTGATCTCCCTCACTATGGCAAACTATGATGTAAGGCGTGTTCTTGTGGATAGTGGAAGCTCAGCTGATAGCCTTCCAAAAGATGGGCTGTCCAGACAATTGTTGCACAAAATATCCACTCCCCTCATAGGATTCACCGGTGACGCTGTCCCGGCGGAAGGTGTCGTTGAGCTGCCTGTGACTGCGGGCGTCGCACCCGCAGAAGCCACGGTGCGACTCGGGTTCTTGGTCGTCCGTGTTCCCTCGGCCTACAACGCTATCCTCGGACGACCCGGACTGAATGCCCTTCGCGCGGTGGTCTCTACGTACCACTTGCTCATGCGGTTCCCCACGGCGGTCGGGATCGGGGAGGTCCGAGGCGACAACCGACCGCACGGCAATGTTTCCTAGCGACCCTCAAAGGGAAGAAGCCCGCAGAAGCCCTAAGCGTCGAGTCCCTTGATGCCAGAGACGAGGTGGCCTTGCGGCAGGGGGAGCCGCCGAGGGTGTGGTCGAAGTTCCCTCGAGGAAGGCCGCCGGGACCGGTGGTCCGGGTCGGCGCCAATCTCGACCCGGGAGCTCGGGCCCGGTTGGTGGAATTCCTCGAGCCAATGCCGATGTATTTGCCTGGTCGGCGGCCGATGTACCTGGGATCGACCCGGAGGTCATTTCTCACGCCCTCAACGTCGACCCGACCCACCGGCCAGTGAAGCAGAAGAAGAGACACTGTGCCCCGGATCGGATCCGGGTGGTCGACCAGGAGGTAGACAAACTCTTGGAGGCAGGATTCATAAGGGAGGTGAGTTACTCCGAGTGGCTGGCAAATGTTGTACTTGTCCGGAAGGCGAGCGGGAAGTGGAGGATGTGCGTCGACTATACCGACCTGAACAAGGCGTGCCCTAAGGATAGCTTTCCGCTTCCGCGGATAGACCAACTGGTCGACGCGACTTCCGGATATCAGCTGCTGTCTTTCATGGACGCCTTCTCCGGTTACAACCAGATAATGATGGCCCCACAGGACGAGGAGAAAACTGCCTTTATAACAGATCGGGAGCTGTACTGCTACAAGGTAATGCCCTTCGGTCTGAAGAACGCTGGCGCCACTTACCAGCGCCTTGTCAACAAAATCTTCAAAGAGCAAATCGGCCGGAACATGGAGGTGTACGTGGACGATATGCTGGTGAAGAGCCACCAGGCAGACCAGCACATCGTGGATCTGGAGGAGACTTTCACCACCTTGCGGAAGTTTCGCATGAAGCTGAACCCAGCGAAGTGCGCCTTTGGCGCTTCGGCCGGGAGGTTCCTCGGTTTCATTATCAACCAGCGGGGTATCGAAGCCAACCGGACAAAATCAAGGCTATCCAAGGTATGTCCCCTCCGACCAAAGTGAAGGAGGTTCAGGAGCTCGCTGGAAGGGTCGCCGCGCTCGGACGATTTGTGGCAAAATCGGCCGAACGCTGCCAACCATTCTTCAAGGTGTTAAAACGCCCGAAAGACTTCCTCTGGACGGCCGAATGTCAAGCAGCGTTCGACCAGCTCAAGGAATACCTGGCGTCTCCTCCCCTGCTATCCAAGCCGCAGGAAGGGGAGATGCTCTACTTCTATCTGGCGGTCTTCTCCCCAACTGCGGTCAGTGCGGTGCTGGTTCGGGAAGAGGCAAAGCTCCAGAAGCCAGTGTACTACATCAGCCGGGTCCTACGGGACGCCGAGACGCGGTATACGAAGGCTGAAAAGATCGCCTTCTCACTGCTGACCGCGACCAGGAGGCTCCGCCCCTATTTCCAGGCCCATTCTGTCACCCTCTTAACTGATCAACCGTTACGACAGATCCTCAGCAACCCCAAGAATGCGGGATGGCTGGTGAAGTGGGCAGTAGAACTCGGTGAGTTCGACATCCGCTACCAGCCTCGACCCGCCATCAAGGCCCAGGTGCTCGCGGACTTCCTCGCTGAGTGCACGGTGCAGGAGGCGGAGCCTAGACCGTCGGAAACGCCCAGCCTCGACCTCCCGACCTGGACGCTTCACATCGATGGGTCGTCGAACCCCGAGGGTGGAGGAGCCGGGCTGGTCCTTACCAGTCCTGATGGAGTGATAGCCGAGTATGCCTTGAGGTTTGGATTTCCAGTGACCAACAACGAGGCGGAGTACGAGGCCCTAGTCGCGGGACTCAAACTCACCGGGGAGCTCGGCATCCGGCGATTGAAGGTTTTCACCGACTCCCAGCTGGTGGTCGGGCAGGTCCGTGGGGAGTTCGAGGCCCGGATCCCGACCATGCAGAACTACGTCCGGAAGGTGCAAGCACTCATTCCCGACCTCGGCAGCATCGACCTCCAGCAGGTCCCCAGAAGCGAAAATGCCAGGGCCGACAGGTTGTCCCGCTTGGTGGGCGCAGAGGCGCACAACTTGTCGAGGGCAATCTACCTGGAGACCCTGGATGCCCCGAGCATCGGCGAGGCTGGAGCGGTGATGGCGATTGATCTAGAGCCGTCTTGGATGGACCCGCTCGTCGCCTACCTCGCCAAAGGGATCCTCCCTAAAGACGAAGATCAAGCTCGGCGACTTGGCAGGCTCCACCGCACCTACGCTTATATTTATAGCCAAACTGTGGCCCCCGGTCGTTCCGATGCGGGTGGCTCCAATAAATGCGGGCACATCGAATCCGGAGCCGTTCCGGCTCTTGAGGCTTATCCCCCCACGATCTCCTAAGCGTCGTTCTCCTTAATTGTATTCTTCGTGCAGGACACTCCGGGCGGCGTGTATCCCGCGGCCCCGTATCTCCGCATGCGCCCAGGCCGCATCCGCCTCGAAGAACGCGCGTATCGTGGCCGCTTAACTGGCATTCCTCGCAAGCAGCAACTGGCCGGTCCGATTTCTCAGGTAACGCCTCAATTAGCATTTAATGGCCTTCTGGTGTTCCCCAGGTGACACTTCGAGAGGAGGAGAAACACGATCGCAGCTGGCCACGGAGAAACCCCGTCGAGCGGCAAGTGATAGGCGCGCGACCAACGAGCGGAATTCCCCGAGGCTCGGCCCTCGGATGCCAGGCTAACCCGATGATCATCCCGGAGCAGACTAGCCTGAAGCCCCGACCGGTCGCCTCGGCTTGCGCTAGCCTTGGCCGACCAACGAGCGGAATTCTCCGAGGCTCGGCCCTCGGATGCCAGGCTAACCCGATGATCATCCCGGGAGCAGACTAGCCTGAAGCCCCGACCGGTCGCCTCGGCTTGCGCCAGCCTTGGCCGACCAACGAGCGAAATTCTCCGAGACACGGCCCTCGGATGCCAGGCTAACCCGATGATCATCCCGGGAGCAGACTAGCCTGAAGCCCGACCGGTTGCCTCGGCTTGCGCCAGCCTTGGCCGACCAACGAGCGGAATTCCCCGAGGCTCGGCCCTCGGATGCCAGGCTAACCCGATGATCATCCCGGGAGCAGACTAGCCTGAAGCCCCGACCGGTCGCCTCGGCTTGCGCCAGCCTTGGCCGACCAACGAGCGGAATTCCCCGAGGCACGGCCCTCGGATGCCAGGCTAACCCGATGATCATCCCGGGAGCAGACTAGCCTGAAGCCCCGACCGGTCGCCTCGGCTTGCGCCAGCCTTGGCCGACCAACGAGCGGAATTCCCGAGGCTCGGCCCTCGGATGCCAGGCTAACCCGATGATCATCCCGAGAGCAGACTAGCCTGAAGCCCCGACCGGTCGCCTCGGCTTGCGCCAGCCTTGGCCGACCAACGAGCGAAATTCTCCGAGGCTCGGTCCTCGGATGCCAGGCTAACCCGATGATCATCCCGGGAGCAGACTAGCCTGAAGCCCCGATCGGTCGCCTCGGCTTGCGCCAGCCTTGGCCGACCCACGAGCGGAATTCCCCGAGGCTCGGCCCTCGGATGCCAGGCTAACCCGATGATCATCCCGGGAGCAGACTAGCCTGAAGCCCCGACCGGTCGCCTCGGCTTGCGCCAGCCTTGGCCGACCAACGAGCGGAATTCCCCGAGGCTCGGCCCTCGGATGCCAGGCTAACCCGATGATCATCCGGGAGCAGACTAGCCTGAAGCCCCGACCGGTCGCCTCGGCTTGCGCCAGCCTTGGCCGACCAACGAGCGGAATTCCCCGAGGCTCGGCCCTCGGATGCCAGGCTAACTCGATGATCATCCCGGGAGCAGACTAGCCTGAAGCCCCGACCGGTCGCCTCGGCTTGCGCCAGCCTTGGCCGACCAGCGGAAGAATTTCCTGAGGCCTAACCCTCGGATGCCTGGCCTAGCGCCGGAAGAATTTCCTGAGGCCTAACCCTCGGATGCCTGGCCTAGCGCCGGAAGAATTTCCTGATGCCTAACCCTCGGATGCCTGGCCTAGCGCCGGAAGAATTTTCTGAGGCCTAACCCTCGGATGCCTGGCCTAGCGCCGGAAGAATTTCCTGAGGCCTAACCCTCGGATGCCTGGCCTAGCGCCGGAGGAACTTCAAAAGTCAGGAGTCGGCGAGACGCTACTAAGAGTTAAAAAGAGGAAGGACGAAAGTGAAATGAAGAAACACTTTGTTTGCATTAACTTTCGTTGCATCAGGGCCGAGACCCATACAACATGGCAAAACGCCAACATACAAAGAAAAGAACAAAGAAAAGTACAGAGAGTCAGCTTGGAGGAACCCCTGGGTCTGGAACGGCGAGCACGTCCGCGAAGGGAAGGGAGAACGGCTCTGAGAGCGTCAAAGGAGGAGCGAACGAACAGTCCGACGGCAACGACAGCAGCACGAGGGAGAAACTCGAGGATGCCTGTGAAAAGAAAGGCGGACGGGGGAGGGCCCCCGGTTAAATAGGCGGAAAGGCGGGTGACGCCTCGGTGACGCCAGAGGACGCCTGGCTGCCGAAGAATCGTTCGCGCCCCAAAGGCGAATCGACGCCATTAAGGAAGGATGTCCGCCGAAATCCGCAGACCGCCAGATCAGCGACAACCGCCATACGCCATAAAGAAGGTGGGGAGCTCGGAGCGCGCGCGCCTTTCCGAGGGATGGCGGCAATCTCGAAGCATCACTCCCTTCGCCCGTTCCCCTCCTGGTTCCAGGCTCGGAAGTGGGGGCTACTGTTACGGGGGAACTTAGCCACCATGCCCCACGTGACCGGCACGCGCGCCCAGGAAGACTACGGCTGCCCCTTGATCCAGCAATCCGACCTCGGGTCGGATATCTTCGGCTCCGCAGCCTAACCCCGAGTCGGCTGCCCCTTGGTCCAGCAATCCGACCTCGGGTCGGATATCTTCGGCTCCGCAGCCCGACCCCGAGTCGGCTGCCCCTTGGTCCAGCAATCCGACCTCGGATCGGATATCTTCGGCTCCGCAGCCCGACCCCGAGTCGGCTGCCCCTTGGTCCAGCAATCCGACCTCGGGTCGGATATCTTCGGCTCCGCAGCCCGACCCCGGGTCGGCTGCCCCTTGATCCAGCAATCCGACCTCGGGTCGGATATCTTCGGCTCCGCAGCCCGACCCCGAGTCGGGTGCCCCTTGATCCAGCAATCCGACCCCAAGTCGGCAATCTCTTGACAACAACAGACTGTTCCCCTGAGGCACGCCGCGGCCCCCTGCTCCACTACTCCCTGCAACGGCCGTATCCGGCGCTGCCCCACGTTCCCTTGTAACAACCGTACAAAGCGGAGCTCCACTACGCCCTGCCATGGCCGTACCCAGCGCTGCCCCACGACGCTCTGTAACGACCATGTCAGTGGCAACCCCATCGTGCCACACGATGACCAATCCCCAGAAAAATCCCCCAGCTTGATATATATGCGGCTGGGGGGGAAGGGGGAGGGTAAGCAAGATTTTCCAGAGTATTATTTTACCTGCTACCTCTTCTTCTCCTTCGATCTCCCCTAACTTGATCGTCGGAGGGCCCCCACTACCCCGGTGGTGGTGCGAGGCTTGCTTGCAGGTTTTCCGGCGGAAGGTGGAGCGCAACCGAAGTAATTCCAAGGGAACCCCGTTCATACCGCTGTGCCAATCGTTCTTGGTTTGGACCCCCAGCAACAGGTATAGATATACATCTGAGTATTATTTTGTTATTGCTATTATTTTATTTTGAAATAAAACTAGGAAGAACCGAATAGCGGTCATAATATCTGTTAAAAGGGTAAAATAATGCTTCGTTATATTATATGTATATATAAATATATTGAGGATGATAGTGTTATTTTGATGATTAACAAGCAATTATCTAGAGTATGCTATAAGTTAAATTGATACTTCACTTATAAGTTCATTACTCTCAGTATATTTGGTTAATTGAAAATAGATACATGACCTTGTTCATTTGAATGAATCTAACCTTGAGAATGCAGCAAAGTGTGGATTGAGTCGACCCAAAGGTTGATTGGGTCAACCCCGGCACATCAAAAATCATTTGGCACACTCCTGCAAAAATGGCACAAATGAACAGTGAGTTGGGTCGACCCAAGGTAAGCATGAGTCGACCCAACCTTGAAGAACCTCAAAAACACAACTGAAGAATGCTCTCTGGATTTACTGAGAGGGTCGACCCAAACAGTGGTTGAGTCGACCCAAGCTTGAGTCGACCCAAACCCTGAGAGGGTCGACCCAAAGGCAAGACAGAAAGACAGACAGAAATTGGTTCTCTGGAATTACTGAGAGGGTCGACCCAAGAAGAAGTTGAGTCGACCCAAGTGGACTTTGAGTCGACCCAAAGAATGGTTGGGTCGACCCATGGGAAGGAAGGCTGAAATTGAAGTTTCTGTGGTTTCTGAGAGGGTCGACCCAAGGAATGTTTGAGTCGACCCAAGGCAAAGTTGGGTCGACCCAAGGACAGGTTGAGCGACCCAAACACGGGCTGAACAGTAACGGCTAGTTCTGCAACTGTACTTTTTGTCCTTCCCAAGGTGAGTAACGGCTAGTTTTTCAAATCTAACCATTGGGACTTGTCCTAAGAAGGTGGGAAGCTATTTAAAGGGGCACTATTCATCAGAGAGAACAACTTTTGAGTTGAATATCAAAGAGTACCCAAGAATACAAAAGTGCCCTAATCTTCTTCATCAAGAGCTTCATTCAAGAATCAAAGAAAGGGATTGAGCAGATTCAAAGAGGCATCAAGAGCTCCATCCCCTTAAAGAGTGAAGCATCCTTGACAAAGAAGAGCAAAGCGACTTCAAAGCGATAAATACTTTCTAACTCTTCCTTGTAGCTTATATTGTTTCATATGCTCATTTAGGAGTTTGAATCTTTCCTTTTGTTATTAAACACTTTGTAAAGGTTCGTTGGTGAGCCCGCAAAACCAACAAAGGTTTTTGGTGAACCCGGAAAACCAAAGTGTATAGGTTCGTTGGTGAGCCCGCAAAACCAACAAAGGTTTTTGGTGAACCCGGAAAACCAAAGTGTATAGGTTCGTTGGTGAGCCCGTAAAACCAACAAAGGTTTTTGGTGAACCCGGAAAACCAAAGTGTATAGGTTCGTTGGTGAGCCCGTAAAACCAACAAAGGTTTTTGGATTGTGAGCCCGGAAAACAATCCAACTGTAATCCGCGAGATTATAGTGAATTCCCAAGGGGACGCTTGGGGAGTGGACGTAGGTGCTAAGGAGAGCACCGAACCACTATATATTGTTGTGTTTGTGTTGTGCTTGTGTTTTCATTTACTCTTGCATCATCTTCTACTCTTGCGTTAGTTTAACTCACTCAAATAGCTTAAGAAAGCATCCACCGCACTTAATTAAGAAAACGTTTAAAGCACCAAAATTTAGAAGAAACCAATTCACCCCCCCCTCTTGGCTTGTCACCTTGGGCAACAAGTGGTATCAGAGCGAGGTGCTCTAATAGTGCTCATTGATCTAACAATCAAGAGTTAAAGATCATGACAACCCAAGTGGGATGTGCAATGAGTGAGGGGCAATCCACAAATAGACCACCTCTATTTAATGGCACAAACTACACATATTGGAAAGCTAGAATGAGGATATTCATTCAAGCTTCGGACTATGAACTGTGGCAAATCATCACTAGAGGACCTCACATACCCACACTTAACATAGATGGCACTATCATACCCAAACCAGAAATGGATTGGAATGAAAGTGATAGAAGATTAGCACAGTTAAATGCAAAAGCTGTAAATACACTTTACTGCTCTTTAGATGTAAATGAATTTAATAGAATATCCACTTGCACCACCGCCAAAGAAATTTGGGATAGACTTGAGGTCACACATGAAGGGACCAATCAAGTTAAGGAGTCCAAGATAAACATATTAGTACACAAGTATGAACTGTTTAAAATGGAATCTACTGAGTCCATAACTGATATGTTTACTCGTTTTACTGATATTATAAATGGGCTTAAAAGTTTAGGAAAGTCTTATTCTAACTCTGATTTGGTGCGTAAAATTCTCAGGTCTCTACCAAGGAATTGGGAGGCCAAGGTAACCGCTATTCAAGAGGCAAAGGACCTCAACACACTGCAGTTAGAGGAGCTCCTAGGATCTCTCATGACCCATGAGTTGACAATGAGGCAAAATTCAGAAGATGAGGTCAAGAGAAGAAAACCCATTGCCCTAAAGACTACCACCCCTAGACAACAAACTGAATCGGAAGATTCAGATGATGATGAAGATATTGATGAAGAAGGGATGGCAGTGCTTGGGAGAAAATTCAGAAGATTCATGAGAGGTAAGAATAAGTTCCATAAAAAGAAACCCTTTCTTAAAGGTAACTCAAGCAAAGAAAAGGTTAAGGATAAGGAAAAAGAAAAGGAGACTCCCATTTGCTATGAGTGTAACAAACCCGGGCATTATAAGATAGATTGCCCAGATTTGAAGAGGATGGCAAGAAAGTTGAAAAAGAAGAATTTTATGGCCGATTGGAGTGAAAGTGAGGAATCAAGTTCGGAGGACGAAGATCATCAAGACACGGCCCAAATATGTCATATGGCCAATGACGATGAGGTAGATTCTGAACTTGACTGTGATTTTACTGTTGATGAATTGCATGATGCATTCTTAGAACTCATGGAAGAACATAAGAAAGTAATTAATAAAAATAAAGCTCTAAAAGAAGAAAATCAATCTCTCATTAAAGATAAGATAAAACTGTCTCATAACTATGAAACATTAAGTAGGAAACTTGAAAATGAAACCAAAAATCTAATTGCTGAAAATGTCAAGCTAAAAGAAGATGCTGAAAAATATAAATCTTTGGTAGATAGATTTACTCTTAGTTCTACCAAATTAAACTTGATTCTTGATAGCCAAAAAGCTGTATATGATAAGGCCGGTTTAGGGTATAGAACAAATAGGAAACAAAAACTCTTAAAGAATATTTTTGTAAAAGCTAAAAGGGAAAATATTACTTGTTATTGTTGTAATAAGATAGGACATAGAGCATATGAATGTAATTTTAGAAAGTCTAGTCAAAACAGATCAAGTAATAATCAAAAGATAAAATTCAAGAAAGTTTGGGTTCCAAAAGGAACATGGAGTACTAACCCTAAAGGACCCAACTTAGCTTGGGTACCTAAAGGTTCTTCTTGATCTTGATTGCAGGTGTGTCTTGCAGCTGATAAAATGGAAAAACGATGGTATCTAGATAGTGGCTGTTCAAGACACATGACCGGTGACGAAGATCAATTTGTCACCTTGGAACCAAAGAAAGGTGGAGTGTGACCTATGGAGACAATGGTAAAGGGTATATCATTGGAAAGGGTAAAATTTTCATTGCTCCATCTATTTTATAGAAAAAGTTTTATTAGTTAAGGGTTTGAAACATAACCTCTTAGCATAAGTCAATTTGTGATAAAGGATTAAAGTTACATTTGAAGCATCTGTATGCATAATCACAAATCCTAAAGATAATAGCATTGTACTTGTAGGACAAAGGCAATAGAAATATTTACTTAGTAGATCTTCATGAGTTAGGCAAGAAAAATGGTTTTAGGCTTAATTACTAATGAAGAAAAGAAAATTGAAACTAGTTGGCTTGGCATCGAAGATTAGGACATGCTAGTATGGAATAATATCAAAAACTAGTTAAGAAGGAATTAATAAAGGATGTGCAAAATTGATTTTTGAAAAGACAAAATATGTGGACCATGTTCATTGGGAAAACAAACTAAGTCATCTTTCAAATCGAAAAACGTAGTTATCAACAACTAGACTCATTTGAACTCATACACATGGATTTATTTGGACCTACTAGAACTACAAGTCTAGGAGGAAAGAAATATGGACTAGTTATTGTTGATGATTTTTCAAGGTATACATGGGTTTCATTTTTGGCACATAAGAATGAAGCATTTTCAGAATTTTTGAAACTATATAATAAAATCATAAATGAAAAGAAAACTCACCTTAGTAGCCATTCGAAGTGATCATGGTACTGACTGAATTTGAAAATCAACACTTCGAGAAATTTTGCACTAAAAATGGAATATCACATCAATTTTCAGCACCTAGAACGCCTCAACAAAATGGGGTTGTTGAAAAGGAAAAATAGGACATTGGCAGAAATGGCACGCACAATGTTGTGCGAGTCAAATCTTCCAAAGTACTTTTGGGCTGAAGCTATAACACCTCTTGCCATATTCTAAATCGGAGTTTTATACGACCTATAACTAAGAAACTCCTTATGAACTTTGGAAGAATAAGAACCAACTGCAAAATATTTTAAAGTGTTTGGATGTAGATTGTTTTATCTTAAATAATGGCAAGGAGGACTTAAGTAAATTTGATGCCAAGTCAGATGAAGGTATCTTCTTAGGATACTCCACATCTAGCAAGGCATACAGAGTATTCAACAAAAGAACCTTAGTAGTAGAAGAGTCAGTCATATTATATTTGATGAGTCTGATAGTGAGTCTGCTAGGAAAGAAAATACTATTGATGATGATACAGGAATTATCGACTTTGAAAAGTTGAAAAATTGATGACGTGCCAAATCAAGATAAGGGAGATGATTGCGTGCCACCACAACCCCAAGACGTGCCAAAAGAATGGAGGTATGCACATGGACATCCTAAAGACTTAATCATTGGTGATCCATCTCAAGGGTAAGAACTCGATCATCTCTTAGAAATTTAAATGATTATCTTGCTTTCGTTTCACAATTAGAACCTAAAACTTATGAAGAGGCTGAAAAAGATACTAACTGGATAAATGCCATGCAAGAGGAATTAAATCAATTTAAAAGAAGTAATGTATGGACATTAACTGAAAGACCAAAGCATAATTCAGTAATTGGAACAAAATGGGTATTTAGAAATAAATTAGATGAAAATGGATTAGTTATAAGGAATAAGGCTAGACTTGTAGCTAAGGGATACAATCAAGAAGAAGGAATAGATTTTGATGAGACATTTGCTCCTGTAGCTAGATTAGGAGGCTATTAGATTGCTTCTGGCATTTGCATGTTTCATGGATTTTAAATTATATCAAATGGATGTGAAGAGTGCATTCTTAAATGGTATTATTGAGGAGGAAGTATATGTAGAACAACCTCCAGGATTTGAAAATCATGAATTGCCAAATCATGTGTTTAAACTACATAAGGCATTATATGGATTAAAGCAAGCACCTAGGGCTTGGGTATGATCGACTAAGTAAATTTCTGCTTGAAAATGATTTTTGTAGAGGAAATGTAGATAAAACTTTATTCATCAAAAGAAAGGACAAAATCTATTAGTGGTGCAAATATATGTAGATGACATAATCTTTGTGCCACTAATGATACTCTATGCAAAGAATTCGCTGATTTAATGCATGGAGAGATTGAGATGAGTTTGATGGGAGAACTAAGCTTCTTTCTAGGATTACAAATCAAACAAACCAAAGAAGGCATTTTCATTCATCAACTAAGTATACAAAGGAAATACTGAAGAAGTTTGGGGAATGAAAATCATAAGGGAATTGGCACTCCAATGAATCCTACTAGTAAGCTAGACAAAGATGAAAAAGGAAAAGTGTTGATATTAAGCTCTATAGAGGACTAATTGGATCCTTGCTCTAGCTTACTGCTAGTAGACCCGACATTGTATTTAGTGTAGGGATATTGTGCTAGATACCAATCGGATCCTAAGGGAGTCACATTTAAGTGCTGTTAAGAGAATCCTTAGATACTTAAGAGGAACTACCCACCATTGGATTATGGTACTCGAGAGACTCCTGTCTAGATTGCTTGCATATTCAGATGCTGACTTTGCTGGATGCAAGTTAGATAGGAAGAGCACAAGTGGCACATGTCAATTCTTAGGAAATAACTTAGTATCATGGTTTAGTAAGAAGCAGAACTCAGTGGCACTGTCCACAGCTGAAGCTGAATACATAGCTGCTGGTAGTTGTTGTGCTCAAGTATTATGGCTCAAGCAACAACTAGAGGACTATGGAGTCAAACTAGATAATATTCCTATTAAGTGTGATAATACTAGTGCTATCAATCTCACTAAAAATCCAGTTCAGCACTCTAAAGCCAAACACATAGAAATAAGGTACCATTTATTAGGGATCATGTGCAAAATGGAAATGTATGTATTGAGCATATATGCACGGAAAAACAATTGGCCGACATATTTACCAAACCATTGAGTGAAGATAGATTCTGTATGCTCAGGAGGGAATTAGGCATATGTGATCCTTTTTATTAAAGAAATATAAAAGGGAGATAGTAGTCTCATGATACATTCCTCTAATTTCAAAAATCCCATGAAACATGAGTCAAATTTGTTATCTATAGATTCTTACTCATGTATCATTGTTCCATAAAGAGTTTATAAGGATTGGAAGCAAGGAAAAACTTTTTAGAAGCAAAAAGGAAGAGAAAAGAAAATTTCTGCACTTGGGTCGACCCAACCCAGAACATGGGTCGACCCCAACGTTGAGTCGACCCAAGAAAAATCTTGAGTCGACCCAACGTCGGGACCCCACTGTTAAAAGGGGGCCCGAGAGCACATCTAGGGCACTGTTTGCCCTTTGTCTTCTTTCCGAAAAGACTAGCCCCCACTCTCCAATCTCCACTAAACTCCTCCAAACAGTAGATTTCCTAAGGATCTTGGAGAAATGGGACCCAAACGAGCC
This sequence comes from Phoenix dactylifera, assembly GCF_009389715.1. Taxonomy (NCBI): domain Eukaryota; kingdom Viridiplantae; phylum Streptophyta; class Magnoliopsida; order Arecales; family Arecaceae; genus Phoenix; species Phoenix dactylifera. Next base: position 2,131,194 of record NC_052401.1, on the reverse strand, counting down.
GTAGCCAAGAGATCCGGAAGAGTGACCCGGGTCCAACAAGAGGAAAGGCACCCTACCGAGCCTTCTCCCGTGTCTCCAAGACGTGAGGCACGTGCGGAGGTCCCTCCTCCTCCTTCCCCCTCAGTGATCCTTGCAAGATTTGCGGGAGGCCGGTTACTACCGGGAGAAGGATCCATTCGGAGTTTTTCAATTCAAGAAGGTTTCGGATTTGGGAATGGATCCAAAGACAAGGTTGGGAGTAATCTTGCTCCCTAGATGGTCATCTACCCCGGGTTGGTACAAGAGTTCTATGCCTTCCTCAAGACTGGTATGGGAGGGCTTGTGTCGGAAGTTCGAGGGGTTCGGATCCGTGTATCCGAGGAGAGCTTGAGTGAGTTACTACACCTACCCTGCATAGGAGCCACTCCGGAGAGGCCAGAAGACAAAATGAGAGCTCTGCAATTGATCATGGAAAACGAGAACTTCGATTTTTCTCAGAAGGTAATAATTTCTCTTTCCGCTGAGATGAGGTTATTGCTCAATATGATAAATAGATTTTATTTCCGAAGACCGGGAGATTTGATCTCATCTCAGAGCGAGATCTAGCAGTTATGGAGTGTATGATTCGGGGGACTCCTCTAAATCTTCCGGCTATGATATTAAGGCAGATGAGGAAGGTGATGTGCAGCAACAGGGTATCACTACCTTATGGTATGATACTTACATTGATCTTCCGTCAGCATGGTTTACCTCTTGAGGAGGAGGCATCCAAGAGTCTGCATCACACGGACACGTACACTGCACGGACACTCATACGCATGGGATATGCGAAAGTGAACGGGCAGTGGATTCACACCGGTGCAGGCATTTCAGGGTGAGGCACCAGAGGGAGAGCACCAGAGGATGAGGATGAGGAGCCTATGGATCATCCTACTGCACCCTCAGAGGCTGGACCATCGTCATCCGCTCCTCCGACAGATACGGGATGACTTCTGGAGCAGGATGACAGAGCTCATGACAGCTCAGGCGAGGACTATTACTGACGGGCTCCACGAGCCGATTGGACGCCGGTTGGATTCATGTCTGCTGAGATCAGTGATCTGAGGCAGCAGATAGGAGCACTCCGGAGAGAGAGAGAGCACATGGACCATCCTGTGCCACAGGCTGCTGGAGTCAGAATATCGGCACAGAGTCATCCCGCTCGTCGTGCTCCACGCCAGACACAGTCTCACCAGGCTCGACCTCCCCTCGCCACGTATGCTAGGAGGATGAGGACTAGATCCCAGCCATTAGATTCCCCCTAGGCTGATCTTAGCGTCTATGTTTAGAGCCTAGCTAGATATCTAGTTCTCACATGTTATCTTGCTTTTCTCCTATGTATCTTGTTTTTATCTTATGTATCTTTAAATCTTGATTAAGGAACATTGTATCTGTCTTTGTTTTGACATGAATGTATGAAAAATGTTCCTATTTTGATCAATGAAGTTTGAAGTTTATTATTTATTTGCATCTTTTCCCATATATATATTTTGATGATAACAAAAAGGGGGAGAAGAAAAGAAAGAGTATTTAAGAAAAGAAAAGTATTAAGAAAAAGAAAGAGTATCAATTAAGTAAAGAAAGAGTATTTTATTTAAGAAGTAAAGAAAGAGTATTAATTTTGGGAGAAGTAAAGAAATATAACAAAAGGGAGAAAATAAAGATAAAAGTTATGTAAAGAAAAGAGAAATAAATGGGCAAACAAATTGAAAATCATATAAGAAAGCTTATACATCTAAGGGGGAGCAATTTGTAACAATGAAATTGACTAAATCAAAAATTTCCATCAAAGTTCAGAATTTGGCCACATAAAATTCAGAATTTGGCACGCCACCTCTCGCACCCCGATACATAACCTGAAACTCAGAGTTTATCTCCAATTTTTGAAGTTTCATTGCTAATGAATTATAAATGAAAGGGGGAGCAATTCAAAAAGTCAAATTGGCAACATTTGAATGATATAGGGGGAGATTTCACAAGTATATATGAAAAGCTGAAATTCAGCAATTTAATCCCTTTTATAAACTGATTTTAAAGACAAGTATCAATAGACTTATACTCTTTATTTTGTAATCATCAAAAAGGGGGAGATTGAGGATGATAGTGTTATTTTGATGATTAACAAGCAATTATCTAGAGTATGCTATAAGTTAAATTGATACTTCATTTATAAGTTCATTACTCTCAGTATATTTGGTTAATTGAAAATAGATACATGACCTTGTTCATTTGAATGAATCTAACCTTGAGAATGCAGCAAAGTGTGGATTGAGTCGACCCAAAGGTTGATTGGGTCAACCCCGGCACATCAAGAAATCATTTGGCACACTCCTGCAAAAATGGCACAAATGAACAGTGAGTTGGGTCGACCCAAGGTAAGCATGAGTCGACCCAACCTTGAAGAACCTCAAAAACACAACTGAAGAATGCTCTCTGGATTTACTGAGAGGGTCGACCCAAACAGTGGTTGAGTCGACCCAAGCTTGAGTCGACCCAAACCCTGAGAGGGTCGACCCAAAGGCAAGACAGAAAGACAGACAGAAATTGGTTCTCTGGAATTACTGAGAGGGTCGACCCAAGAAGAAGTTGAGTCGACCCAAGTGGACTTTGAGTCGACCCAAAGAATGGTTGGGTCGACCCATGGGAAGGAAGGCTGAAATTGAAGTTTCTGTGGTTTCTGAGAGGGTCGACCCAAGGAATGTTTGAGTCGACCCAAGGCAAAGTTGGGTCGACCCAAGGACAGGTTGAGCCGACCCAAACACGGGCTGAACAGTAACGGCTAGTTCTGCAACTGTACTTTTTGTCCTTCCCAAGGTGAGTAACGGCTAGTTTTTCAAATCTAACCATTGGGACTTGTCCTAAGAAGGTGGGAAGCTATTTAAAGGGGCACTATTCATCAGAGAGAACAACTTTTGAGTTGAATATCAAAGAGTACCCAAGAATACAAAAGTGCCCTAATCTTCTTCATCAAGAGCTTCATTCAAGAATCAAAGAAAGGGATTGAGCAGATTCAAAGAGGCATCAAGAGCTCCATCCCCTTAAAGAGTGAAGCATCCTTGACAAAGAAGAGCAAAGCGACTTCAAAGCGATAAATACTTTCTAACTCTTCCTTGTAGCTTATATTGTTTCATATGCTCATTTAGGAGTTTGAATCTTTCCTTTTGTTATTAAACACTTTGTAAAGGTTCGTTGGTGAGCCCGCAAAACCAACAAAGGTTTTTGGTGAACCCGGAAAACCAAAGTGTATAGGTTCGTTGGTGAGCCCGTAAAACCAACAAAGGTTTTTGGTGAACCCGGAAAACCAAAGTGTATAGGTTCGTTGGTGAGCCCGTAAAACCAACAAAGGTTTTTGGTGAACCCGGAAAACCAAAGTGTATAGGTTCGTTGGTGAGCCCGTAAAACCAACAAAGGTTTTTGGATTGTGAGCCCGGAAAACAATCCAACTGTAATCCGCGAGATTATAGTGAATTCCCAAGGGGACGCTTGGGGAGTGGACGTAGGTGCTAAGGAGAGCACCGAACCACTATATATTGTTGTGTTTGTGTTGTGCTTGTGTTTTCATTTACTCTTGCATCATCTTCTACTCTTGCGTTAGTTTAACTCACTCAAATAGCTTAAGAAAGCGTCCACCGCACTTAATTAAGAAAACGTTTAAAGCACCAAAATTTAGAAGAAACCAATTCACCCCCCCCCCCTCTTGGCTTGTCACTTTGGGCAACATATATGTATATATATACGTATGTAAATGTGTGTGTGTGTATATATATGGGGATTGATAACCTACTCTCTATTATGGTAGGTTATCAATCTACCCATTTTTCATTAGACAAAAAATATTCTTACTTTTTATAACTCGGGTATTTTATTTCTTTTTACAATCCCATATTAACTCACCCCCTCAATCCTCTAATTAATACTCTCTCTCTATCATATATATATATATATATATATTATATACAAACATACATACGTACACACACACACACACATATATATATATATATGTATGTATGTATATACATGTATATATATAGATGTATATATATATAGATAGATATATGTATATATGTATACACGTACGTATATGTATATCTATATATATTATATATATATATCGGGGAGAGAGGGAGGGAGAGAGTATTAATCGGGGGTTGAGAGGGTAAGTTAATGTGGTCTTATAAAAAGACATAAAATATTTTTAAGAGTTATAAAAAGTAAGGATATTTTTTGTTTATAAAAAAATGGGTAGATTGATAACCTACCATAACAGAGAGTAGGTTATTAATCTCTATATTATATTTATATATATGCATACATGTACGTACCTATACACACATATTTATATATATATATATATACCGAGGAGAGAGAGAGTATTAATTGGGGGTTGAGAGGGTGAGTTAATGTGAGATTGTAAAATGACATAAAATATCCTTAAGAGTTATAAAAAGTAAGAATATTTTTTGTCTACTAAAAATAAGTAGATTGATAACAGAGAGTAGGTTATCAATCCTATATATATATATATATGTTACGGGGGAACTTAGCCACCATGCCCCACGTGACCGGCACGCGCGCCCAGGAAGACTACGGCTGCCCCTTGATCCAGCAATCCGACCTCGGGTCGGATATCTTCGGCTCCGCAGCCCGACCCCGAGTCGGCTGCCCCTTGGTCCAGCAATCCGACCTCGGGTCGGATATCTTCGGCTCCGCAGCCCGACCCCGAGTCGGGTGCCCCTTGGTCCAGCAATCCGACCTCGGGTCGGATATCTTCGGCTCCGCAGCCCGACCCCGGGTCGGCTGCCCCTTGATCCAGCAATCCGACCTCGGGTCGGATATCTTCGGCTCCGCAGCCCAACCCCGAGTCGGGTGCCCCTTGATCCAGCAATCCGACCTCGGGTCGGATATCTTCGGCTCCGCAGCCCGACCCCGAGTCGGGTGCCCCTTGATCCAGCAATCCGACCCCAAGTCGGCAATCTCTTGACAACAACAGACTGTTCCCCTGAGGCACGCCGCGGCCCCCTGCTCCACTACTCCCTGCAACGGCCGTATCCGGCACTGCCCCACGATCCCCTGTAACAGCCGTACAAAGCGGAGCTCCACTACGCCCTGCCATGGCCGTACCCAGCGCTGCCCCACGACGCCCTGTAACGACCATGTCAGTGGCAACCCCATCGGGCCACACGATGACCAATCCCCAGAAAAACCCCCCAGCCTGATATATATGCGGCTGGGGGGGAAGGGGAGGGTAAGCAAGATTTTCCAGAGTATTATCTTACCTGCTACCTCTTCTTCTCCTTCGATCTCCCCTAACTTGATCGTCGGAGGGCCCCCACCACCCCGGTGGTGGTGCGAAGCTTGCTTGCAGGTTTCCCGGCGGAAGGTGGAGCGCAACCGAAGTAATTCCAAGGGAACCCCGTTCATACCGCTGTGCCAATCGTTCTCGGTTTGGACCCCCAGCAACAGTTGGTGCTAGAGGAAGGGCCCGGATCTCAGAGCGATCGTAATGGCACGGCGAGGTGGTCGTGGAGCTTCCAATGCTTCCGGTCGCGGGGCCTCTCGCGCCTCTGGCCGGAGGGCCGCTGCATCTCCAACACACTCTCAGCAACACTCCACCTCCCCACCGCCCGTTCAGACGGTCGAAGCCGCCCAGTTCGACCAGCTAACCCAGCAGGTTCGCACCCTCGCGGAGGCAGTGCAGAATCTGCAGGGTGCGATGTTCCGGGCGCCGCAGCGGGTTCAGGAGCCGCCGCTGCCTGAGCATTCGCCTGTCCTCCTCAACCCGCGCTCCTTCCTCTCCCATGGGGAGGAGCGCCGGCGCGAGGAGGATTCTCGAGCATGCTCCATTCTGCCGGGACCTTCCCGCCGGAGCTGCGCGGGGTCCGAGAGGCGGGCCCGGGCGCGTTCCCAGACCCCCCAGTCCTCGAGGAACCCGCGCTCCAGTCGGTCCCCCTCTCGCCGCCCCTTGTCTCCCACCCACCGGTCGCGCTCCCTGGATCGGCGGGTGGACGATCTCCACCGACAACTCCAGGTCCTGAAGGGCCATTCTAAAGATCCTTTCGCCGACTTAGAGATCTCCTCCCAGCCGGCGCTTGCCTCGAGGATCCTGCGGACCCCGAATCCGCCGGGGTTCAAAATGCCGGCGATCGAGCCCTATGACGGGGCGGCGGACCCGCGGGATCACGTCGAGAGTTTCAGGACCCTTATGCTCCTCCACGGAGCATCAGATCCCCTTCTCTGCAAGGCTTTCCCGGCAACCCTCCGTGGCCCGGCGAGGGCGTGGTTCGCCGGGCTGGAGGCTGACTCAATCCGGTCCTTCGACCAGTTCACTCACCTCTTCGTCACTCATTTCGCCGTCAGTAGCCGGCGGCGACTGGTCTCCGACTCCCTCTTTGATGTCCGGCAAAACGAGGGAGAAAGCCTGCGGGATTATCTTACCCGATTCAACAGGGTTACGTTGGAGGTCCGGAACCTGAGTCAGGAGGTAGCTCTTTCAGCCCTGAAGCGTGGCTTCCGGAAGGGCAGACTCACCTTCTCCCTGGACAAACGCCTGCCGCGGAGCTTCCCAGAGCTGTTGTCCCGGGCGAACCAGTATGCGGACGCCGAGGAGGCGGCCGCCCACCGGAGCAAGGAGGCCGCCGAGATCCCTCCAAAGCTTGGGAAGAAAAGGCGGAAAGAGGCACGCCAGAGGAGGAGCCCGACGCCCCAGCGTCGGCGCAGAAGCCCGTCGCCGGCGAAGAACCACGGCGCCCCACGCCCTCGTTCTCCGCCCCGACGTTTCAACCGGTACACCCCTCTCCTGACTCCCCGGGCCCAGATCCTTATGGAGATCAAGGGGCGGGAGGACCTCCCGGCCCCGAGACAGATGCGGAAGATCCCTGGGAAGAGGCCCTCCCGGGCGTACTGTGAGTACCACCGAGACCACGGCCACGACACAGAAGACTGCTTCCAGCTTCGGGACGAGATCGAGGCTCTCATCCGCCGGGGGCGTCTCGGTCGATATGTGAGCGACCGACGTCCCCCCGCAGACCCGCGTCCGGCCGACCCGGCTCCTCCGGAGCCTCGGGAGCAGAATCGACCCGTTGCGGGCGTGATCCACACTATCACTGGGGGCTGCCCCCGGCCCGTGAGGAACGCAGGGGGCTCGACGGAGGCGTCAGGTGCGGCCGTCGCAAAGAGGCAGAGGGTCGGCAATGTAATCACCTTTTGTGATGAGGATGTAAAGGGGGTTCAAACCCCCCACGATGACGCCATGCTGGGCTTGTCCAGACAATCGTTGCGCAAAATATCCAACCCCCTCATAGGATTCACCGGCGACGCTGTCCCGGTGGAGGGTGTCGTTGAGCTGCCTGTGACTGCGGGCGTCGCACCCGCAGAAGCCACGGTGCGACTCGGGTTCTTGGTCGTCCGTGTTCCCTCGGCCTACAACGCTATCCTCGGACGACCCGGGCTGAACGCCCTTCGCGCGGTGGTCTCCACGTACCACTTGCTCATGCGGTTCCCCACGACGGTCGGGATCGGGGAGGTCCGAGGTGACCAACCGACCGCACGGCAATGTTTCTTAGCGACCCTCAAAGGGAAGAAGCCCGCAAAAGCCCTCAACGTCGAGTCCCTTGATGCCAGAGACGAGGTGGCCTTGCGGCAGGGGGAGCCAGCCGAGGGTGTGGTCGAAGTTCCCCTCGAGGAAGGCCGCCGGGACCGGGCGGTCCGGGTCGGCGCCAATCTCGACCCGGGAGCTCGGGCCCGGTTGGTGGAATTCCTCCGAGCCAATGCCGATGTATTTGCTTGGTCGGCGGCCGATGTACCTAGGATCGACCCGGAGGTCATTTCTCACGCCCTCAACGTCGACCCGACCCACCGGCCAGTGAAGCAGAAGAAGAGACACTGTGCCCCGGATCGGATTCGGGTGGTCGACCAGGAGGTAGACAAGCTCTTGGAGGCAGGATTCATAAGGGAGGTGAGTTACCCCGAGTGGCTGGCAAATGTCGTACTTGTCCGGAAGGCGAGCGGGAAGTGGAGGATGTGCGTCGACTATACCGAACTGAACAAGGCGTGCCCTAAGGATAGCTTTCCGCTTCCGCGGATAGACCAACTGGTCGACGCGACTTCCGGATATCAGCTGCTGTCTTTCATGGACGCCTTCTCCGGTTACAACCAGATAATGATGGCCCCACAGGACGAGGAGAAAACTGCCTTTATAACAGACCGGGGGCTGTACTGCTACAAGGTAATGCCCTTTGGTCTGAAGAATGCTGGCGCCACTTACCAGCGCCTCGTCAACAAAATCTTCAAAGAGCAAATCGGCCGGAACATGGAGGTGTACGTGGACGATATGCTGGTGAAGAGCCGCCAGGCAGACCAGCACATCGTGGATCTGGAGGAGACTTTCACCACCTTGCAGAAGTTTCGCATGAAGCTGAACCCAGCGAAGTGCGCCTTTGGCGCTTCGGCCGGGAGGTTCCTCGGTTTCATTGTCAACCAGCGGGGTATCGAAGCCAACCCGGATAAAATCAAGGCCATCCAAGGTATGTCCCCTCCGACCAAAGTGAAGGAGGTTCAGGAGCTCGCTGGAAGGGTCGCCGCGCTCGGACGATTTGTGGCAAAATCGGCCGAACGCTGCCAACCATTCTTCAAAGTGTTAAAACGCCCGAAAGACTTTCTCTGGACGGCCGAATGTCAAGCAGCATTCGACCAGCTCAAGGAATACCTGGCGTCTCCTCCCCTGCTGTCCAAGCCGCAAGAAGGGGAGATGCTCTACCTCTTTCTGGCGGTCTCCCCAACCGCGGTCAGTGCGGTGCTGGTTCGGGAAGAGGCAAAGCTCCAGAAGCCCGTGAACTACATCAGCCGGGTCCTACGGGATGCCGAGACGCGGTATACGAAGGCTGAAAAGATCGCCTTCGCGCTGCTGACCGCGACCAGGAGACTCCGCCCCTATTTCCAGGCCCATTCTATCACCCTCTTGACTGATCAACCACTACGACAGATCCTCAACAACCCCGAGAATGCGGGACGGCTGGTGAAGTGGGCAGTAGAACTCGGTGAGTTCGACATCCGCTACCAGCCTCGACCCGCCATCAAGGTCCAGGTGCTCGCGGACTTCCTCGCTGAGTGCACGGTGCAGGAGGCGGAGCCTAGACCGTCGGAAACGCCCAGCCTCGACCTCCCGACCTGGACGCTTCACATCGATGGGTCGTCGAACCCCGAAGGTGGAGGAGCCGGGCTGGTCCTTACCAGTCCTGATGGAGTGATAGCCGAGTATGCCTTGAGGTTTGGATTTTCAGTGACCAACAACGAGGCGGAGTACGAGGCCCAAGTCGCGGGACTCAAACTCACCGGGGAGCTCGGCATCCGGCGTTTGAAGGTTTTCACCGACTCCCAGCTGGTGGTCAGGCAGGTCCGTGGGGAGTTCGAGGCCCGGATCCCGACCATGCAGAACTACGTCCGGAAGGTGCAAGCACTCATTTCCGACCTCGGCAGCATCGACCTCCAGCAGGTCCCCAGAAGCGAAAATGCCAGGGCCGACAGGTTGTCCCGCTTGGTGGGCGCAGAGGCGCACAACTTGTCGAGGGCAATCTACCTGGAGACCCTGGATGCCTCGAGCATCGGCGAGGCTGGAGCGGTGATGGCGATTGATCCGGAGCCGTCTTGGATGGACCCGCTCGTCGCCTACCTCGCCGAAGGGATCCTCCCTAAAGACGAAGATCAAGCTCGGCGACCTGGCAGGCTCCACCGCACCTACGCTTATATTTATAGCCAAACTGTGGCCCCCCGGTCGTTCCGATGCGGATGGCTCAAATAAATGCGGGCACATCGAATCCGGAGCCGTTCCGGCTCTCGAGGCTTATCCCCCCACGATCTCCTAAGCGTCGTTCTCCTTAATTGTATTCTTCGTGCAGGACACTCCGGGCGGCGTGTATCCCGCGGCCCCCGTATCTCCGCATGCGCCCAGGCCGCATCCGCCTCGAAGAACGCGCGTATCGTGGCCGCTTAACTGGCACTCCTCGCAAGCAGCAACTGGCCGGTCCGATTTCCCAGGTAACGCCTCAATTAGCATTTAATGGCCTTCTGGTGTTCCTCAGGTGACACTTCGAGAGGAGGAGAAACACGATCGCAGCTGGCCACGGAGAAACCCCGTCGAGCGGCAAGTGATAGGCGCGCGACCAACGAGCGGAATTCCCCGAGGCTCGGCCCTCGGATGCCAGGCTAACCAGATGATCATTCCGGGAGCAGACTAGCCTGAAGCCCCGACCGGTCGCCTCGGCTTGCGCCAGCCTTGGCCGACCAACGAGCGGAATTCCCCGAGGCTCGGCCCTCGGATGCCAGGCTAACCCGATGATCATCCCGGGAGCAGACTAGCCTGAAGCCCCGACCGGTCGCCTCGGCTTGCGCCAGCCTTGGCCGACCAACGAGCGGAATTCCCCGAGGCACGGCCCTCGGATGCCAGGCTAACCCGATGATCATCCCGGGAGCAGACTAGCCTGAAGCCCCGACCGGTCGCCTCGGCTTGCGCCAGCCTTGGCCGACCAACGAGCGGAATTCCCCGAGGCTCGGCCCTCGGATGCCAGGCTAACCCGATGATCATCCCGGGAGCAGACTAGCCTGAAGCCCCGACCGGTCGCCTCGGCTTGCGCCAGCCTTGGCCGACCAACGAGCGGAATTCCCCGAGGCTCGGCCCTCGGATGCCAGGCTAACCCGATGATCATCCCGGGAGCAGACTAGCCTGAAGCCCCGACCGGTCGCCTCGGCTTGCGCCAGCCTTGGCTGACCAACGAGCGGAATTCCCCGAGGCACGGCCCTCGGATGCCAGGCTAACCCGATGATTATCCCGGGAGCAGACTAGCCTGAAGCCCCGACCGGTCGCCTCGGCTTGCGCCAGCCTTGGCCGACCAACGAGCGGAATTCCTCGAGGCTCGGCCCTCGGATGCCAGGCTAACCCGATGATCATCCCGGGAGCAGACTAGCCTGAAGCCCCGACCGGTCGCCTCGGCTTGCGCCAGCCTTGGCCGACCAACGAGTGGAATTCCCCGAGGCTCGGCCCTCGGATGCCAGGCTAACCCGATGATCATCCCGGGAGCAGACTAGCCTGAAGCCCCGACCGGTCGCCTCGGCTTGCGCCAGCCTTGGCCGACCAACGAGCGGAATTCTCCGAGGCACGGCCCTCGGATGCTAGGCTAACCCGATGATCATCCCGGGAGCAGACTAGCCTGAAGCCCCGACCGGTCGCCTCGGCCTGCGCCAGCCTTGGCCGACCAACGAGCGGAATTTCCCGAGGCTCGGCCCTCGGATGCCAGGCTAACCCGATGATCATCCCGGGAGCAGACTAGCCTGAAGCCCCGACCGGTCGCCTCGGCTTGCACCAGCCTTGGCCGACCAACGAGCGGAATTCCCCGAGGCACGGCCCTCGGATGCCAGGCTAACTCGATGATCATCCCGGGAGCAGACTAGCCTGAAGCCCCGACCGGTCGCCTCGGCTTGCGCCAGCCTTGGCCGACCAACGAGCGGAATTCCCCGAGGCTCGGCCCTCGGATGCCAGGCTAACCCGATGATCATCCCGGGAGCAGACTAGCCTGAAGCCCCGACCGGTCGCCTCGGCTTGCGCCAGCCTTGGCCGACCAACGAGCGGAATTCCCCGAGGCTCGGCCCTCGGATGCCAGGCTAACCCGATGATCATCTCGGGAGCAGACTAGCCTGAAGCCCCGACCGGTCGCCTCGGCTTGCGCCAGCCTTGGCCGACCAGCTGCCTGGCCTAGCGCCGGAAGAATTTCCTGAGGCCTAACCCTCGGATGCCTGGCCTAGCGCCGGAAGAATTTCCTGAGGCCTAACCCTCGGATGCCTGGCCTAGCGCCAGAAGAATTTTCTGAGGCCTAACCCTCGGATGCCTGGCCTAGCGCCGGAAGAATTTCCTGAGGCCTAACCCTCGGATGCCTGGCCTAGCGCCGGAAGAATTTCAGCCTCCGGTAGCACAGCCGAGACAGCGACGGGTTCTCTGCCCCTGCGGGGATGGAGCGACAGAAGTATTGAGAATCCAAGATAAGGCCAAACCCTCGGATGCCTGGCCTAGCGCCGGAAGAATTTCCTGAGGCCTAACCCTCGGATGCCTGGCCTAGCGCCGGAGGAACTTCAAGAGTCAGGAGTCGGCAAGACGCTACTAAGAGTTAAAAAGAGGAAGGACGAAAGTGAAATGAGGAAACACTTTGTTTGCATTAACTTTCGTTGCATCAGGGCCGAGACCCATACAACATGGCAAAACGCCAACATACAAAGAAAAGAACAAAGAAAAGTACAGAGAGTCAGCTTGGAGGAACCCCTGGGTCTGGAACGGCGAGCACGTCCGCGAAGGGAAGGGAGAACGGCTCCGAGAGCGTCAAAGGAGGAGCGAACGAACAGTCCGACGGCAACGGCAGCAGCACAAGGGAGAAACTCGAGGATGCCTGTGAAGAGAAAGGCGGACGGAGAAGGGCCCCCGGTTAAATAGGCGGGAAGGCGGGTGACGCCTCGGTGACGCCAAAGGACGCCTGGCTGCCGAAGGATCGTTCGCGCCCCAAAGGCGAATCAACGCCATTAAGGAAGGATGTCCGCCGAAATCCGCAGACTGCCAGATCAGCGACAACCGCCATACGCCATAAAGAAGGCGGGGAGCTCGGAGCGCGCGCGCCTTTCCAAGGGATGGCGGCAATCTCGAAGCGTCACTCCCTTCACCCGTTTCCCTCCTGGTTCCAGGCTCGGAAGTGGGGGGCTACTGTTACGGGGGAACTTAGCCACCATGCCCCACGTGACCGGCACGCGCGCCCAGGAAGACTACGGCTGCCCCTTGATCCAGCAATCCGACCTCGGGTCGGATATCTTCGGCTCCGCAGCCCGACCCCGAGTCGGCTGCCCCTTGGTCCAGCAATCCGACCTCGGGTCGGATATCTTCGGCTCCGCAGCCCGACCCCGGGTCGGCTGCCCCTTGATCCAGCAATCCGACCTCGGGTCGGATATCTTCGGCTCCGCAGCCCGACCCCGGGTCGGCTGCCCCTTGATCCAGCAATCCGACCTCGGGTCGGATATCTTCGGCTCCGCAGCCCGACCCCGAGTCGGGTGCCCCTTGGTCCAGCAATCCGAGCTCGGGTCGGATATCTTCGGCTCCGCAGCTCGACCCCGAGTCGGGTGCCCCTTGATCCAGCAATCCGACCTCGGGTCGGATATCTTCGGCTCCGCAGCCCAACCCCGAGTCGGGTGCCCCTTGATCCAGCAATCCGACCCCAAGTCGGCAATCTCTTGACAACAACAGACTGTTCCCCTGAGGCACGCCGCGGCCCCCTGCTCCACTACTCCCTGCAACGGCCGTATCCGGCGCTGCCCCACGATCCCCTGTAACAGCCGTACAAAGCGGAGCTCCACTACGCCCTGCCATGGCCGTACCCAGCGCTGCCCCACGACGCCCTGTAACGACCATGTCAGTGGCAACCCCATCGGGCCACACGATGACCAATCCCTAGAAAAATCCCCCAGCCTGATATATATGCGGCTGGGGGGGAAGGGGAGGGTAAGCAAGATTTTCCAAAGTATTATCTTACCTGCTACCTCTTCTTCTCCTTCGATCTCCCCTAACTTGATCGTCGGAGGGCCCCCACCACCCCGGTGGTGGTGCGAGGCTTGCTTGCAGGTTTCCCGGCGGAAGGTGGAGCGCAACCGAAGTAATTCCAAGGGAACCCCGTTCATACCGCTGTGCCAATCGTTCTCGGTTTGGACCCCCAGCAACAATTTTAACTAGTCTAAATAGTCTTACTAAAACTCTAATAACTGAAAGTATCTTCGAAAGATGTAGTGCACTCCTGCAAGTCCCGAACAATCATGCATCTGGATCTTAAAAAAAATATAATAATAAGCTACACTAGCCCAGTAAGCAACATAATATTCAAAAGTGAGGTCTAAGCATACCAAGTAATTAGTTAAAAAGCAATATGTTGACTAAAAAATAAATCAATTCTTGAATAATACATATTTTTTTTGAAGTTTACTATTATTTTCATAAATTGATATTAGAAATCCAACATCAGGCTATTGTCACGTAACCGAGTGGCATGTATCAAAATGCAGAAAGTTTCAAACATCACTATTCTTAATTGTTGATGGTACGGTATCTAAATACGACTATTCTAATCACCGATGGTGCAGTGTTAAAACTAGTTTCTAAGATTACAAGTCGACAGGACCAATGAATAATCCCCATTGGCGGAGCGAGAACATAACCATATATAATATAATTTAAAATAATTACTATCATAACATTAATATGCCTGACCCGTTTAACTAAATATAAAATAGATATTATAATCAAATTTAATCGACTAAAATACCCATGATAAAATTATATAATAACAGAAAGTGTCCATTTATATCATAATGCACAAAAAAAAATCTGCAGGAGCCCCAACAACCAAGGAACCCTAATTGGTCTTGGCTTTCTCCCTTACCACGTGATTAAGGTATTATTTCTTTGCTCCATTTATTTATTCATCATTTTGAGGAGAGAATTTTTTGGCTTCGTTCTTCATTTTATCCCAAAAAATTTGATGGCATTATAATATCAAAATATTATATTATACCATAAATATAATATTATATTACATTATACTAATATTATACTATATCATATATTTATGTATTAATATATATTATATTTTATTATACTCCGTTGTATAATATCATGCAATGTCCTCAATGGTCATTTTGTCATTCCTAAAGTACTTTCTCAGCTTGTTTGGCAATCATATATCAAAGTTTTATAGCACTTTAGAAATGTAGTTACCAAGTAAAAATAGCTTTTTATAAAAGCTCTTCTTCAAAAAGCTTTACTTCTAAAAGCTTTACACCCAATAGCTCCCCAAACGGGGCCTAAGTTAACACAATCAGCACTATTTCATAGGGAGTTGTCGCAAAATGTCATTTTTTCTAGAGTCAGGCCATCCAATTACTTCCAGGGTTTGGTTAATCAAGATCATTTCTTGACTACAAAATAAAAGGATCAACTTTTCTAGATGACTCCTTCAATTCCTATACAAGCAAAATCTGGACAAATTAGGAACATAGCTTTACCATTTAAGCTAGTTTATGGACCTAGCCATATGATGCTTCAAGTAAGCCTATAAACAAGGCCCATGAGCCTCAATTGGGATGCAGGCTGTTGGCCAAGTCCCACCTTATGTGAGGTGGGACCCAGCAATTTAAATAAAAAAAAAGAAAAAAAAAAGGAAACAAAAAGAGGAAAAAGAGGGGTTAGGGTTAATTATTCTATTTGAGGGTGGATGAGAAGAAAACAAAATGAGGGTAGCCGTCTTGGGAGAAGTGCTTGTGGAATCCATCTCAAGGAGGAGGTGAAGATCTTATTCAAGGCATTTCAAAAGGAAGAAGAACCTTGTGCAAACCTACACTCGGTGAGATTGTTCTCATTTTATTATTGGAGCCTAAACTCTTTTTCATATAAACTCTTTGTTTGTGATCCAAGGAAGAGATCCTTGATGTATGTAATCCTCTAGCTTAGCCTAGAGAAGATACTTTGTAAGCCCATTATTGTTGATAGTGGAGGTTTGTGGTGGACTTAGGTCCGGTGGTTTTTTCCCCTCATATTGGAGGGTTTTCCACCTAAAAATTCTTGTCTCTTTCTTGTGGTTTATTTTTTTTTGGTGGTTCTTACATTGATTAATTATTGTGGTATTCTCATTCTACTCACACAAAGATAGGAAAGTTTTCATCTAGTGAAGGGGTCTTTCCTAACAAGTGGTATCAGAGCAAGGTTTTGTGCCTACAAGGTGTTTGATAAAATTCTTGTGTGACTCGAATGGAGGATTCTATGGGAGGCATGATTAAATTGACATCTTCCAACTATGCCATTTGGAAACCTAGGATGGAGGATATCCTTTATTGTAAGGATTTGTATGAACCTATCCATGGAGATGAGGCTAGGCCAAAAGAGAAGACTGACAAGGAATGGGAGATAATGAATAGAAAGACAGTTGCACAAATTAGACAATGGGTTGATCAGACTGTGTTTCATCATGTTGCTCAAGAAACCAATGCCTTCTCTTTGTGGAAGAAATTAGAGGCCATGTATAAGAGAAAGACTGCACAGAATAAAGCCTCTTTGATTAGGAGGCTTGTCAACTTGAAGTATAAAGATGGGAAAAGTGTGACAGAACACTTGAATGACTTCCAAGGCTTGGTGAATCAGTTGACTACTATGAAGCTTGTCCTAGATGAGGAGTTGCAGGCTTTGTTACTTCTTAGTTCTTTGCCAGACAGTTGGGAGACTCTTGTGGTGTCTCTAAGCAATTCTGCACCTGACGGCAAGGTCACTTTGGATATGGTAAAGGATAGCATGCTAAATGAAGAGGTTAGAAGAAAGGAACAGGGAATATCTCCTGAAGCTGAGGCTTTTGTGACAGAAAGAAGAGGTAGAAGCAAAAGCAAGTATCCTTACAATAGAGATAAATCCAGGGGCAGGTCAAAGTCAAGGAAAGGCATAAAATGCTATCATTGTGGCAAACTAGGACACATGAAAAGAGAGTGCAGAGCATTGAAAAGAGAGCAGAACACAGAAAAAGGTGAAGCAAAGACAGAGAAAAAGGATGTTACAGCAGTTGCAGCTGATGCAGATGTCATTGTTGTTAGTGATGGTTGTGTCAACCTTGCATATGAAGATAGTAACTGGGTGATTGATTCTGGTGCTTCTTTTCATATCACTCCACATGGTGGTTTCTTCACATCCTATACTTCTGGTGATTTTGGTTGTGTTAGGATGGGAAATGATGGTTTATCCAAAATTGTTGGCATGGGGAGTGTATGTTTAGAGACCAATACAGGGTGCAAGTTGCTACTCAAAGATGTTAGACATGTTCCGGATATCCGCCTCAATTTAATCTCCACCGGCAAGCTTGATGATGAAGGTTATAGCAATCATTTTGGTGAAGGAAAATGGAAGCTCACAAAAGGCTCTTTGTTGATAGCAAGAGGAAAGAAAAATAATACTCTCTACATGATGCAAGCAAAGCTAAAGAAAGGAGAGGTGAATACAATTAATGATGATTTCTCTACAAAGCTTTGGCACAAAAGGCTTGGGCACATGAGTGAGAAAGGACTTCAAATTCTAGCCAAGAAGGAGTTGCTACCAAATACCAAAGGTGTGTCTTTGAAAACTTGTGTTGATTGTTTAGCCGGAAAACAACATAGAGTTGCATTTCATAGAACACCTATATCTAGAAAAATTAACATTCTAGATTTGATACATAGTGATGTATGCATGATGGATAGTAGAACTCTTGGTGGTGCACTTTATTTTGTTACCTTTATTGATGATCATTCTAGAAAGGTATGGGCTTTTGCTTTGAAATCCAAGGATCAAGTCTTGGATATATTTAAACACTTTCATGTCATGGTTGAAAGAGAGACAGGCAAGAAGCTAAAGTGCATCAGGGCAGATAATGGAGGTGAGTACAGAGGGCCATTTGAAAAATATTGCAAAGACTATGGCATTAAGCTCCAAAAGACAGTTCCTAAAACACCGCAAGAAAATGGAGTTGCAGAGAGAATGAATAGAACAATTGTAGAGAGAATCAGATGTATGCTCTCTCATGCAAAGTTGCCAAAACCATTTTGGGGTGAAGCTATGAGGACTGCAGTGGATTTGATCAACCTTTCTCCATCGGCTCCTTTGGATGGTGATCTGCCAGAAAGAGTTTGGACAGGAAAAGATGTATCCTACAGTCATTTGAAGGTGTTTGGATGCAAGACATTTGTTCACATTCCAAAAGATGAAAGGTCTAAGCTTGATGGAAAGTCTAAAGAATGTATTTTCTTAGGTTATGGCCATGAAGAATTTGGATACAGGTTGTGGGATCCAAAAGACAAAAAGGTGATCAGGAGTAGAGATGTTGTCTTCTTTGAAGATCAGTTTATTGAAGACTTTGGAAAGCAAGAGAAGCCGAAGTATTTGAACAGTTCTCCAATTAATCTTGATCCAGTTCCTCCACCTATGGTCCATGATGATGATAGGGGAGATGTGCAGGATGACAGTGAGCATAGTGATACAGGTGCTAGTGAGGGTTCTACAGGTGATAATGGTCACAGTGAAGCTTCAGAACATGGTGAACTATCAAGTCAGTCTGAAATGACAGAACCAGAGGTCAGAAGGTCTACTAGACAGCACAGAGCATCATCTAGATATCCTGCTTCAGAGTATGTTTTTCTTACAGATGAGGGGGAGCCAGAATGCATCCAAGAAGTGCAGAATCATAAGGACAAGGATAAATGGTTTCAAGCTATGCAAGAAGAAATAAAATCCTTATATGAAAATCATACTTTTGATTTGGTAAAGCTTCCTAAGGGTAAGAGACTACTCAAGAACAAATGGGTATACAGATTAAAGGAGGATGAGAGCGGCTTAAAACCTAAGTACAAAGCAAGATTAGTTGTGAAGGGCTTTGGTCAGAAGAAAGGTATAGATTTTGATGAAATTTTTGCTCCGGTTGTGAAAATGTCATCTCTTCCGATTATATTGGGTTTGGCAGCTAGTATGGACCTTGAGATTGAACAACTTGATGTGAAGACAGCCTTCTTGCATGGAGACCTTGAGGAAGAAATTTATATGGAGCAACCTGAGGGGTTTAAAACTAAGGGCAAAGAACATCTTGTTTGCAAGTTGAAGAAAAGCTTATATGGGCTTAAACAAGCACCAAGGCAATGGTATAAAAAGTTCGATTCTTTCATGATGGGCCACGACTACAAGAGGACAAAATCCGATCATTGCGTCTATGTGCAAAGGTTTAGTGATGGTGATTTTATCATTCTATTGCTTTATGTAGATGATATGTTGATTATTGGCCGTGATACTAACAAAATTGATAGGTTGAAGAAAGACTTAAGCAAGTCGTTTGCCATGAAAGATATGGGGCCCGTAAAGCAAATGCTTGGCATGAGAATTTCTCGTGATAGAAAGATCAAGAAGCTTTGGCTATTACAAGAAAAGTATATTGAAAGGATGCTCGAGCGGTTTAATATGGAAAAGGCTAAACCGATTTCCTCTCCACTTGCAAATCATTTCAAACTCACAAACAAGCAATGTCCTACAAATGAAAGGGAGAAAGAGGAGATGCAAAAGGTACCCTATGCTTCAGCAGTAGGAAGTTTGATGTATGCCATGGTGTGTACAAGACCAGACATAGCATATGCAGTTGGTGTTGTGAGCAGATTTCTCTCGAATCCTGGCAAAGAACATTGGGCTGCAGTCAAATGGATATTTAGATACCTTAGAGGTACTTCCAAAGCTTGCTTATGCTTTGGAAATGGAAAAACTATGCTAGAAGGATTCACAGATGCAGATATGGCTGGTGATATTGATACTCGAAAGTCTACATCGGGATACATGATGACTTTTGCAGGGGGAGCTGTTTCATGGCAGTCCAAATTGCAGAAATGTGTTGCTTTGTCCACTACAGAGGCCGAATATATTGCGGGTGACAGAGGCATGTAAGGAAATGTTGTGGATGAAAAGATTCCTCCAAGAATTGGGCTTGAAACAAGACAAGTATACTCTCTTTTGTGATAATCAGAGTGCCATTCATCTTAGCAAGAATTCCAGCTTTCATTCAAGGTCGAAGCACATTGATGTGAGGTATCATTGGATTCGGGATGTGTTGGAAGAAAAGCTTTTGCATCTAGAGAAAATCCATACCGATGAGAATGGGTCGGATATGATGACTAAAATTTTGCTTAAGAAGAAGCATGATATTTGTATGCTTAAGGCAAGCTTGGTGGAGCCTCTCACATAAGATGGGAGGGGGAGAATTGTTGGCCAAGTCCCACCTTATGTGAGGTGGGACCCAGCAATTTAAATAAAAAAAAAAGAAAAAAAAAAGGAAACAAAAAGGGGGAAAAGAGGGGTTAGGGTTAATTATTCTATTTGAGGGTGGATGAGAAGAAAACAAAATGAGGGTAGCCGTCTTGGGAGAAGTGCTTGTGGAATCCATCTCAAGGAGGAGGTGAAGATCTTATTCAAGGCATTTCAAAAGGAAGAAGAACCTTGTGCAAACCTACACTCGGTGAGATTGTTCTCATTTTATTATTGGAGCCTAAACTCTTTTTCATATAAACTCTTTGTTTGTGATCCAAGGAAGAGATCCTTGATGTATGTGATCCTCTAGCTTTGCCTAGAGAAGATACTTTGTAAGCCCATTATTGTTGATAGTGGAGGTTTGTGGTGGACTTAGGTCCGGTGGTTTTTTCCCCTCATATTGGAGGGTTTTCCACCTAAAAATTCTTGTCTCTTTCTTGTGGTTTATTTTTTTTTGGTGGTTCTTACATTGATTAATTATTGTGGTATTCTCATTCTACTCACACAAAGATAGGAAAGTTTTCATCTAGTGAAGGGGTCTTTCCTAACACAGGCTCTGCAAAGCTTGGTTGTTGTCCTATAACAAGGAGCTGAATCTGCTTATATCTCAACGGCTATATGTTCCCCATAGTGCAAGTATCAAGTATCATATAGCTGCAACAGTCGTCAGAAAACAGCTCAAGGAAAACGCTGCAAATCCACAGTACCCTCTTCTTTGAGAAGAGAGTACCGTCAAAAGCAATGCGAGGTTTTCAGCAACAACAAAAAAAAAAAAAGCAATACGAGGAACATAAATTACAATGGCAACTGTAGCAGTAGATGCTAAACGGAATGATCTTGACATAATAACCATCAAACTTTGTTACTGAGTCCACAAGTTCATACTTTCCAGCACCTGAGCAATTTTAACTGAAGCTGGTTCCATGCTCAAGAACACAATACTGGCAGAACACCGAGCACAAGCTAAATATCCTACATTTCCACAGCACTGCATAAAAAACTTCCATGGAGATTGCCCGATTCACACCAAAAAATTCTCACCGGGCACACAAAATAACTCAACGAGAGACGAGAGTAGTATATAAATATCAGTAAATAACTTGCAATAATAAATACATTATTTTAGGTCTTGTAACTCTTATCACCCATCATTAGGAGCACAAAATCATAGAAGTTGCAGCTGCTTTATATCTCCTTTGTTTTTTTTGAAAATTCTTTGTTTTTTTTGAAAATTCCAACCAATCAAGAGGTATTTCATTATTTTTCATTGACGGTACTTTCTTCCCATCTTTTTCCGTGAACCAAACAAGCCGTTAAGGTTTTTAGTGTCTGGTTCACGAATAAACACAAAAATTAGAATGCAAATCTTAAACAAACCAATATCATAATTTTTCTGCATTAAAAAATATCAGATAATCACCATATGAGGGAGACATTCTCCTCGCTGCGCTCTTCTGCACTCTCCAAATGCTGCAGGACCTGCAACCTCCTTGTCAACTTAGTGAGCATCCATTAATCATGTTTCAGAAAAAGACTTGATTGCTGAACGTCATTTTCTAATGGAGAAGTGCTTTTCTTTTGTGATGGTTTCATTTCTTGCCATTGGTTAAACAAAAAAATCACTAACAAAATATCAAGAAAAAGAGAAAGGTAGAAAGTGATTCCTATGAATTAGTGGGAAGGCTCTGCAGGCACCCCATTTTTTCAACCTAGCTTTGTTAGCCTCAAGGCAGGTGATAGCTAGGTACCATCGATCTTATTCATGTATATAAATATTTGGGATTAGATTTTTTATTTATGTATTTATCTATCTAGCAAATGTTAAGAATGGCTTGCATCATGAAGAATAATTTATAATCCCAAGGATTCATAGGGCTAATGATAAGCACCATGGACCACATTACTATTTGTCCTGATGCTTAGATGAATACTATGTTTCACCAATCATCACAAGAACTTCTGCACAAATTAGCACATCTATGATCCAAGAAAGATAGGAGAAGACCACATATAAATTTTTTGACAAAAAAAACACGCAAATGAAATAAGAAACAGACATTGTCGGTATCCGCCATGAGGGAATCCATGACCTCAATTCATAGATATGCATGCGTATATCGACAGGCTTTCATCTAATTTTTTTCACCAATGCTGACAAGAACTTGTTTGTTATCTTGTAGAACCCTAATTTTTTCTAAAGAAGAGCATGATGGATATGGACAGTAACGGACAAGGATAGCTCATGACAATCTCAACATTTTTACAGAACTAAGTATTTTTTATGTAATATAAGCAACCTCCATTATGAAACAAACAATTTGTTGATTCCCAACAAAGGCCGGATTGGATTTCATATTTATGAGCACAATCGTTAAGGTCTAATAGTTCAATCTGAGGACGGCTAAAGGAGGATAAGTGGTTCTTTGGTTTATCCTCCCCACTTTTTTTAGGTCAATGCTCCTTTAGCCCCATCAAAGGGAGTAACCTATACCTAAGTTCCCTTGTATCCGGATTTAAGTGATGTAAACCAAGCTCTTTATTCTTGCAATTAATTGGAGAAATAACCAATACCACCCTCAATTATTTCTCACCTTTTAGGATGTAAATATTAATTATAAATAATAATATGCTAAAAATTCATCATCTATCAAGTAATTGCAACGTTTTTTATCGCCAAAGATATATTATATCTGTATGTCAATCTTAATTTTATATTGTTCTATGCAAATATTAGCAAATATTAATAACGTAATATGATAAATTATATTAAAAATAAAAGTTCATCTAGTATTACAATAAGTTGTAACATTATTGTATCATCTTTGACTCATTGCTTATTCATTATCATGAATATTCCTCAAGAATTAATATTTTTTTTTTACTATAAGTAGTTAATAATATTAAAATTATTATTATTGTACAAAATTATCCAATGAATTAGGATTGGAAGGACAAATTTATGTCCTTTCTGAAAACATTTTTTTTCCCAAATAGTGTTATATAATTCTTAGGCTGCCTAGCTCCAAATAATAAACCAGGGGTAACTGCAATCATTATGTATGATAATTTTATTTTATTCTAAATGGCAAATAATTAAGATTTATAACTGCTAAATCCGGTATAAATTACATGATATGATCCGGAAAGGGGGGCCGAAAAGATTACCATACTTCGTCATCAATTACAACGTGGACTTCTATTGTGCCGCTTCCCAAGAACGAACGAGCGCAGGGATGGAAAGCTCGTAACGGCCAAGTAAAGCACCTGGTCGGAGCTCCGGTTACTCTGACCGACGTCAGCGCTTCCGCGGACATGCCTTGCAGGTACGTGCATGCGCATAAAATCTCTATGCCGAAGGCAGATCCACCGTCCACCTGGCACTTCATGACATCAACTCCTTCACGCTTCGTGCCACGTTTCATCCAAATGGATTCCCGCATAGCAATTTTAAGCGGCACGTTTGGTCCCGCATGGGTATCCAAACCATTCGGTTCGACCCATGCTTTCCGCTAGGCGCGCCACTGCCGTGGGTTTACAAAACCACCGGCCCTCGCGGACGTACGCATCCGTGTCAAAGAATTATTGGGAAACCAAGTGGGGCCCGTATGGGCCGCACAAGGTCTCACAAGCTTAATGATTGACACGTCAGCGAGAAATGGTGGTAATCCAGAGGAGCGGTGACGGGTGACAGATACGAGCCCCCCGTTTTGTAACGTTTGTTGCCGTGGACTCCTAGGACACTTCCACGGCTCTTCTAAAACAAATGCGACAGACAGTGTCCAGCTCCATTTTTCCGCATAATCATGGATGTGCGAATCACATCCACCGTTCATTCCAAACCATCCCGCTCGCTGCCTCATAGCGTAACGCGACGGAACGACGTCACGCTAAGATCGCACGCAATCTGAAGACTCTCGTCTAGGAATTTTTATGCGGGATATTCGAGGGGACATCTTTAAGGCGCTGTCCCCAGCTTTCCGGATGGGACCCACCGTTCTCGATGCGGTTGTCTTAAAAAAAAAAAAACGATGGGCCCCACCATGTCGCCGACTCTTGCCCCTCCCCGTCATCCTTTCCTACCCTCCCACTATTTATTCCAACCCCTCCCCCTTTTTCCCCCTCGCCCCTGCTCTCTCTCTCTCTCATGGTGGAGCGCCACGAGATCGCGCGCCGGTGACCCCCGCTGCCGCCCGGCTCATGGAGAGCTTCCGCCACCAGCGGACTCCCGGCTCCGACCGCTTCCTCGGCCTCTTCGCCGCGTCCCCGGCCGCCAACGGTACGGTCCTCTCCGCCGGGGAGGACGAGCTTCACGAGGAGGAGATCTTTTGGACCGGGGCCGACCCTCCCTCCTCCGAGACCAACCGCTACCCTATGAAGCCCTCCCCCGCTATCGCCAATCCCAACCCTAGCCCTGCCTCCATCGCCCGCGCCGGGTTTCGGCGCCTTCCGGAGCGGAACTTCGGAATCCTCGCCGCCCTCCCGGAGAACGACAAGAAGGAGCCGACGGCGAAGGCCGGTCCCCAGTTCCTCTATCGGAAGGCCGCCGCCGGCGTCCCCACTTCTTCACCGTCGACCTCCACCTCCCCTTCCTCCGTCTCCAGCTCCGCTCGGATGATCCCGGCGGTCCCCAAGACGAAGCCGGAGTCCGCGATGTCGATTCCGGGCGGGAAGATCTACCACCAGTCCGCCCCGGTGAACGTGCCGATGGCGCCGCCGATGATGAGGAAAGGACGGGGGGAGTTCGAGATGGACGACGGAGATTTGGACGGGGATGAGGAGATGCTTCCGCCCCACGAGATCGTGGCGAGGCGGTCCGGGATCGATTCGCCGATGACCACCTTCTCGGTGCTGGAGGGGGTCGGAAGAACGCTCAAGGGGAGGGACCTGCGCCGGGTTCGCAACGCCGTTTGGCGAAAGACGGGCTTTCTTGATTTATAGCGAGGAAAGTGCTTAATTTCCCTCTCTTAAATTTTTTTGTCTCTTTTGATCGTGGTGGTATTGTGTTTTGTGATCTTGGGGGAAGAGGGGATGGCGATTGAGAGTGTTTTGGTGGATCGGTGACAATAAATGATCATCTTTTGCTACTTCGCCCATTGCGTTCTTCAATTTGCCTTTGCTTTTGTGTCAATTAGCTCTCTCTATCTCTCTCTACTTGGAGAGGAATTTGTCGGAATTTGTTAGTTATAGAGAAAATTCACATACAGATCTTAGTGTCGTAACTTGATCGTCTCGATTTTTTTTTGCTCAACCACCTTTTTCTTAAGAATTGTCTGTGTAACAATTTTAAATTTGCGAACTTATATTAGTTTCATGATTGATATCAGTGCACAGACCAATGTAATTTGCGATCTTGTATTAGTTTTGAGAAGATTTCCGAGCTGTCCACCATCTACATCTCGGTCGTGGCATAACTCGTAACTAGTAAGCAATCTTCTACCCGGTGTGCTGCTCTTATGATGTTTTAGATAAGCAATTCAATCTATAAACTCTCATATGAAGCTAGGAACAAAATTTGAGGATTCTGTCAGTGAGGGGAGTTAACTGATTGGACACCGAAAGGCATGGTATTTGCATAATTTGAAAGTTTGTGGTCTCCAATTTATCCGTAGGAGAGACATAAGGCTCCTTTTGGAGCGGGTTTCGGAGAAATAAAATCAAGTAGTTTGCATGAGATCTGGTCTTCTTGGTTTCAAACATATTTTGCATTATTTGATAAAAGATGCATTTAAACCCAATTTTTTGTGAGATGTGTATTGGGATGCTCTCAGCTAATTATTGTGGTTTCGAGGTACATTTTTGGAGAGTGGTTGAATAATTGCCCTTGCTAACCCCACTATCTTGTGTGCTTGGCTGATTGATTCCTGGTAAAGGGATAAATAAGTATTGATAATAATATATTAATGATAATAATTAATAGCATATGATTTTCTAATGTTATATGATTATATTATTATCTAACATTATAATAGCATATCACTGTTCATTATTATAATAATAGTATATTTTATGTACTATTGTATTACTAATTGGACATAGGAGATGGGATGGAGGGCAGTGTCGTCCTTTCCTTCTATTAAATAACGATAAGAAATGGCTTCCCCCACTGCTAAGACTCCGGTTTGGCATGAGACCGGGGGACCTTAGGTCTGTACAAGACCTGGTCTCAAGCTCCGGAGGGATCATATATGGATCTGATTGAAACAAAGATCTTATTAGGATGCTCGGCAACTTATCCTGGATAATGTGGGAATAAAACAGCCAAAAGCCTGTAAAAGTTCTTATTGCAGGGAGAGGGTCATTATATATGAGTTCCAGCATTTTATTTGCTGATGCTAGTGTTTGTATATATGTAAGGGCAGTGTAATCATGCCGCGTTACAACCAAAAAAAAAAAAAAAAACACTCTTATGGCAGCAAAACCAAGGCATTTTTATTTTAATAATGCTTAGGAACCTAATTTCTGAATGGAGTCATTGTAGATGGGTTTTAACACTCATTGTATAGTGCTTATTGGATAAGATCCCTGTCATGTTCTCAACAAGTCAATATGGGATCACCAAATTTTGTGTTTTTGTAGTTTGTCATTGAGATTCATGGCAGAATGTAGTGATAAAGGGACATTTAAACCACTTTGTTGCAGCCTCCTTTTCCTGATTGGAATATTTCGGGCTGATGGGATAAGGCCTGGACAATTATGATGATAGTTTCTTCTTGTACCTAGGCCTAGGCCATGATGGAGCTGATATCTTTACTTCATCTGACTTTTTAATTTTTTATGTTCTTTTATTCAAAATGTTCTCACATTGAGTTAATTTGTCCTGTTCATGGTTACCCTGAATGACATTATTGTGTTCCATCCATCATTATATGTTTCATATGCAGTTTGCTGTCATTTTTCAATTCTCAGCTGCTAGGTCCATCACTCCCTTCAATCTCAGGTGGTTCATAATCTAAATTTCTGTTGTCCTGAAACTGTGAATTGCTGGAGGTCATGCTCCTCATGTTCAAGCCTTGCTGATTGATATCAATGAATCAAGATGCGAAGAAACAGCAGCCTGACGGTCTCTGTTCAATCATATATGTGCTGGATAAACCTATATGTCATGCCCCCGCCTCCGCGAGGTACGTGAGGCACCTAGTGCCCACGTGGGGGCCACATGAGGGGGGAACACGGGGCTCCCCTGCCAGATATTGTCCGGTTCTGGGGCTTCACGCAAGCGTCCTTCACCCCTCCCCGGTTTTGTTTTCCACCCAAAACGCGTCTGCAGGATTTGGAGACACCCGCCTCATATGCCCAGGCTCTGGAACGAGTCTTTCCGATGTGGGACTATTGGGCCTCACACCCTTCCCACCATCGGACAAGAGCCGTCCTCGGCTCTGATACTAAATGTCACGCCTCCGCCTCCGCGTGGTACGTGAGGCACCTAGTGCCCACGTGGGGGCCATATGAGGGGGGAACACGGGGCTCCCCTGCCAGATATTGTCCGGTTCTGGGGCTTCACGCAAGCGTCCTTCACCCCTCTCCGGTTTTGTTTTCCACCCAAAAC
This sequence comes from Phoenix dactylifera, assembly GCF_009389715.1. Lineage (NCBI taxonomy): Eukaryota > Viridiplantae > Streptophyta > Magnoliopsida > Arecales > Arecaceae > Phoenix > Phoenix dactylifera. Next base: position 2,103,760 of record NC_052401.1, on the reverse strand, counting down.
GCGTCTGCAGAATTTGGAGACACCCGCCTCATATGCCCAGGCTCTGGAACGAGTCTTTCCGATGTGGGACTATTGGGCCTCACACTATATGTCATCACAAGACAATTACAACGGATTAACAAGCTTTGTCCAATCTATATGGTTAAAGATGTGAGGTCAGACTTACTGAAGAGGCTGAAACATATATTATATTAAATTCTACCCACCTTGTGAAAACAAGAAGCTGATATATGGCTATCAATCAGCTCTACTTCAGATGGGATTCTAGACTTTGCTATTATCTACTAGTTCTTTTTTTTTATAAATAGCATGTGCATTGGTTGATGTGAACTAAGATGATATATTACTTACATTGGACTTAAGTCATTGGCATTAAGCCAGGAGCATATCTCTATTAAGATCACAATGGTTTCATATGTTATGAACTGATTTTTAAATTACTTTTTTATATTTGGATTTACATGACCGAGTCATAAAGCTTCAGGTGCATTTGTTTGGGCCTGCTGGAGTTACAGGAGTTGTTTTGTCATCGTGTTATCCATGGTAGATTAGAAATTCGTAATTGATGAATCATGATTAGTAATGATTGGTTCGAGGCAGGAGCCAGATTAAAATTCTTGTAAGTTGGATTCTATTTTGCAAAGAAAATATTTCTTATATTTTTTTTTGCTGTAATTGGTATTGATATTTTTGCTGCGCCAGTATTTCAAATGAGTTGCAACTTCTGTTCGCAAAAAAAACTTTTTTTTTGGACATGAATCACCCAAGAAGGGTCACTAAACAGAGATATTGACTTTTCGTTAAAAATTGGTGAAAATTTTGCATTGTTGTCACCAGATGGAACGCTCTATTTTTTTCCCCTGATGTTGATATGCTGGGGGATCTTACTAATATACTCATTACTTCACTGGGTATGCAATGTTTTGTGATTCTTTTCTTATGTTTAGATTTGAGAGACGAAGACAACTAGATTCTCTGTCTCTTAGTGAAACATAGGTTAAAAGAATGGTAACGGCTATCTTGAGAGAGAAACTCTGGCGTAGAGAGAGAGAGCTCCCAACGGCTATCTGGTCGGTGGCACTCACGAGCTGATTGACCGGGATCTTAGTGCTCCGGTGGGCGGCGTGCGTTGGTTGCTTGGCGGGGACCTCGGGGAGTCCGTCCTCGGTCGTTTGTCGAGAGCCTGGGGTGGCCGCAAGTTTGCAAACGGGCGAGCGGCAGGGGGTCTGGCAACCGAGGAGGAAACTCGAGGAGGACGAACGCCGGCGCTGGGCGGACCACACCGGAAGGGGGGAGGACACTGGTACACTCTGTCCTCCTGATCTGTTGTTGTGTTTTCAGGTGGCCAATACCAGCATGGATCGCAAAGGGAAGCAGCCGGCGACGAAGGCGACGGAGGAAGCGGCGAGAGGCAAAGGTAAGCCCACTGCTACCTGGTCGAAGCCGACGGGTCGTGGGGTGCGCCCCTCAGCCTGGTCGAGGCCGGGGCCGTGGGTAACCCACTGGCCCACGGCCGAGGAGGTGGACCGCCTGAGCCGCCGCTTCCCGGAGGTGCTGCGGCCGCCGGAAGAACCGATTGAGGCGGCCCGGCAGGTATGGGAAGGGCGGGCGGCGATTGTCCGCAGCTTTGGTCGCCGGATTCCGGCGGAATGGGTGGCCAAGGATGTGGCCACCCGCGCAAAGCTTGAAGGAGTGGTGGCCGTCCCGCTAGCGGATGAGTACATTGCCCTGAGATTCCGGTCAACGGAGGACCGGGATCGGGCTCTCAGGGAAGGGCCGTGGGTGGTGGCGGGGCAATTGCTCGCTATGAGCCCGTGGGTGCCGGACTTTGAGCCGGGGGATGGCACGGTGAACAGGGCTTTGGTATGGCTCCGGCTGCCACGACTACCGCCGGAGTACTGGTCGACGTCGACCATCCTCCACATCGCGGCGCGCGCCGGCCAGCCGGTGGCGGTGGATGAAGTCACCGAGCAGCAAGCGGCGATGGGTTTCGCCCGCGTTAAAGTCGCGATTGATCCCACTGAACCGCTGCGGCCCGGTGTGCTAATACAGGGGAAGACGAAGGTGCGGTGGCAGCCCTTCGTCTTCGAGAACGTCCCTGTTCTTTGCCCTAGTTGTGGGCGAATGGGGCATACGGAAGTGACTTGCCGCTTCCGGACGGCCGCGGGTGCACACCGGGAGGTGCATCCGGTGGCAACTGAGGCGGGGGACAACCCGGACCTACCGCCCTTCGATGGTGGGGAGGAGGTCCCGGGGCCAGTTTACGGCCCCTGGATGGTGGCAACACGGCAGAAGATCCCTTGGGGGGACCTGCCGCCGCGGCCGAAGGAGCCTCCCGGGGCCGATCTTGGGGCTGGGTCGTCTGCGAGGCATCCGGTGAGTCCGGTGGTGCCGGCGTCGTCGCCTGCAACGGTGTCTCCGGCAGACACGGCCGGCTGGCAAAAGCCGGCTAAAGTTGCGCGGCGGCGCTCGCCGGTGGCAGCGGAGGGGGAAGGGCTTCAGCTGGCCCTTCCTCCCGGCCCGTTTCAGGTCGACTTGGCTGGTGATGACCTGCTCGGGGACGATGAGCTTGAGCCAGCCGAGCCGGAGCAAGACGGGGGGATCTCTCACCAGCGACCAGACTCGGGGCCGAGTCAGGACGCCCTGATGCGGGCCGTGGCTGGGGCTGGTGGGCCAGCTGTGGCCCAGGCCCAAGCTCAGAAGAGGCCCAGGCCACCGGTGGACCCGGGCCCGCACGGAGGCTCAGGTAAGGGGGATCACTCACGCACCTTTCCTGCGGTGGGTCAGCGGGCTGACACGATGTTGGCCCGCGGCCGGGCCCAGGGGAGGGGGCGTCGGGGCCGTGGGCTACCGGGCGCGACTCGGGATACGTCTGCAGCGCGGGGCACGCTGCGTGCTCGATCAGCCCCGGGCCTGCGGGCCTCCCCAGCAGCGGGAGAGCGGGTCTGGGAGCTGTTGGGCCGGGCCGACTCGGTTGTGGGGGCTGAGGATGGCCCGCCAGTACAGGGCATAGGGTGGGACCGACCGGATCCTTACATGGAGGTTGAGCCTTCAGTACCGGGAGGGGACACAGCCCTATCCACTGTTGTGCAGCGTGTCCGGGCAGCAGTCATGAGCGCTGCACCCCCTACACACGGGGGGGAGGAGGAGCGGGGTAGTCGGGGGCCTGAGCCAGTGGCCGGCCCCACGACCCTAGGTGAGGAGGGGTCGGAGGCTGACTATGTGGACTGTGATCCATGATGATCCTGGCTTGGAATTGTAGGGGGGCGGCCAAGCCGTCCTTCATGTCTTCCTTTAAGAGATTAGTACAGCTCCATTGCCCGGAGATCTGTTTCCTATGCGAAACTCGATTATCTGGTGAGGGGCTTAGTCGTGTCAGGCGTCGCTTGGATAGGGAGTGGGCTACCTATGCAGTTGACTCCCGGGGGTTATCAGGAGGCATTTTGGTCTTGTGGAGGCGAGGGGTGGCGACGATAGATGTTTTCCACAATTGCTCCCAGCAGGTAGTTATGGTAGTATCGAAACCAGGAGTTCCTCCGTGGGTACTCTGTGGTGTGTATGCGAGTACGGATCACAGGGCTCGGAGAGTCCTCTGGCAGGAGATCACTAACCTCATCACCCAGGGCATCCCGACGGTTGTGGTTGGTGACTTTAATTGCATTCAGGGTGAGAACGAGAAGCGGGGTGGTGCTGCCTACACTGACAGATTGGACAGGAGGGAGTTTCGGGACTTTGTCTTGCAGAATGGCCTGGTAGACCTTGGTTTTTCAGGATCTAAGTTTACTTGGTGCAATAATCAGTCAGGCAGTGCCAGGGTCTGGGAGCGCCTAGATAGGGCCTTTGCATCCCCAGAGTGGATTCTTCGTTTTCCTACCTGTCAGGTCAGTCACCTTCCTCGGATTGCCTCTGACCATTGCCCCTTGCTTCTATCCACATCGTCGGTTCGCGCCCATCATAGCCCCTTCCGTTTTGAGAAGGTTTGGCTATCATACCCCCAGTCGTGGGATGTAGTCCGCGATGCGTGGCGCACCCCAGTACGTGGTGACGCCATGCAGGCGGTCTCGCGCCGGTTGGAATTGACTAAAAGGCGTTTACGCCGATGGAATCGTGAGGTCATGGGTAACATCTTCCGGCGTTTGGAAGGGGTTGAGTCTTCGATTGCTGAGTTACAGAGGAAGGAAGACCTAGGAGGGGCGCTCATGGAGGACGATATGTCTGACCTTCGGGGGTTGCTAGCGACTCATCACTCGTTGCTACGGCAGCACGAGATCTTCTGGCGACAGAAATCCCGTGTGCAATGGGTGAGAGAGGGTGATCGCAACACTAGGTTCTTCCATCGGTCGACGATGATTCGGCGGCAGCGGAGTTTGATTCACTCCCTGCGAGATGAGACGGGCCATCAGGTAGAGGGCGAGCAGACGGTTCGGCAGACCCTCTTTGACTTTTTCCGAGCCAGATGGACGGAGGACGACGAGGCTAGTTATGGTGACCGCCCTCTGAGGGTGGACAGGAGTATTGGCGATGCTGAGAGGGCTTCTTTGATTCGACCGGTATTAGCACGAGAGGTACAGGAGGCAGTTTGGGCGCTGGCTGCTGACAAGGCTCCGGGGCCTGATGGTTTTCCTCCTTTTTTCTTTCGGAAGTACTGGGGCATTATCCACCGAGGTGTGGTGGAGGCTATCCAGTGTTTTTTCGTTCAGGCTACGATGCCCGAGGACTGGAAGGCCACATTCATCACGCTTATACCAAAGCGCCAGGATGCGGTTGAGCCCAGTCACTTCAGGCCTATTAGCTTGTGCACAACCTTGTATAAGGTTGTGGCAAAAATTATGGTGGGCAGAATGAAGCCCCTTTTACCTGGTATTATCAGCCATGAGCAGGGGGCTTTTGTCGCTGGTAGGAACATTTCACATAATATTTTATTGGCTCAGGAAATGATGTGGGATCTCCAAAGAGCACCGAAAAGGCGCAGCTTGATGGCCATCAAGCTGGATATGGAGAGGGCTTACGACAGGATCAAGTGGAGCTTTCTCGAGCGAGCACTGGTGGCGTACGGTTTCCACAGGCGATGGATTGGATGGATCATGGGGTGCATCCGGGGACCAAAGTTTTCTATCTTGATCAACGGCACACCCACACTATTCTTCGAGTCCACCTTGGGATTGCGGCAGGGATGTCCTTTATCCCCATATTTGTTTATTATTTGTGCTGATATCTTATCACGGACCCTACAGAGAGTTTGCGCCGACCGGGAGCTGGAGGCGTACATTCCAGCACCGAGGGCCCGACCTCTCTCACATTTATTTTTCGCTGATGATTGCCTTCTTTTGACCAGGGCACGAGTGACGGAGGCACGGATTCTTTGCAGGGTGGTGATGGAGTACTGCATGGAGTCTGGCCAGAGAGTGAATTTCACGAAGTCAGCTATCACGTTCAGTCCCAGCACGGATATCAGAGTCCGACAGGAGATCCGAGGGATATTGCAGATACCAGAGCAGGAGGGGACACTGACCTACCTGGGAGTTCCCATCAGTGGTAGGCGGCCACGAGTAGCAGAGTGCTCGAGCCTAGTACAGCGAGTCCAGAGCAGGCTTGAGGGATGGACAGCATCCTCCCTATCCATGATGGGGAGACTGACTTTGATTAGATCAGTATTGGGCTCCATACCACTGTACCTCATGGCTCACACTGTGATACCAAAGATGACTCTGTTGAGGATCGAGCGTCTTCTTCGGAGTTTCTTGTGGGGATCACATGGTGGGGGCCATGGCGTGCATCTGGTGGCTTGGGAGCAGGTTTGCCGTCCTACCAGTGAGGGTGGCCTAGGGGTGCAGTCGTTGATGGAGAGGCGCGAGGCGCTCATTGCCCGGCATGCGGTTCGATTCTTGCTTGAGCCACACAGCCTATGGAGTCAGGTGATGGCAGCTAGATATGGCTGTGGGGGCCTAGAGGGAGTAGGGCGAGGTCGCCGAGGCTCTTTCATGTGGCGCGAGATTGGGAGGTATCTGCGGACTGCATCAGCTAACACCAGATGGCTGATAGGTGATGGCAGGAGCATTGATGTGACCAGTGAGCCGTGGGTGGACACCCTCCCATTGGGGAGGTGGCCGACCATGGTTAGCATAGAGGCAGCAGAGGGACTACGGGTTTGCGACCTTCTGGCGGCAGGAGGAGCGGAGTGGGATGATGCTAGACTTCGACAGCTATTTGGAGTACATCTAGCAGCGAGGATTCGGTCCATCCCGTTACCAGGATGTGCAGGATCGGATGTCAGGGTATGGGGCACCTCGAGCCGGGCCAGGGTCAGGTTGGGAGACCTCACCCGTGTCATTCAGCCAGAGCAGGATAGGGGGCCGGATGGTAATTGGATCTGGAGGTACGGCCTCCACCCCCGGGTAGCCCTCTTCTTATGGAAAGTTTTCTGGGACCGCCTGCCAACGAGAGCAGCACTGAGCAGGCGTGGATGGGGGATCCCCGCGGAGTGTGGGACATGCGGGGCCGTGGAGTCAGTGGACCATGTGCTCTTCCAGTGCATATGGGCGAGGCTTACATGGCAGTGGGCCGGGGTCCCGCAGGAGGCTCGGAGTGAGCGACTACAGTTTCTTCACACGATGCGGCAGTGGCTAGCCAGCACGAGGACGAGTCAGGAGGCCATTAGAGCGAGTTGCACAGCGTATCAGATTTGGCTGGCAAGGAACGCTCGGACCCTCGGTGACCGCAGGGTGTCACCACGATTTACTGCGGAGCATGCTCGTGTACAGGCTTCAGAGATCATGCCCACCCACTCTTCAGATAGGCCTTTGACAGCTCAGGGCACCTGGGGCCCCCCTTCTGCTTCGGCAGCTCATCAGATGGTGTTTTTCACCTGGGAGCCCCCACCCCCAAGCTTCCTCAAGGTTAATTTTGATGGGTCGGTGTTGGATGGTGGCACGCGGGGCGGTGCAGGCTTTGTTATACGAGACCCGCACTCCAGGGTAGTGGCAGCAGGTGGCTGCCAGTTGTTTGACATATCAGTTCCGGAGGCAGAGCTTCGAGCTGCCTGGGCGGGTGTGCGCCATGCGAGGATGGTCCTGCAGGCTAGCTCGATCGTGTTGGAGGGTGACTCGGCTACGGTCATCAGATGGATCCAAAGGGGGGAGACGGCTGATGGTACAGATCACCCCTTGATCCGTGATATCTGGATGATGATGGGAGATGGGAGGGCTTTTTTGGTTAAGCATGTATTTAGGGAAGCTAATGGGGCAGCCGACTGGGTGGCGACTTATGCGGCCCACCACTCAGGGTACGCTCTGTGGGGAGGAGAGGGGGAGCTTCCGCAGGCTCTCCGTGAGTTGTTGTATTTTGACTTTCTTGGATGTATTCGTACACGTATTGTATGAAATATCCGTTTTCAGCAAAAAAAAAAAAAAAAACATAGGTTAAAAAGAAAAATATGACAACATCTGAAGCAATTTGAGTTAGGTAATGTGCTGAATTGTGACTTGGTTGAATTGATGAAAAAGTGAAACTAGACTAAAAGGTGAAACTAGATTATAGACCCTGCTCTCTATCATCAATAACCAACGCATGCAAGACACAAATGGAAGTTCCCTATCATTATTGTATTATGTTAATTATTGATATCAAGTAGTTTAATGCATGTAAAAGATTTTGAAATCAAATTGTTGGTAATCACTTAAAGCTTTATGAGGGACATTAGGCAGCCCAAACCTTTTGCTTAAAACCTGTTTGAGTCAAACCTACTGCCGGAAGGCCACATATCTCAGTCCCAGAAGAGGCCCATCCGGAGATCAGGGGCTCCTGCACTTATTAATCCAAATTAACAATTAATTATGCATGCACCGAAAGCAGCAAAAACTGATACTTACACACACACACAAAAAAAAAAGAAGAAAAAAGACAAACATAGTTGTGAAAAAACTCTCCCCATGACATTTCATGACGGATTCATTTGGGAAACCATTTCAGAGAACAAAGGACCAAGATCTCGCGACCTTGGCTTATATAATTAAACAATTATCAACTATTTTTCAATATTATTTCCACAAAAAACTACTTTTAAGCATTGATTTTAATACTTTATCAGTTAAGAACTATTTTTCGGAGCTGAATTTAGATTGAAAAATCTCGACTGATCTCAGATATTGCATGGATTGATATCTCAACATACTTCATTTTATACCGTTTAAGAATTTTTTTAAAAAAAATTATATATTACTGTATCGGTCGGTACCAGGCACCGACGAATGTCAAGTTGGTCATCCATCGAGTAGCACTGCCAATTAACATCTTTTTTCCATGTTCTTACTGATTTACATCTTCTTAATGCTTTGCATGCTGCCTGACCTTATCATGTGTTGTCTCCTATGTCAATGTTTGCGGCAGCAATATAACAGTAATGACAGCACAAATCCAATCTGAGCCTTTGCCTGTTATCTGCTTGCTGAAAACATCTGGATGAATGTGACTACAAGACTACATTGTGGACAATTGTCGGATCAGTTTTCAGAGTTGTATACCTTCATAAATTGAACAAGGGCGTTGACTTGACCTTTTTTTTTTTTTTTCTCAAACAACAATTGTTTCTTTAGAGGATGCATGTTACACATGCTACTGAACGTGTATAACTCAATAGTACCTTTATGGAATTCCATAAGGGGACGGGGATGGCTGACCTTTTTTCTCTCCTTCCCACAATTAATGGAGGTGGCAAGGCTACGCCGACCGTCGACGACATCTCACCAAAGTGACAGGCTGTGAAGGAATCAATTCAATCTACAGCTCTATTTGTCTTGCGGTAAATATGGCTCGTTTTGAAAATGGTGCACTTTCTGGCATACTACCAGATATTCAGAAATAAAAGGTGTATGTGCACCTCCGGGTCGGTCCACGGATCCAACTAATGATGGTGGTCGAGTCGTGTTGTTCAGGTGGCGTCGATGCAGACGAGTATGAATTGATCAAAGAGCTGGTTGGGATCAAAAAGCACTTGCAATCTGCTGGTGCGTGGTGGGAGAGAGCAAAATGATGAGAGTTCTCTTTCAGAAGGCTTAATCTACATCGAGTGGTTTGTTGAATCGGATTCTGATCTTAATTAATAACTGAAATGTGCGTTGCACTAGAAAGAACTCTGAGAGTTCTAAGAGAGTTGCAAAGTAGTTATCTTGTCTGCTTGTGTTCTATGATTTCTATCAATGAAATGGTAGGCCTTTAGACCTCCTTGTCCATCAAAAAAAAAAAAAAAACAAAACAAAAAAGAGAGAAAAGAAAAAAAAAGTTCTCATCCCTCTCTCTCTCTCTCTCTCTCTCTCTCTCTCTCTTAACAGGAAAAAAAAGGTCCCCAATTTACTGTGCCCTTGCATGGTTCATTATTTTCTACAGTGTTCGCCTGTTATCCTCTTAGTTAAATCATCATTTGGATTGTTATAGGTCGACTTGATCCTTAGCGCTTTTTTTTTTTTTGTCTTTTAACAACCGCGCCTCACACTAAACATGCATGAGTGTAGCAAAACTTGATCATTAGCTACCAAACATTTTTTAGTACTGCTACAAGTACCACTGGATTTGTTGAGCACCTAATTTAAATGAAAAGATTAAGAAAAGAGAAACCCCGGTGTTAGGATAGACCAAAACCATACTAAAGCTAGACTCGAGATGCCAACCTCTTAATCATGTGAGTCATCAGGGGCTCCTGCGGATCCTCCCATGTTCTGAATACTTGCTTGCATCGAATTCAACCCAAATCAAGAGCAAGTTGGCTCCGGTTCCAGATTCCAAACTACAAATTAATGAACATGCAGACACCAAAGTCTTAACCATACCATTGCTGTGTCACCCTAACACTAGCCTCTTCCTTATCTTCTCTGTTAATGTGATGTTAGCTATATTAGTCCAAATCTGATTGATATTTTTTTATTGACACATAAACTATATTAATAAAAGAAATATCGATTAGATTTGGACTAATATATTTTGTGTGTCTAATAAAGGAAATATCGATTAGAACTAGACTAATACAACTATATATAGCTTATATCACCCTAACATTCTTGGGTAATTATTTCATCTGAAACATTCTCATGTGAAACTGAGATTGCATTGCCCCCTTTTCTCTTGTGTCAATCAACCATGCAAAGGTACAATTAAGGCTGCAATTATCAAATGGGAAGACAGATGGCAAATTGCTCTTCTTTTCCTTTTCGAGGGAAGTTAGGCTCAAGGAGTCTAACAGGAATTCATTGAGATAATGAAAGAAACAAGTTAGTTCTTTTTTATATACTACAAGTTGTTCTAGGGGTATCCGAATTTAGTCCCATATCGACCAAGTAGCGGAAAGGTTTGTGCCTTAAATAGGGGGGCTCAAAGTCTTTCCCTTAGGAGGTGTCTTTTAAAGGACAAAATCGTAAGGGGCTAGTACCTATACGGACCCCCAGAGCGGATAATACCTCATGCTGGGACGCAGCTCGCTTTCCCTACTCGACTCAGTGTGGGACTATGCTGTTGACCGTGGGGGCTAGTACCTATGCGGACCCCCAAAGCGGTAACAACACAAGTAATAATTGGAACAAAGATATATTTATCATTCTAGAATTGTTACTACATGCATGTCCGTGGGGCAAGAATGGGTCCGAACCCAGTAGACAAGCTAGCCGAAGAGGTCTTGCACAATATCTACTGCTCTAAGTATGAGAAGAGGCACAGCTGCGGACATATAAAGTATCCTTTATGCAGCACTATAAAAAAAATCTTAAAATTGGAGTCAAGGACATTTCCAATCTTATCCCTGGATTCCACCGATCTCTCTCTCTCTCTCTCTCTCTCTCTCTATCTATCTCTATGATTATTAAATAAATAGAAGAGAGAAGGCAAATATTTAAAATTCATGGAAAATTTTTAAAGCCGCAACATCCTTAAATTTAGGCCACATCATCTGATTAATTACTAAATAAGTTGAAAGTGGGCAAGCCAAATTCTCAAATCTAAACTAGAATGATTGTACAAAAAAAAAAAAAAGAATTTGATGGTCTCTCTTTCCTCCTCTTCTTGGCGAAGGCCAGCTCTCACCAACAGTAGTAAAACAGCCTTCTTAACTTTTACATAGTTACATATATATATATATATATATATATATATATATATATATATATATATATATATATATATATATATATATATATATATATATATATATATATATATATATATATATATATATATATATATATTATTTGTCAATATTTTATTTTTATTTTTTATGTAAATGATCAAAGAATTTTAGAAGTATTCCATCATGCGATCCATTCCCGAGCAAAAAAGAGAAAAATCAATTGATAGTTTTGAAACGGGGGAGGGTCCAGGTCTTCACCACCGTCTCTGTGTGTCCCTTTCTTGATTGGGTTTTATTTCAACTCCAAACGTTGAATTGAATCAATCATCTGGTCGAGAAAGAGAACGCGGTTGTCGCACGTCACGCGAATCCTCCCCTTCTTGTTGACTTTGATCTACTTGGCCTCTGTCTTCTAAGTTTTCCAACAAGATAAATTGAAATGGAGACGTGAATAGAATTAAAACATTAATTAACCACTTCAGCAACCTCAGTGAGATGCAACGAAGAGGCTCATAATTTGGGTGGTGGGTCCATGGGAATTTTGAGCTAATGCTATCAAGGTGCACCTGGCGTGTGATGTACGAGTCGATAACTACACAAGCATATGCACATAATGAGGCACCCTATACTGTTATACATTCTCATTGCATGATATAGAACTAGTGAGATAGTGCCATACACAAACCATCAAATATTGCAATGAGCATGAGATCTTACAAAATCCCTAGCCCAAGGAGCCACTAATGCCAAATTCAATTTCTAAAAAATCTGTATTTGATATAAGGTAACAAACATGATGATTCAGAAAGATCACCATACTTGACGTGAATTGCCCTAGTTGGTTTTATTGACATGTTGCCATATATATTACATATGACCGTGAACAATTAAATCTCGAGATTTGGTCATTTTTGAGGTAAACCTTTCGATACATTTACAATTCATTGTTGAAGTAATATCTAATATATATATATATTGCTGGCTTTGCAGGGTTGCACTTACTAATTTGCAAGGTCCGAGTTAAAGGAATTTGTTTCTTATCTCCATTTGGATCACATGAAATGAGTGCCAATTAATGTAGCAATCAATTGTTGCTCTATCTTGAAAATTAAGGCACGTAGACACATATATCATCCTAGCTATAGTGACTACCCTATCGCATATGTGTAGATCTTTGGGTCCCATTTGAGCTACAAGATATGCGTGTGTCCTGCAATTTTAGGTGAGGATGAAGTATGAGACTATCTATATCATCTATCATGAAAACCATGGTTATTATCTATCTATTTCTTATGATAATGCAATCCATTTTGTATTTATTACTGGAGATAAACCATACCTGCAGTGATCAAAGAGGCTTCCGATCTGGTTCCTAATTGGCTCAATTGGTAAAATCCCTAGAGTTATAAGGTGCTAGTAACTTGGACTTGACTTCTGCTTTCACTAGTTTATCTAAATAAATTGGATGAAGCTGCAAATTAAGATGGAAATCCTTTCATGTCATCTCATAAAATTAAAGGGCTCTTTCCAAGTAACTACTTCTTACTTAGATATGCATTCTTCCGTTGGCTTTAATTGCATAGTTTATGGACTTTGGATGCATGAAATTTAATTAAGTCAACCACCTCTTTGTATATAGTTACTATTTACTCTGCAACGATGAACTTACGCATGCAAAATCAAATCATTCTATGGAACAAAGATTACCATTGAATCGATATTTTTTTTTAAAAAAAATGTAACTCTTGATGAATTTGTTAAACGAGGATACGAAACTTGCATTGATTCAATAAAAGGTGGCCGAACCTCCCATGACTTCAAGGTCAAGCAACTTTTAAGGGTAATAACAGGAGGCTCCACGGCGACCTGAACCAAGGTTTTGAAGACCACGTTCCATCTTCCCGCTAATGTAGTCAAGCGTTCATATTTACAGTAAGGATTTGAATTCCTAAGTGCGTGCTAAAACTTTGCAGTACGTTCGATATTCTTCCTACTGTGTTCATGCATCCATGTTGCCCACATAAGGACCGTACGTCGGATTACTTCTAGGTCAAAATCTCGTTACCTGAAACAAGTTAAGATCTCGGGGTTTACGTTCACACAGACAAGATGAAATTTTGTTCTACGTCAAATATAAGCTATATATGGTGGCTACGGGTTGGCTTTCCTCACCCCAGGACAAAAAACACCACTATACGTTCGGAAGGAGGGGGATGGAGGGAGGTGTGATTGACTGATCTCTTTCATCTCTTTCTCCTTGGTTTCCCACAGGTCTCTTCTCCCAGAGGGATTCAACTTTCAAAGAAGCAGCCCCACACCTCCTCCATCTATAGTTCCTCTCTCTCTCTATATATATATATATATTGAGCAATATTGCACCGTTTCTCACCCCATTTCTTTGCAAAGTCCCTTCTATATACATATATATATACATCTTGCACCCACTCTCGTTATATAAACAACAGCTTCCTTCATCTTGTTGGCTGTGCAGACGCTGCACAAAGAAGTTCCAAAGAGGAAAGGAGGAAAGGAAGGGGAGAGAGAGAGGAGTAATCGCATAAGAAAGAGAGGAAATGACTGATCAGCCTCCCGGCCTTCGGTTCTACCCAACGGAAGAAGAGCTACTTGGTTTCTATCTGCGAAACAAGCTAGAGAACAAGAGGCTGAAGGAGATGGAACGCTACATACCCGTCGTCGGCGTGTACAGCTATGACCCAGAGCAGCTCCCCCGTGAGATCCTTCACCTCCTCGATCTTCAGATGTGCCTCTTTTCAATTCTGTTGACAAGTAAACGTAGTGATGTTAAAACCACAACTCATGCAAGAGAAATCAATACTTCTTTAAGCTCTCCCTCCTCCCCTTTCTCTAAATCCTCTCAGCCATAGAAGACTTGCATCATTTTGATGGCATTTTCTTCGTCTCTCTCTTCTTCTACTCGCCATTGTTTTACATATCCAAACTAGGAGCTCTCAAGTTGCTCTTCAACATGAATGATCATATGTGCATTGTAAAATTTAAATTGGTTGGAGTTGTGCATCCCTTTTCATCTTTCTTGCTTGCAAATCGGCTGGGTTTGCTTTTCCAGTTTTTTGCAAATAAAATCTCTGATCTTCTTTAGTTTCCTCAAAGCATGCGTCATTATCTCAATAAATTTGGGCGAATTCTTTTGGTTTATGCAGCGATGTCAGGAGAAGCGAGCATCCGGGATCCCGAGCAGTGGTTCTTCTTCTGTCCAAGGCAAGAAAGAGAAGCACGAGGGGGAAAACCAACACGCACCACCCCTTCCGGCTACTGGAAGGTGACCGGCTCCCCAGGCTATGTTCTCTCGTCGCAGAACCTGAGGATAGGTTGGAAGAAGACCATGGTTTTCTACACAGGAAGAGCTCCCACTGGGACCAAAACCAAGTGGAAGATGAACGAATATAAAGCTCTTGAAGAAGCAGCAGCATCAACATCAACCACTCCTCCAAGGGTATATACTTGCCCGTTTTGTTATTATGCCTTTATTTGAAAAGAAAAACAAGAAAAAAAAATTGTTGCTTAGCTTTTCCAATGGATTATACATTCTAATATCAATTTTTAATATGATTTATAGAAGTCTTATCTATGAAATGGTTTTAATTCTTCAATATATATGCAACAAATTAACACCATATATAGTATATAACAGTTCAAGAGAGGGTGAAGAATCTGATTCACTAAAAACCTCTATATACCAATTTTCAATTCACTCAGTTTTCTTTCTCTCTCTTTTTCTATCAGAGCTACCAAAACCATGTAGCAGGCCAGTTACTTATTTCTTTATCAGTTTATCCATTCACGATTAAATAATTATATGGTCTAAAGAGTTTAATGGCTTTCTTCTCATTACGAAAAAGAAATGATAACAAAGACTTAATT
Organism: Phoenix dactylifera; assembly: GCF_009389715.1. NCBI lineage: Eukaryota > Viridiplantae > Streptophyta > Magnoliopsida > Arecales > Arecaceae > Phoenix > Phoenix dactylifera. The sequence continues at coordinate 2,088,753 of NC_052401.1, read as the reverse complement.
TAAACACCTCGATGTTACATATTTTGAGGTCTCCTTTCCCTTCCTTAAAGAAAAAAAAAAGACAAAAAAAGAACGAAGAAGACGACCTCGAAACTAAATACATGTAAACTTCAACGCTAAGAGTTACAGTGATGTTACCTTTTCTTTTCGGTTGTGCAGCTAAGGAATGAATTTAGCGTGTGCCGGGTGTACATCAAATCTGGGACCCTGAGGTCGTTTGATCGGCGGCCTTCTGCATCCATCGCCATGAACTACAGTGAGAGCCAGCGAAGAAATCCTGAGACATCCTCCTCAGCCAACCCACAGATAGCTGATCAGAGGACCAGTTCTCACGGCAGCTCATCACCGGGGGACGATGGCTCGCAGCCCCTGGCCGCTGGTGCAACCTTCGATTGGGACATGCTTGAAGACATCATCTATCCGGAGCAGTTTTGATTGGGAGTGTGAGAGAACCGAGAGCTTTAACCAGCATGAACAATTAAAATGTCTTCATCTGAGAATTCATCTCTTTTTCAGTAGATTGAACTCTTCAGCTGGTTCGTGTCAGCGCTGACATAAAGATTAATTTTAGCAAAATATTTCAGCAGCCAAAGAAACTTCCTACATAGAATTGTTGGCATTGTTGTTGGAAAGCTGTGACAGGAAAAATAAAGAGGCAATGGTGACTCCATGCGGGGAAAAGGGCACAAAAACGGGCCTAACTCGACTTTGACTGCTGTCGCTATGGACTTTCCATGGAAATTTGGCCTTGTGGTGTCTCTTTAGAACAAAGAAGCTAGAATCTTCCTCCTAGAATTGTGGGCCATGCCCTACGTACCCATGATAATGGTAGCAGAAACACAGATATTTTCCGGAATTCAAGCCAAACCAAGTATGATTTCTTCCATAGAGTTTGGGATAGAAATTTCGGATACATAGATGTGTTGAAGTTGCAGCAGACGCATCTCCTAGCTAGAATATATATGTGTTACTCCATTGGTTAAATTTCATGTTTCACTCACGCAAACTGGTCAACGTAGCTAATTGTTGGAGAATGTTAAGATAAATCGCCAACTTTTTTTTTTTTGTTTGTTTGATGCGTGCATGAAAACATCCTACAGATAAAACGCATCCTATAGCAGAAAACATGTGGCTCTCCAGTCGCCCCAGTACAGCACTTCAATAATTTATTTCAAAGAAACAGAAGAAACCTATTTGAAGCAAGAAATCTCCAAGGTTCAACGACCATTGTAAACTTGCATTTGTTTTTACACGAATGTATAACTTGTTACCGACACGCAAGCTTGCATAACAAATCTGTTTCCACTCTCGCTTTGCTGCAAAGTTTTTCTCTTTTTTTTAAGTAAATTATAATTTTTTTTTTTACGATTAGAGACAAATTACACTTACATTTAATAGTTTGAAAAAACCTATAATTACTCCCTTGGGGCAAACCATTAATCATAAATGGGATCCAAATGCCACATGAGAAAAAAAATTCAAAAAATGATCAAAATAATTTTAATCTCTTGGTCTCTCTCTCTCAAATGAAGGATAATAGTGTTAATTATGTTGATTAGAGCCTTCAACTCCAAAGGAATGTCAAGTCTAGGGATCATGTCGCTTGTTGAAAGCTGTCATTAGTCTTGCCGAAAGAATTTTCGAATCTAATTAAATTAGGACAGTAAGTTTTTTTCTACCTCTGGTGAATTTATAGTGCATGCCATGTATTTTAAACTTGGAATTTATATTGTTTAGTTCACAATCAAAGATTGAGAAGAAAAATATTTAAATTTTGGAAATTTGAAATTTTAGAAAATTATGCATGTTTATTAATATTATGTATGTATGCATAAAAATAGTAATTTAAAAATTATGGATCAAGCATAAATTCTTATACTGATATGATTATAAAAATAATGATGGATTTGCATAGTTGTAGTGTTTGAAAAGTAATGGTTTCTGTTTCGCATGAATTTTTTTAAAAAAATGATTTTTTTGGTTTATGAAAATAATGTGAAATTCTGGTTGATACTACTTATGTTGTTGAAATAAGTACATTTGTGTTATGTATGAAAAACTTGTTGCCATGAGTATTATGAAAAACTTTCTCATTTGACTATGATTTAGGTTTAGCCAATGGGACCATTCGTTAGCCACAAGTCAGAAACTAGTTTCTTTCGGGCCTAGTCAATCGAGGCTAATCGCTGTAGTTCTTTCGGATCTAGCCCGTCAGGGTTAATCGTTAAAATAGGCTGATGAATCGTGTATTTTATTTTCAGAATTAATCTTTTTACCTTGTCACAGGGTTAAACATGACCGTGTGATTCAAAGTTAGTTTCCTTTCAAGCCTAGCCGGCACATGCTGATGGATCATGTGCTATATATTTAGGGGCTAGTCTCTTTTGAACCTTGTCATAGGGCTGATCATGATCGTAGACATCAAGACCGAAAAAGAGTTTATGATTTACTATTGTGCATTGTATATTTTGAAAAAGAAATTTATGCCGGTAAATGCATTTTAATATTGTTAAATTGTTTATGCTCAGAAAAAATTATCTTATGCTTGACCCTACTAAAGATTTTGAAAACTAGATCGTAAGCTCGTTAGCTCTTTTCTATATTTTTTTACAGATGCAGCATAGTAGATGGAGTTTGGAGCCAAGCAGTAATGAGTTTAGGGTTTAGAAGTATTTAATTAATTTTTTTCTTAAATAAATTTAATTGTACATTATTTTATGATTGTGGAGTATTTTTTTTTAAATAAATATATTAGATTATTTGCTTCTATCACTGCTTTAATTTAGAATAGACCTTGGATGTCCTGTGGAATCAAATTCTAGGAATGTATTGTCGTTTGTTATGTGCTCGGCTCGAGCTATCGGTCGGAGCATGACAAAACGTAAACTTCAGAGGGACAATTTATAATTTTTTTTTTAAACCTATGAAATTTCTCTCTCTGGGGTCTCCAACCTAAAATATCTAGACTTGTCCAAATAGTTCATGTTCCTCGGATAACGCTTATAAGATGCTCATGGCATCTGTAATTATCTGGACAGCACCACTCTCGGCAATAATAAGAACTTTTGTGGAGGAGAGGACCCGTAAACGAAACAACTTTTGACACACGAAAGGCATCCTTTCACAGTGAGATGGTCGCCGGGGACAAATAGCTCCTGTCGGCAAGACATTTGTAGATAAGACAGCAACAGCACCAATGGTGTTACCATGCTGAGATCGAAGAAGTCGAAAAGCACAAGGATTGAATGATTGGGGGTCAATAAGTGAATTGCAGAGTACCTGAAAAACCTGGTTAGGATCAATGCAGGTTCAGATCCGAGGGCACCTACCAGATTAAAAATTATCATGCAATCAAGCAAGTCTCCTCATTACTTGCCTCAGAATTTCACCAGGCCAGATCACCAATAGGGTTCTGAAATATTTAGTTTACTAACTCTTTACCATCAAGAGCAAATCATTTTAGAGGAACAACAGAGAGAATGGTAGTTTTCTCCTCCTTAGCCAAAGTGGAAACATTGTCTGCTAAAATTGTGGCATGGTATGTCAGGATCTAATACTGATGTTAGATGAAGAGCTCAAACTGGCTGCTCCGGTTCTTTAAAAAATGGTTCATTTGTCCCAGTGAAATACATCAAAGTGCGCCATGCCATTACCTTTTTCCAGTGAGAGAAAATATATGCAATAACTGTACACAAGCAATACATGGTGTTACATGTCTCTTCATTTCTTTGGTTGATCCTCTCCGGCAGCTTACTACCAATCCTCATCGAGGCTAACTCGGTGGAAACAAAGAACTGTACAGATGAGAATGAAAAAGGAGACGAACTCTATGAACATAGCTCCCGTCTCAATCATGTTGGCATGCCTCAGGATTGCTGGAATAGCAATACTTCCAACAGCGGAAGCGCCCGTCAAGAATTTCGCTGCATTAATCCAGCTGAAAAGGAGAAATTCCAACAAATTACAACAAAATGGACTTTTGATGCAACTAAAACCATAGGGTAGAGAATTTGCAACTTTGCTGGTCGGTCTATGCTGGAATAGGATGGCAAAGCAAATTACACAGGTGTTTAAAGGTAGATGCATATCTGTAGTCTGATGACAATGTGAAAACTATCATAGTCATTATGTAGCCCCTATCCTCTTAGGCAATATGATGAAGCCTTCAAACATCAAAACACATCAAGGATCATACGATCCATGTCCGCATATTTCTTTTCTTTTCCTTTATTTCTTTTTCTCTTGTTTCTTACCAATGTTACATATGAATACACCATGATCAGGGTCCTAAAAGGGCTCAAATTTCAGAAGAGTTGATGTTGAGTAGCTACCAAGTCTAAATAAAGAAGAGTGCAGGTTATCTACAACCTAAGTAGCATGGTTAGATGCTGCAACCCACTTGCAAATGCTGCAAGTGAGGCATGTGTTGGCTTCATGTTGACACAATTCCCCTACAACTTAGAAAACTAATCAACAGTTAAAAGCCTATAATTTGGAGGCCACTTGTAACTCAAAAATGAGTCCGATACATAGGACTAGCATCATGATGGTACTGCTCGGGCAGTACCTAATTCTTAATCAAGAAATCCTTAACCAACAGTTAGTAAGGCATGCAGCAGGGCATCCAATCTTTCTTAAGGTGGTACATGTCTAAGAAAGGTGCATTGGTTAAGAAACCACGATAGAAGTGCTGTCATGGTGTAGGAGAGGACATTGTGAAAGGCGCATTGGTTATCTTTTTTACTCCGAATGTCAACCACAAGACAGTTTAAAATCAGCATTCTGCACCAGGGCTCCTTTCAAATGAAAAACTGGGACAATAATCATGATATTGCACAAATGGGCTTAAACCTGGTAGGGCACATCACAAAACCATAGTAGACGATGAAAAATTCATGCATTACAATTTTCTAATTCCCAACAGATGTTGATGTAAGAAATACATGTGCAAAGAAAAACAGATGCCAAGAAGGTACTGTTTACCGGCACAAGTTAGTCGGCTATTGGGCCCATCCAACAGTGACTGAATCTAAATATCTCTTCTTGGTAAAGAGTGTTTGAACAGCATCTCAGCTATTCTAGTTTCTCTACTATTTTCATCCACTAGCTTAGGATGAGTCAACAAGCATGTTCTTTTAATGTTTATCAGAAAAGGTCCTGTTGGATTACGTGTTGGGTTAGATAAGGTTCCTGATGCTGACTATTTAATTTGTACATTTCATAAAATAGTAGCTATCAATGCGGACTTTACATATTCCCTCCACCATCCTCATTTTTTTTCCTTCTGAATAATTTCAGACTCATCAGCCTAATTTCTGCAGTCCGATTTTGCAATTTAGTGGCACCCAGTAAGTATACCACATGTATAGGCAAAAACCAATGAGCATAAGATCTTCTTTTGATCAGAGACAAGATGGCTGCTCTCCTAGAAATGTGATTTGACAACTCTGTACACACTAGCAGGACTGTTCGTTAATGCATGATAAAGAATAAAGAGGAAAATTTAGGAGGTCAAAAGGTACATGATAAAGAATATGACAGGCCAACTGAATTTTTAGCCCATCAAGGACAGATAAACCAAGAATATCAGATTGTTCTTGCATCTTCAAAAGGTAATTACTAGCTAAAAAGGAAAGTCATATGAGCATGTTACGAATACTAGAGGTGTATCAAACTGTCATTTTCAAACCAAAAGAAGTTGCTGGTTTTCTTTGCATCATACTTATGGCTTGATTCCATGCTATAACAGCAATATTTAAGTGACATTCAGAAATCTGAAAATGGCAGCCAAAAGTAAAGCATAACTAGATGTAAACTCACCCCCCACCCTCCCTGCTGGTCAAGAAACTTGTGGAACCACCTCCAAAGAACATACAGGGCATAGGCACCACCACATACATGAGAGCTGTAGTAGCAAAGAAAAATATGTCAGCAATAACAGAACCAAAGCCTAACTAAATGGTACGCCATGTCACTATTCACCTGATAACATAGGCCACCAATTGTTGTATAAAGCACATGCCTGCCAAGATGAAAACATTCCAGGAATTAGGCATTTTTACATGCACATAAGAGTGTGTGTATGCATGTGCAAGTATTTTAGCTAAAACTTGTGCAATGCACAGTATACAATAAAATAACAATGACTGACTCAGTAAGGTAGAATTTGGAATAATCGTTAAGAAAGTGAAAGCAAAGGAATACGAAGAGAGTGGTTTTGAATAAATTAACTCAGTTTACACAAAGAAATAAAGAATCTTAACAATTAATAAACATCAAGTCCCCTCAAAACTGATTTGATTAATGCATAAGACTATGTCCCAGCTAGTGAATACTCAGTATTATAACAGGCCAAAAAATATCATTTAAACTGAAATTGATACTTACAAGCAATCATTTGCAAGAGGAGTTTGTTAGTTACACTAACGTAAAGCAAAAAACATACCCAATATCAAAGAAATAAATTTCACATGATATCCATGAAAATAAAGTTTGTTAGTTACACTAATGTAAAGCAAAAAACATATCCAATATCAAAGAAATAAATTTCACATGATATCCATGAAAATAAAGTTTGGTTTTGATTAATGGAAAAGTGAATCAAGGTTGAAGACCATGAACCCCAATTTTATGCATGTGTGCATGAGAGCTACATATAACACTAAAAGATAACATTGTGTCATGTTCAATCAAAGATGGGCATACATCGAAGTATTTCATATCTCTGATTTACTTACTAAGCAACACTGGAGCTTTGTTGAACTGAGCATGAATATTAGCAGGTCAATTATGGATACAATTAAAACATTTAATAGCACACTGTTGTGTCAGAATATTTTCAAACTTCGCTGCATGATTTCAAAATCCATGATATGTTACAATTTATTCTCCTCAACATATAGTAATGGTGGAATACCTTGGATTGTTGAAGGATTTCCATGAGAACTAGCCTTCTCTTGTCACAACATTAGTTGAAATGCACAATCTAGTGTTTTCAACCATGCATATATTGCCCAAGTTAATTGAAGCCCCATGTTACTGCAGAAAGGTTGATGTTTCATCTCTCAAAATATGAGGTCTTGACCCACTCAATTTTGTAACTTCTCAAACTTTGAAGTTTAACCCTTAAGGGACATAGACAAGTTGTGCTCCATTTTTCTTTAAGGAATTCTTGTCTCAGATTGAAAGTTGCATTGTGATTTTTCTCAAAATAAAAGGAACATTAAGTCCTCTAGTGCGCATCTATTTTTTGATGTAACTCATGGAGCTTATTTAATTCACAATACTTGTTCCCATCTTCTTATCTTATTATTGTTCAAATGATTGCAATATACTATACTGCTATAATCTAAAATTATTTAGTAAATTCTAATAATCTAATCTTTTGATTTCTTAATGTGGTTTTGTAGTATGTTATTTAATTATGAGATAATGACCCAAATGCTTAAAGAAACACACACACACAAAAAAAAAAAGAAATGCAATGCCTAAAAAATTCAACTTTATGCAATCTAAGTTCAGAATACATAAAGGCAAATACTCGCAAACCAACAACATTACAAAGTCTGAAGAGGAATAAGTAGATAACCAAAAGAATGCAAGTAAAAATGCAGAAGAATAGATTGAACTCATATAGGATCTTATATCATTCTAACTTGATATGTGAAAACACTAAGAAAGAATACAAATTCAACAGAGAATCTTATGCCACCTCAAAATGGTATTGCTAAGTACCTCTTTTATTTTCTGACGAAAATCTTAATAGTACAAGCACATAACATGTCAAAAGCAAACCAAAGTTTGCCAGAGTATGTCTTTGTAAGGTTCTTTAGAATGACCAAGAAAAAAGTTCAATTAGCTATAGAAGAGTGAAACGCAACCAACTTTTCATATATCAGCTTTAAACCCATCAAACAACTATAGGTTGGACTTCCTAAATGTGACCCGGAGCTGAACAGTAAAAATATGGTATTCAGGTCTGCATACTCACTACTAGTGTAATAGAAGTTGAATAGCTTGACCGCAATGATAACTTTGAGCAATCTCCAGTTACTTAGCATGTAATGTATAAATGCATCACTTCAAACTTAACATTTTTGCCAGAACTACTCCCACACTATCCCAAGATGGGAGAAGAGAATATATACATATATATATAATGATGGAATGCATTTTCTTGATTACCTATGTAATGCTCAATGCTTCAACATGATAGCATTAAGATAGCAGCATACAGGTTCCAAATTCTTATATAAAAATAGCAGGCCACCAACATTTTGTCAGGAATAACAATTTTGTGGTTCAGCAACTCCACCAATGAAATAGACAACAAGCCTTATGCCTAAGAGCAGGTCTCTACATAGAACCTTTCTCTCGTATCAATTTGCAACAGGGAAACATCCATATATCTTATTATTCAACTAAATAACTTGAGCCAATATGAGACAACAAGGGGTAACGACAGAATATATACATTGGACAAAAAATTCCAGACACTTCAATGTATTCACATGAAATAAGCTGTAACAACACAATACATACTTATGGCAACCAAGACAAACACTTCATGCCTCCTAGGCTGCAATGAGAAATTATAGCCCTTTGGCACTAGTAGAAAAACTTCTTTGACATGTTGCACCACCTCCATATTAAGGCTGTTCAGATAGGCTTACATGAAAATGAAATGTTTTGGGCACCACAACACCGAACTCAGCCAGCCAATCAACCTACCTGTACAGCACCAATTATTTCTCGATATTGGATGCTACATAAAAGTAAGTCCATGTCCTATGTAGAGACTTCAATACTCACATTTGGTTGTCAATGTTCAAGGAAATCCAATCTAACATGGGGCATCAACAACCTCCAGTGCGAATATCTAACTTCAGAAAATGTAAATTTTAAATTATACTTGCTGTGAAGTTCACTGCTAAGAAATGAGGGGAAAAAACTATGTTGAGATGAGGGAGGAGAGGAGGGCACAGATCTATTGGATCGAGCCCGGGATCTTCTTGGAAATGGGAAGATCTAGGATAGGCGGCCAACCTCCTGGAGAGAGCGATGTTTTTTTGCTTGGTGTGAACGAGATGACCACCTTTTAATTGTTTGTAGTTTGATTCTAGAAATCAATAATCCTGATCGTACATGGTAAAGCTTGACAGTCTAGGGAAATACACAAGGAGGCCAACTTACAGATTGGTAAGCTCCATCAAACAGGATAGATGTAAAAACTATTTTCATAAAAAGAGTAAAAATCTAATGATGCAATATTAGATCTTCCAAGAGAGTGAAAATAATAGAATAGTGATGCAGAGGAACGATATACATCATCAAGTGATAAAAGGATAAAAAGTCTAAAAGGAGAAATGCAAATGATGTCACAAAATTGGCAATGGACTTGCCTTTCGTGCAGCATCACAATTGTATAAACAAGCAATTGATCATAAGCAACTTAATCTGGATCATTAAACTGCAATGTTTAGCAAGACCATAACATGTAAAACATTAAACCAAATCAGATAAGGAAGTGATACCAGGATTTGAAGCAGAATGCTAGCAGAAAACATAAAAGCAAGTCCAGCTAACCTGCATATCAACAAGAATTCAGCAACAAAATTCCATTTAGCTGCAATAAAAGCAAACGACAGTTATAGAATCTTGGACTTACACTGTAGATGACAATCCGCAAATCAACATTTGCCAAGTCCACATCCAATAGAACGATGAAATATACAAACAGAAAGGTAAACTAGTTGAGATGACAAATCACATAATCTATATAAGCTGTTGAGATAAACAAACCAATTCTAACAGCTGCATGTGAAAAGGATATATATATATATATATATATTTCCTCAGTGAAATATGAAGTTTACTTTCCTAAGTTTGCCACAAAAGTGAACCTTATTAAACAAACCATAACCGTTATAGCAAAGTTTGCGATTCAATGCCACCAATCTTAGTGAACTTGCAATCAGATATTGCAGACAAAAGTGAGAATGTTCCGAAACAACTAAGGAGTTGTTCATTATAACAACCAATATTGCTTGAAGCAAAGAGCCCATGTATTCAGTTGTAAACAATGCATTTGTTTGAGCCCACAATGGTAGACTCAGAAGGGTCAAAAACCTTGCAAAAGTTGAAAAAAGAGAAGATGACAATGAGGAGCAATGAATACAAGTGACAAATATCAAATTTTCTTGGAGTCCTGAATCATGTAACAAAAGGTACACATTAGTCCATAAACAATTCACCCCTGATGCTCCTATATCGTTACATTCACTATGAAAGAGTTTTCAAAATCGAAACAGACTGCAATCCACAAAGATCAAACATCTCACCAGGAAAAAGAAATAAAAAAATGATATGTTGATGAGGAATTAAATCAAAATCACCGGATCAGATAATTCCCCACCAATACAAACACCAAGAGAACTTGCAATGCCCATATTCACATAGTGACCGCGTATCAAACCCTAGAATCAGGCATTCTTGCATAGCTTGGCTACAATTCTTTCAATTGAGCGGACAAAAGAATAACACTCCAATAAATCACATCCTCCCCCTTATATTACGCTTATCTCTACTACTCCGAGCAACTGACACCAAAAAATCTGGGGAAAAAAATCTAGAGATCCTCAGCTCACATCGACTCCCTGATCGGAAACTTCTCATAAACCCTAGAAACAAGACCAATAGATTCCGGTATAGACGAGGCGAGACACGATTTGGGATTCGTTTTCTTCTTTTAATTTTAATAAATATTAAATTTTTAAGAGAAAAAGTAGAAGCAGTTGTTTACCTTCGACGGTCATCGCCATGTCTTTGCCGCAACTCGGAAGCAAAGCGAAACAAGGAAGAGAACAACGTCTTTCTACTTCTCTTTTTTTGAGAAAAAAAATAATGATGACTGTTCCGGCGGAGCATATTTAAGCAAGCGTGTTCCCACATCAAGAAAAGGTTAGCATACACGATTCGCCGTACATGTGTGGGTACACCGGATGAACGGCCACGAGCCTTCCTACGATATTTAGCTATCAATCTATCTAGCATATACCATTCGACATTCCAGATTTAGTTGCAGAAGAAATCTGAGAACGAAGACGTTAAGATAATGAATGGTATAACAATTTAGGATTATAAGGAGCATGAATTAAGATCTTGGAGAATATGTAATTAATTTCTTTTATCATATACAATGGAAATTTTATTTTTTATTACTTTAATTGCTGAAAACTAATCCACAAATAATCACATCGAAGTATTATTTTCAACAATATTTCCTGCATGCATTACAGTCTGGTTTAGCTGGATGTGAGTATCATATAAACATATCAGATAGGGGTATACAAAAGTAGATTGCTTATATATTACATGACCCTGATTGGATCTTTCTTTGATTCATTCTTTTACATAACTGAAGCAGATAAAGATGATGATCTTTTTCTCTGATGTGTCACTCATCCTCTAAGATTCACAGCACTCTGGAAGAGCTATAAAATAGATGTCAAAATTCTATTCTTTCCCTCCTTGCCTTGATGGTTTGTTTGGTCAAAGGGATTCCTCATGTGTTGTGGCCTGCACAGAGCATGATCTTCAAATGGTAAAAACAAGAACTCCAACCACCAACATGATTCCAATGGATTGGGGCGAAGGAGTGGCATTAGCTGCATGCTCATTTAGGAAGGCCAAAACTGGTATCAGGAGCTAAGATGCATCAACACCCTTTTCAGAGCTTAGCAGCGCAATCCAACCTGTCTTCGAATGGAGTTGTTTTAACTTCATGAGTTATTTCCTCCTCTTCTGGGCTTGTGCTGCTGCAGCTGCACCCGATAATTTCTCGAGGGTAACAACAATCTCCTTCTGATTTTTCCAGTGAAGTTCCATTGTTTTTCCAGTGAAGTTCCATTGTCTTGACCTGTCGCCGATTCACCCTTTAACATCTGCTGAGAAACTGAACTCCTACCACGAGAAGATGTGGACTAGTTTATCTGGACAAGGACTTGAACATCTGATGCTCTGTTTGGATTGTTCCTAGCAACCCTTGGTTGCTTGTAGCAGTGTTTTCCTCTTTCTCAGCGGCGATTGTTTGTGGCGAAGAAACATTTATTTCCTTACTGCAGTCCAGTGCTCTGTAAGATTGTCCTGAAGCATGCCGTATGCTGACAGGATCTTCATGTCTTCCTGTAAATGAACGAGAATGTTGAGAGCAGGATCCAGATACCTCATGTAGTAAAGGATAAAACCAAGCAGAGGGTGGCAAATAGAATTGTGACACTGATCCACTAAACATACTAGGACTATCATCATGATCATGGCAAGGTCTAGCATTTGGAGAGATGGAAGGCCAGAGAGGCCAGGCATATGGCACCAAAGGCAGTCTGCTATATATCATTGGTGGGAGATTAGTCGACGAAGATGATATCTCCACCTGCATGGACATGGTCTCTGCACTTGTTCCAACCTCACACTCGATTGTCTTGGCGATCTGCAGAGTGTAAAATTCTTTGAGAAATTTATACCATTGCACTATAATTAGAAAAATATTTGACTCATGCATCTTCTGTTGACTTCATATACTTTAAAGAGACCAAACCTGCTCCTTTAGTTGTTTGTTTGTGTCCTTCGAGCAAACGTACTCTTTCATGACCAACTCCTCCGTCGCACATATTAAACAAAATTGTTAAATGGTTGGATCAGTTAAGCCCATCACAAGGATAGGAGAGAACCCATATAATGCATAAATTTCCTTTTTCAGCATATCAGGGCCACCACCTTTCGACCTTTGAGACATGAAAGCAAAAATAGGAGCCATAATTTAGAAAACCGTAGTAGCAATATATCAGGTAATTATTTTTTTAAGGAACACGTAAGGTTATTACTATTGCTAAAAAGCAACCCATAATTTAACATTATTTTCCAAGATCATGAGGGAATTATGAATACCATCTTTATATTCTTATTTTCCACTGACAAATCAGCAACCTTTTTGGTCAGCTCCTCATGAATGGCCTGATAAAACATAGACAAAAACTTGAGAAACATGATAAGGCATGTCATCCATGATAAGCACAAATGATAATTTTGAGGATATAGAGCTAACCACTAGGTAACAACATTTTAGCCAAAAGGAATACACGGTTGAGAGATGAGAAGGCATTATCACTTCCTTTTACCTGCTGCTTATGAATTGTCCACCTAGCTGACTCTCTATTAGCTAATACCCTGCGTATTCTCTTTGCTTCTTTCTCAGCCTATGAAACACTAAAAGTTTAAATATGTTGTAAAAGAAATATTCTCATGAGACTGAATCCACTGTTACCTTGGTCAAATTTTGCTTCAATCTACTACTGGAGAATGAAATGTTCCTAGTGGGGCAGTTGATGTCTGCTCTAGGCTATTCAAAGCTTTCCTCCATTGAATCTTTGACATCTTTCTTATCTTCTTGACAACACAAATGAAATCTCCATAAATATATGTAAGGAGACCAATTAATCTAAGCCAGTACAGTACAAAATTTTACATTTAAAGAATCAAAAATTAAAAAAGATGTTAAAATTAGCTTACCATTCATATATTTTCTGCTAACAGAGAACCTTTGACACCATTTAAATGTAGAATCAAGACTTTACTGGTAAAATAATGCTTATCAAGACAAGTTCTTCAAATTTCTTTTCCCTTGATTCGCTGAATCGTCATTTACATAATGTGCTTCATTTCACTAGTTGGACTTAGTTTGACTAATAGATAGCAGCAAGTACAGATACTATGTTCCTTCTAATTTTGGATGGCTAGTTTAGAGACGTGATTGCAACCCTTTCAGGAAGATCCGGTGTAAGAAAGTGTAACATGGAATTCAGCATAAGCACATAATCTCCCTTATTAGGCAAAAGAGGATTAAAGGCTAACAAAATGAAACAAATAGGAGTCAGCATTTGGAGTTTATGCATTCCATTCTACTGGCTGCTACTTGAGAGCAACTGCATTAAAGTGCTCATAACAGTTTGCAATCTCATGCACATTAGACTTCAACTATTATTCAAGTCCGTTATTACCCTCCCAATGATTATTTCCTTAGAGACTTAAAGTGAATATTTATTTTGCTTGTCACTCTTCCTCAATCCTTTCATCCTTGTGCATGTGTGCTTGTTGTCTACGTTTCAGGACTTAATAGATGAGGAGCGAGAAAAACCAACGAGGTCGCTATTGGCAAAACAAAGGCACAGACTAACTTAACGATCATTTATACTGATAGCTACGATAGGACAAGAACCAGAGCAGTTTGTAATTAAATAAAGAGTACTAAATTTGTATATAAGAGAAATAAAGTGGTTAAGTAATACATAACATATAATCAAGTCTCGGACCGCTACATTACATAGAATCAAGACCCCAACCTTGAACTTTCAGCACCTTGATACCGATGTTTGCATGTGTATAAGTAGTTTGTTTCTTTCACTTTACCTAAAACTTGATTGCAGTAAATGTAATGCACACAATTTTTTCAAATTGACAATGCTAGCAGCTATGCACAGAGAAAGCAATGATATGCGAAGTTTTTCATGTAAAACTAGAAATTTTCATATAAACATGCTTCAATGCTTATTTTGTTTCCACAGATGGATCATTCTAGCTTGCTGTTTTTTTTTTTTTTTGAATTTTTCAGACAAATGGATAGTTCTATGTTGCTTCCTTTCTCTTATATTTTCAGAAAACTGCTCTGATTTGCTCCCCAAATGGATATAGTTCCAGGTTGCTCATGGAAAGATATTCAGTGTCAATTCCAATACAAAACTAAAGTTAAGGTGGAAAAAAAATCGAAAAAAGTTCAATATACCCGTTCACCCAAGAACTTAGCAGGGAAATGGAATTACTTATGAACAGAAATAGAGTAAAGATCTCGTTTTTATCCCAGCGTCTCCAACCAAAATAGATCGAGATCACTTCCATTGATAATTCCTTCCTCCGTTATTTTTTTCAAAATCCATTTATACCTAAATCAAGCATGTTTCCCATACTTTTACTTAAATCAAGAACCCATACAGCTCCCATCCAACGGGAAATTTTTCCAATCAAATAAGAACACACATCCCTTTTTCGTCAAAGGAAGCATTTTTACGAAACACAACAATCAGAAATCAGCATCAAAAGCAATGAAATCGAAAAAAAAATAATGGGAAAAGTTCAAACCTAGCAAAAAATTGCGTCCAATCCCCCACAATTCCTTTCTCTGAAGATCACCTCCTGAGCTTTCGAAGGCTAGCCGTCGTCCTTAACCCGCTTCCTCCTCCTCCTCTTTTCCATGGCTCTCCACTATCGCCATCTCGGCCAGAGCCCGCGACGCGTCGAGCTCCATCTCGACCATTCCCCATTGTTCATGACCTCACAAATACTCTTTTAACACTTTGTGTTTGGAAACAAAACAATGTTTAGAGTACTAGAGCTATCCTTGCCAAATACCGTTTTACCCTGCTCTCCATGACTGGAATAGTTCCTACCTCAAAGATTCCTTCTTTTTTTTCGGTTTGCCACACATGAAGGTATCCTTTCCTACAAGGCCGGCCTATATCCTCTTTTGTCCCTTTCTCTAGACTCCATTCTCTAATAAAAACGAAGGTACTTCCTTTAGGCCCCTTGCCAGCCAAAGACATGAGAGCTCTGCAGATGCCGCCTCTAATTACTCGCAAGCTCCTCCCCTCGAGCTCTCCGCCTCTCTCCCTTCCAAGATCCCGCCCACTTCCAAACAAAACCATCATCAGAGCTCGCAGCAGCAAACCGCAAAGCTTCTTGGATCTGAGCCACGAAGCCAAGCCAGAGTGTCTCGCCATCGACCTCCAATGGCACGAGCCATCGAACTCATCATCCTACGACGCGGTCATCGTAGGCTCCGGCCCAGCCGGCCTGCGCCTCGCCGAGCGAGCTTCCGCGCACGGCATTCGCGTCTGCTGCATCGACCCCTCGCCGCTCTCAGCGTGGCCCAACAACTATGGCGTTTGGGTTGATGAGTTCGAGGCTATGGGCCTCGAGGGCTGCCTCGATAAGGTGTGGCCAATGACGACTGTCTTCATTGACGATCGGAACACAAAGCATCTCGGCCGCCCTTATGGTAGAGTCTGTCGTAAAAGACTAAAGACGCAGCTGCTGCAAGGATGCGCCTCTAATGGGGTCAAGTTCCACAAGGCCAAGGCATGGAAGGTGGAGCACAAGGAGTTCAGCTCCGCCGTGACGTGCTCCGATGGCTCCGAGCTGAAAGCTAGCATGGTCGTCGACGCCACCGGATTCACGAGTCCATTTATAGAGTTTGAGGGGCCGGTGAGGAACCACGGGTACCAGATTGCGCATGGGATACTCGCAGAGGTGGAGGGCCACCCTTTCGACACGGACAAGATGGTGCTCATGGACTGGAGGGACTCGCACTTAGGCAACGAGCCTTGGTTGAGGCCTCGGAACGACAAGCTCCCGACGTTCCTTTATGCGATGCCCTTCGACTCCAAGTTGATCTTCCTCGAAGAGACGTCGCTGGTGAGCCGGCCGGCGCTTCCATACGTTGAAGTGAAGAGGAGGATGGTGGCCAGGCTGAGACACCTTGGGATCAAGGTGGAGCGCGTGATCGAGGGTGAGAGGTGTTTGATTCCGATGGGCGGGCCGCTACCTGCCATTCCCCGGAATCTCATGGGGTTTGGCGGGTCCGCCGGACTGGTGCACCCGTCCACGGGGTACATGGTGGCAAGAACCTTGGCCTTGGCTCCGGTGGTTGCCGACGCTATGGCGGAGTGCTTGGGCTCGACAAGGATGATACGAGGGAGGCAGCTTTACAGAAGGGTGTGGGCTGCGCTGTGGACAGGGGAGAGGAGGAGAGCTAGGGAGTTCTACTGCTTTGGGATGGAGACTCTGCTGAGGCTGGACTTGAAGGGCACAAGGAGGTTCTTTGATGCTTTCTTTGATCTGGATCCATACCATTGGGAAGGGTTCCTCTCTTCCAGGTTGTCCCTTGGGGAGCTGCTTGCTTTGAGCTTGTCTTTGTTTGGGCATGCATCAAATCCTTCCAAGTTTGACATTGTCACCAAGTGCCCTGCGCCTCTGGCTAGATTGGTGGTCAGTCTTGCTCTCCAGTCTATGTAGACCCAAGGTTGCATTCACGTCGGTTTTTTTGTGTTTTCTTTTTATTTTTCAAATAAAAAGGATTACAGCACAAGAAGAAACACTTGATTAATTCTAACTGATGATAATCCTGAGTTTCAATTGACAGATCAATGGCTAGAAATATTTTTTTTCCATGGGAATGGTTGGAAATATTGGAATCAACCCACTGGCCCCTAGAAGATTACAGTAGTGCATAAAAAGAAATAAATCAAAAATTATGATCAAGGCGAAATCGAGCATGCAAGAACTTGCCAAAAGTGATTTCGAGTCATTCATTTGTTAGATGGACGGTACAAACCTCTTTCAGTTTCACTGCAAAATTTTAACATCCACAAGGGTCTGACAGAGAAGTATGTTTTCTTGCATAGTTAAGTCTCAATAGTCGTCACAAAACTATCTAGAAATTTAGCATAACAAGAAGACAGACAGCATTTATAATGAGGTAATGACAAGTTCTACAGATTTTGTAGGGCAAAAATTAACAGAAGGATTCTTTAAGAACAGTTAAGAACTCTCCGAGAAAATCTAATATGAAGGCAACAATTTAGTCCATTGTTGAAACACTGAATTACACTCCGGCAGCAGAACTGCCATGAACAAGTCTCAGTCCAAGGTCACTGGACCTATGGGCAGCGTTTGCACTTGGAATACAAAGGACTTTGTGAAACTTGGGCCAACCAAAGTCAAGCTGCATCAGCATTGTGCCATCCCTTTGTGCATGGAGGTATGTTCAAGAACTCATCAAACTCCTTTGCATGAATGTCGCAGCATTTCCACTACATACGGGCAAAACAGGTTAGAAAGAGCAAGTGGCAGCAGATCCAATCAAGTTCACTTAACCATCTGAGAAAGGATTAGAAAACCTACCCCTCTCGACCTGTCATGAAAAATTGCTGGACCTGGATGGTACTCGCATGCAGTTTCATAGTTATCCTTCTCTTTAAAGGTTTTGCCGCATCCCTTATTCCTGCAAATCTGGGGCTCATTCAGATCGACTATCTTCTTGACTGGGGGAGCAGCAGCCTTCTCAACATGATCATCTTTCTTAGCAGTGACTACAGATGGTCTTGAAGGTCTGCCCTGCGAACCTGAAAAATATAGGTCCTTTTTCTCACTAACTGGGAGTACCAGGTTCTCAATTTTAGTAAAAAAGTTCATCTTGAACTGTACCGAAACCAAAATATAGGGTGCCTTACCCTGGAAACATTTCAAGACCGTCTCATGTCAGAAAGAAATTTTACCATGATCAGAGCAGAAAAAGCCTTGGCGGCACCTCGAACAAGAATCGACAGGTTTTTTATTTTGAGCAGCAGATGGAAGTGGCACCGCCTTCTGGGGGTTTGCAGATACAATCTTGGTAACTGGTTTCTCAGTAGTATGTTTCCCTGTCTTACAACTTCATTCATAAAAGAAAGAAAAGTTACTTGATAAGGCACTAAAATGCACATAAGAGTGCAACTGCTCAGCACGATTACATGCAAGAAAAAATATATTTAAGCATGTCCTCAAGAGGGCATCTACTAACGCGTACATTGTCCAGGTTACATAACTTCTCTTACCCTTTTCCATAATTTGGAGGTTATTGCAAATGTAATATCTCAAAGACCTAGACAATGGGATATCTCTTACAAATAAAAAACAGAAAATTAAATGTTTTTGAGTAGAGCAGAAAATTATACATTTCTAGAAGAGTATTTGGGTTCGATTGCATGAAACATTAATAATGTTTACAATACAGTGCATCCAGAAAGAAAAGGTTTGCATGCTCTAGTACAGAAAAATTTACTCTATGCAGCAGCAAAATATGCCCCTTATATTTGTTTAGAATATCAATAAAGTTCAACTTTATGTGCAATTAGCCAAAGTCCATGCTATTTCAGTTAAGCAAGCTACAGAACCCACAAAATTGGTTTGCAAAAATTTAAATGAAGAACAGTAGTTATATCAACAAAAAGGTCGCAGTAACAAAAAGTAAATAAACCCATCCAAAGAAGATAATGGAAGGTGTATGGTAAACCAATTGAAATAGTACAGTCATGAGGAATGAATGCCAGCACCTCTCAAGAAGAAAAAATGAACTCCATTTTGTATTGAAGGGAAGATCTAAGGAATCTGCAAGTGCTCATGATAATGCTGGAGAAAGCTCACAATGACGGACAATGAGGCCCCTGATAGGAATTGATGGTTTACTAAAGCCAATCCCAGGGGTAAAACGCAAAGAGGCATTAACACATCTTAGTTATGAAAGCTGATTCGGTGCAACAAGCAGAACCATGCCAGATGCACAACACCAGTTTCTCCTAGCTGCCTAAAAATGCACTGCATGTCCGAGTACAAGTTGGCAGCCAGCCTTTCTTCAACTATAAAAAGGTCAAATCTCCAGTATCAAAGAAATTGAAAGCACAGGATTTGCAAAATCAACTGACACGAGAGCAGCAGATCCAGCTCCCTGGTTGACAACATTTAATGATCCTAATTGATTTCTGTACTTCAACAGAGGAGTGGATGCTCGACGAAAAAAGTAAAGCATGATCAGAGTTATGCTGGTAGGTGGCTTGTTGCACTTGGAGAGGAAGCCTTTCTACCCATGTTTCAAAAAAGAAGGTGCAGATGCCCTTTGGACATATTGTAACTTCAGTACTCTATGTTTGTCATCTATGAGCATTCTTGTCTAAACAGCTTTGTAGTAACATAAAATCTACTGAACCTTCTAGATAGCATTAGCTATTTTACATAGGGTTAATACTTCAGTGCATTCAAAACCATGAAGATTGATAAGGAAGCATAGTAAGGCCGACATTGAATAACAAAGTTAGGAAATTCATCATTATGAAGTACTAATATCTGGCATGTGCAGGACACATGGGATGGAGATAGATCTCCTCGGGTTAAAGAAAATGTATTTGGATACATTAGGACTCTTGAAAGTATGGGTGGTTATATTTGGATACATTAGGACTCTTAAAAGTACTAATATTTGTTATTATGAGGGATCCAGCAGAATTTGTTGACATGTGAACCTTTTTTTATGAATTGGGGTTTAAGTGTCTGGTTCAAATCCAACTACATCCTAGCATATTTTTATTTGTCCCCCCTCCTCCATCCCATCCGATTCTTTGTCTCACATGGAAACAGATGGAAAGGTATATGAGATCATCTGAGATTCTGAATAAAGATAGTTTATTTAGGATACATATGAAGTCTCAGAATAATGGACAGCTATGGTTTTTCTATCATTGGGAGTTGATGTTCTAAAGAGAGAAGAAGAGGATTAGTTGAGGCATCAGATCTTTTTTCTGGAATCTCTATGCTCGAAATTGAGAGTCCTGTTTTTGAGAGAGTGAGCATACCTTATTTTCCATCTTTCTCATCCATGTCCTTTGTCCAGCTTTTCTAGTCATGTGATCTTGCATGAGGTGCATTGAACATTTGATGAGGGTTGGTCATGCATGTGTTCTCACTATATATAGCAAGAGATGTTTGTTCAATTGATGTGGCTGGGCTTTTGCATACATTATCACTTTCATGCAACCTAACAAAACATTTATGATCATTCAAATTTGCAATATATACGTTTTCCATTTTCGTTCTTACCATTATTCAGAAAAGCACGAAAAACTAATTACTTGGAACATGGTGTTTCTGTGTGTTGCTCCATCAGCATGCTGTCAATCGGATCAAGATAGAGTAAACAGACCTAAAATCAATTCAGATATACATGAAAGCCTACAAACAGACCAAGTTCTTCTGGCCATAGGCCAACTTAAGTAAAATAGGGAAGCCAGTAACAAGTTGAATGAATAGTACAAATATATATCCAACAAATTAAAGATATCATACAAATCACTACTATCCATATATCAACTATCATTAAATTAGAGGCAGTCAAAAAAAAGTAGCCTACCCAGGGATAGCCAAAAATAAGCTAAAATCATGACTTTTTTGCCTGCAACAGCTCCATTCTTTCATACCATCATGAAATATAGGCTGGAAAGGTTAATATACACTTACATTAGGAACTTGTTGATGTTTTGCAAAAACAATACCAGCAAATGTGAAATTTGACTTACTCCCTGGAAAACAAAAAGGCATTAAAACATTAATACCAAGTTGTGATTTCAACTAAAAGAAATTAGGGTCAGTACATAAGTACTTAGCATCCACTTCAAGTACACATTTTCTGATAATGTATAATCTTTTGCTCAAGCACTTGATACAAAGTATTGGCAAATATGTATACAGTCATCAGCCTACTAACATGAAAGCAACTCAGGACCTTGAGGGCAAAACCATTGATATGGGGTCTACAGCCATGATCACAGGATACAATTGAAAAAGTGAGTCCATCAGCAATCTATTGTAAGTTACTATTAACTGATGAAACAATTCCCCTCGTAGAAATAATAAATAATTTTCATACAAGAGTTATCATTCTGGGACAGATGTTTATGAAAGTCCTTATTTACAGACCAGGCACTGGTTTATTTCTACCTAAAATTACCCAGATGGCTGATTGCAAATGTATTACCTTGGTTTGTGATGAATTATGAAAACATGTGAAAATCAATGGAAAATATTTTAGTACCTACACCTCCCGGCATCTCGGCTAGTATGAATTGAACAAAAAAAATATTTATTGGTTCTGCAGATGTTTTTAACCCATTCTTATGTGAAGTGATCGTGGAACCAGATAGTGAACATAAATATGAAAACAAGGCTTACTTTAAATATATTACTTTTATTTTAAGATGTGATCTGAGATTGAAACAAAGTAAGAATCTAGATATTACATGATTTTGCTAAAAGGTAATGAATGTCGGCAATGACTACAAGGTGATTTGAAATGGGGCTTTGAATATGTCAGCCCCGTGCTGTTATTCCTCAAATCTTGAACCAATGTGTCTTGTGTTCTAGGGTTTTATATGATATAAAGGAAATACTACCCTAACACATCGCAATCCGGAGATGAGCACTATCTCCTCTTCTTTTCTTTTCAAGTTCTAATCTTTAAACGCTCTTCGAACCCGAATCAAGCAATAAGGGCACATTTGATATTGCCAAAGTAAATGACACAATCATTCAGCCCCCACAAACAGCGCATCACACCAAAATTCGAACCTTGGCAAACGATCGCAGCCCTAGCCAGCCATTCCTTGTTGATTTTACAATATTTTCCATCAAAATATTCATCAAAGTTGTCTTTTGTTGTGACACGATTGCAAGCACGAGAAATCCTACTCTGACGATCAAAAGCTACAATCTTTTTCCTTCTCCTGAGATAAAGCAGTATCAACAAACAAAAGAAGAATTTTTTTTTTTGTTCCCAGCGGATGATACGACCACATGATAAAAAGAGCCCAGAAGCAAATGCGAGAAGTTTGAGAAACAGGAAAGACAGGAGGGGAAAGACGAGGAATGGAGGGTTTTTTCTTACGGAATCGTGATAGCGGCAGGAGCCCTCCACGTTGCTGTCCTCAGTGAACATGGCGTCACATGCAATCCTCTGGCATCGAACGGAGCCGACCTTCTCCATGGCCGTCTTCTATCCCTATCCTTCTCTCTCTCCACCCCGAATTCTCCAGCGACCAGTGCACGGACTCGGAGACTTCTTGGGTATGCATCCAAGGCCACGATGAATTCAATTGTGTGTAGGACCCGTATAGGAATAGTATCGGCAAAAATAAGTACGATACGGATATTAGAAAGATAACGAATGTAATGGATACAATTATTCTAAATGAATACTGTTACGGGGAACTTAGCCACCATGCCCCACGTGACCGGCACGCGCGCCCAGAAAGACTACGGCAGCCCCTTGATCCAGCAATCCGACCCCGAGTCGGACATCTTCGGCTCCGCAGCCCGACCCCGAGTCGGCAGCCCCTTGATCCAGCAATCCGACCCCGAGTCGGACATCTTCGGCTCCGCAGCCCGACCCCGAGTCGGCAGCCCCTTGATCCAGCAATCCGACCCCGAGTCGGACATCTTCGTCTCCGCAGCCCGACCCCGAGTCGGCAGCCCCTTGATCCAGCAATCCGACCCCGAGTCGGACATCTTCGTCTCCGCAGCCCGACCCCGAGTCGGACATCTCTCGACAACGACAGGCTATTCCCCAGAGGCACGCCGCAGCCTCCTGCTCCACTACTCCCTGCAACGGTTGTATCTGGCGCTGCTCCACGATCCCCTGTAACAGCCGTACAAGGCGGAGCTCCACTACGCCCTGTCATGGCCGTACCCAGTGCTGCCCCACGACGCCCTGTAACGGCCGTGTCAGTGGCAGCTCCATCGTGCCCCACGATGACGAACCCCCCTGAAAGACCCCCCAGCCTGGTATATATGCGGCTGGGGGGAGAAGGGGGGGTAAGCAAGAACTTCCAGTGCATTCTCTCACTTGCTACTATTATCTCTCCTTCTCCTCCAATCTCCTCTGACTTGATCGTCGGAGGGCCCCCACTACCCCAGTGGTGGTGCGAGGCTTGCTTGCAGGTTTCCCGGTGGAAGGTGGAGCGCAATCAACACCAACCAAGGCAACTCAAACGGAACCCCGTTCACACCGCTGTGCCAATCGTTCTCGGTTTGGACCACCAGCAACAGTTGGCGCTAGAGGAAGGGACGAATCTCAGAGCGATCGTAATGGCACGGCGAGGTGGTCGTGGAGCTTCCAATGCCTCCGGTCGCGGGGCCTCTCGCGCCTCCGGCCGGGAGGCCGCTGCGTCTCCAACACATTCTCAGCAACACTCCACCGCTCCACCTCCCATTCAGATGGTCGAAGCCGCTCAGTTCGACCAGTTAGCCCAGCAGGTTCGCACCCTCGCGGAGGCAGTGCAGAACCTGCAGGGTGTGATGTCTCGGGCGCCGCAGCGGGCCCAGGAGCCGCTGCTCCCTGAGCGCTCACCTGTCCTCCTCAACCCGCGCTCCTTCCTCTCCCATGGGGAGGAGTGCCGGCGCGAGGAAGATTCTCGAGCACGGTCCATTCTGCCGGGACCTTCCCATCGGAGCTGCGCGGGGTACGAGAGGCGGGCCCGGGCGCGTTCCCAGACCCCCCAGTCCTCCAGGAACCCGCGCTCCAGTCGGTCCCCCTCTCGGTGCTCCTTGTCTCCCACCCATCGGTCGCGCTCCCTGGACCGGCGGGTGGACGATCTCCACCGACAACTCCAGGTCCTGAAGGGCCACTCCAAAGATCCCTTCGCCGACTTGGAGATCTCCTCCCAGCCGGCGCTTGCCTCGAGGATCCTGCGGACCCCGAATCCGCCGGGGTTTAAAATGCCGGCGATCGAGCCCTATGACGGGGCGGCGGACCCGCGGGATCACGTCGAGAGTTTCAGGACCCTTATGCTCCTCCACGGAGCATCAGATCCTCTCCTCTGCAAGGCCTTCCCGGCGACCCTCCGTGGCCCGGCAAGGGCGTGGTTCGCCGGCTTGGAGGCTAACTCAATCCAGTCCTTCGACCAGTTTACTCGCCTCTTCATCACCCATTTCGCCGTCAGTAGCCGGCGGCGACTGGTCTCCGACTCCCTCTTTGATGTCCGGCAAAACGAGGGAGAAAGCTTGCGGGATTATCTTACCCGCTTCAACAAGGCTACGCTGGAAGTCCGGAACCTGAGCCAGGAGGTGGCTCTTTCAGCCCTGAAGCGTGGCTTCCGAAAGGGCAGACTCACCTTCTCCCTGGACAAACGCCTGCCGCGGAGCTTCCCGGAGCTGTTGTCCCGGGCGAACCAGTATGCGGACGCCGAGGAGGCGGCCGCCCACCGGAGCAAGGAGGCCGCCGAGATCCCTCCAAAGCTCGGGAAGAAAAGGCGAAAAGAGGCACGCCAGAGGAGGAGCCCGACGCCTCAACGTCGGCGCAGAAGCCTGTCGCCGGCGAGGAACCACGGCGCCCTACGCCCTCGTTCTCCGCCCCGACGTTTCAACCGGTACACTCCTCTCCTGACTCCCCGGGCCCAGATCCTCATGGAAATCAAGGGGCGGGAGGACCTCCCGGTCCCGAGACAGATGAAGAAGATTCCTGGGAGGAGGCCCTCTCGGGCGTACTGTGAGTACCACCGGGACCACGGCCACGACACCGAAGACTGCTTCCAGCTTCGGGACGAGATCGAGGCTCTCATCCGCCGAGGGCGTCTCGGTCGATATGTGAACGACCGACGTCCCCCCGCAGGCCCGCGTCCGGCCGACCCGGCCCCTTAGGAGCCTCGGGAGCAGAATCGACCCGTCGCGGGCGTGATCCACACTATCACTGGGGGCTGCCCCCGGCCCGAGAGGAACGCAGGGGGCTCGACTGAAGCGTCAGGGGCAGCCGTCGCAAAAAGGCAGAGGGTCGGTAATGTAATCACTTTTTGTGATGAAGATGTAAAGGGGGTTCAGACCCCCCACGATGACGCCATGGTGATCTCCCTCACTATGGCAAACTATGATGTAAGGCGTGTTCTTGTGGATAGTGGAAGCTCAGCTGATATTTTGTTTTACGAGGCCTTCCAAAAGATGAGCTTGTCCAGACAATTGTTGCACAAAACATCCACCCCCCTCATAGGATTCACTGGTGACGCTATCTCGGCCGAAGGTGTCGTTGAGCTGCCTGTGACTGCGGGCGTTGCACCCGCAGAAGCCACGGTGCGGCTCGGGTTCTTGGTCGTCCGTGTTCCCTCGGCCTACAACGCTATCCTCGGATGACCCGGACTGAACGCCCTTCGCGCGGTGGTCTTTACGTACCACTTGCTCATGCGGTTCCCCACGGCGGCCGGGATTGGAGAGGTCCGAGGTGACCAACCGACCGCAAGGCAATGTTTCCTAGTAACTCTCAAAGGGAAGAAGCCCGTAGAAGCCTTAAGCGTCGAGTCCCTCGACGCCAGAGACGAGGTGGCCTTGCGGCACGGGGAGCCGGCCGAGGGTGTGATCGAAGTTCCCCTCGAGGAAGGTCGCCCGGACAGGACGATCCGGGTCGGCGCCAATCTCGACCTGGGAGCTCGGGCCCGGTTGGTGGAATTCCTCCGAGCCAATGTCGATGTGTTTGCCTGGTCGGCGGCCGATGTACCTGGGATCGACCCGGAGGTCATTTCTCACGCCCTCAACGTCGACCCGACCCACCGACCGGTAAAACAGAAGAAGAGACACTGTGCCCCGGATCGGATCCGAGTGGTCGATCAGGAGGTAGACAAGCTCTTGGAGGCAGGATTCATAAGGGAGGTCAGCTACCCCGAATGGCTGGCAAATGTCGTACTTGTCCGGAAGGCGAGCGGAAAGTGGAGGATGTGCGTCGACTACACCGACCTGAACAAGGTATGCCCCAAGGATAGCTTTCCGCTTCCGCGGATAGACCAACTGGTCGACGCGACTTCCGGATATCAGCTGCTGTCTTTCATGGACGCCTTCTCCGGCTACAAACAGATAATGATGGCTCCACAGGACGAGGAGAAAACTGCCTTTATAACAGACCGGGGGCTGTACTGTTACAAGGTAATGCCCTTCGGTCTGAAGAATGCTGGCGCCACTTACCAGCGCCTCGTCAACAAAATCTTCAAAGAGCAAATCGGCCGGAACATGGAGGTGTACGTGGACGATATGCTGGTGAAGAGCCGCCATGCAGACCAGCACATCGCGGATCTGGAGGAGACCTTCGCCACCTTGCGGAAGTTTCGCATGAAGCTGAACCCAGCGAAGTGCGCCTTTGGCGCTTCGGCCGGGAGGTTCCTCGGTTTCATTGTCAACCAGCGGGGGATCGAAGCCAACCCGGACAAAATCAAGGCCATCCAAGATATGTCCCCTCCGACCAAAGTGAAGGAGGTTCAGGAGCTCGCTGGGAGGGTCGCCGCGCTCGGACGATTTGTGGCGAAATCGGCCGAACGCTGCCAACCTTTCTTCAAGGTGTTGAAACGCCCGAAAGACTTCCTCTGGACGGCCGAATGTCAAGCAGCATTCGCCCAGCTCAAGGAATACTTGGCGTCTCCTCCCCTGCTGTCCAAGCCGCAAGAAGGGGAGATGCTCTACCTCTATCTGGCGGTCTCCCCAACCGCAGTCAGTGCGGTACTGGTTCGGGAAGAGGCAAAGCTCCAGAAGCCTGTGTACTACATCAGCCGGGTCCTACGGGATGCCGAGACGCGGTATACGAAGGCTGAAAAGATCGCCTTCGCGCTGCTGACCGCGACCAGGAGGCTTCGCCCCTATTTCTAGGCCCATTCTGTCACCCTCTTGACCGATCAACCGCTGCGGCAGATCCTCAGCAATCCTGAGAACGCGGGACGGCTGGTGAAGTGGGCAGTAGAACTTGGTGAGTTCGACATCCGCTACCAGCCCCGACCCGCCATCAAGGCCCAGGCGCTCGCGGATTTCCTCGCTGAGTGCACGGTGCAGGAGGCGGAACCTAGGTCGCCGGAAACACCCAGCCTCGACCTCCCGATTTGGACGCTTCACATCGATGGGTCGTCGAACCCCGAAGGTGGAGGGGCCGGGCTGGTCCTTACCAGTCCTGATGGAGTGATAGCCGAGTATGCCTTGAGGTTCGGATTTCCAGTGACCAACAACGAGGCGGAGTACGAGGCCCTAGTCACGGGACTCAAACTCACCAAGGAGCTCGGCATCCGGCGCCTGAAGGTCTTCACCGACTCCCAGCTGGTGGTCGGGCAGGTCCGTGGGGAGTTCGAGGCCCGGAACCCGACCATGCAGAATTACGTCCGGAAGGTGCAAGCACTCATTCCCGACCTCGGCAGTGTCGACATCCAGCAGGTCCCAAGAAGTGAAAATGCCAGGGCCGACAGGTTGTCCCGCTTAGTGGGCGCAGACGCGCACAACTTGTCGAGGGCGATCTACCTGGAGATCCTGGATGCCCGGAGCATCGGCGAGGCTGGAGCGGTGATGGCGATTGATCCGGAGCCGTCTTGGATGGACCCGCTTGTCGCCTACCTCGCCGAAGGGATCCTCCCTGAAGACGAAGATCAAGCTCGGCGACTTGTTATGAAGTCCGCCCACTACGTACTCTATGAAGGGAGGCTGTATCGGACCTCGTTCACCGCCCCCCTCTTAAAGTGCCTCCGCCCCTCGGAAGCGGCCTACGTCCTCGGCGAAGTCCACGAAGGCGTTTGCGGATCACACTTGGGGGCTAGGTCCTTGGCGCACAAGATCATGAGGCAAGGCTATTATTGGCCTACCTTGTTGGAGGACTCAAAGGATCATGTACGGAAATGCGACGCCTGCCAGCGCCACGCCAACGTCCAGAGAGTCCCTTCTGTCCCCTTGGCACCAATCACTGCACCCTGGCCCTTCGCCCAGTGGGGAATGGATATCCTCAGACCATTCCCCGTCGCATCAGCTCAGCGGAAATTTTTGATTGTTGCAATCGACTACTTCACCAAGTGGGTGGAGGCAGAGCCGCTGGCCACTATCACGGAGGCGCAAGTCCGGAAGTTCGTGAAGAAGAACATCATTGTCCGATTTGGGGTACCTCGGGTCCTCATCTCGGATAATGGCCGACAGTTCGACAACAAGCATTTCCGTGACTTCTGCGAGGAGTTCGGGATCGAGCATCGGTTCACATCTGTGTCGCATCCCCAAACCAACGGCGAGGCCGAGGTCACAAATCGGACAATCCTCCAAGAAATCAAAGCGCGAATCGGTCGGACGGGGCAAGCTTGGGTCGAAGAACTCGAGAATGTCCTTTGGGCGTATCGGACCACGCATCGGACCCCTACCGGGGAGACGCCTTTCAGCCTAACCTATGGCACGGAAGCCGTTGTCCCCGTGGAGCTCGGACTCCCCTCACCTCGGGTGGCCGCGCACCGACCCGAGGCCAATTCGGAGCAACTCCGAGGGAACCTGGATCTCTTGGAAGAAGCGAGGAAAATGGCGCAGGTTCGGATGGCGATGTATCAGCGGAGGGTGGCCCGATATTACAACTCCAAGGTCCGACCGAAGCTTTTCAGAATCGGAGATCTGGTGCTAAGGCGAGCTAAAGCATCTCAACCTGCGGAAGGTGGGAAGCTAGCGCCAAATTGGGAAGGCCCGTATAGGGTTCGCTGGGTAAACCGACCTGGCTCCTACCAGTTGGAGGCCCTAGATGGTCGAGAAATTCCAAGGAGCTGGAATTCCGCTAACCTGCGGAGGTATTACCAGTAGAACGACAATGCCAGTTCAAAAATGTATAACACTTTTCATTTCAATAATTTCTGGTTACAATGGCGTGCTCGTGTGATTACAAGGAATTCCCAGAGGGGAATTAGGGTGTAAAGAAAGTAAAGAAGAGGTGGAGACTCCGAGGAGCTGAAGATCTGGGATCCCGAAACCTCCATCCGAAGCGGCTGCAATCCCACCGGAAGTGGGTGCTTCCAACCGGAGGCGCCATCGACGTCTCACGAAAAAGACGAAGAGCCGGCGCGGATGAAGAAGAAGTGGACGAAGGAGAAGTCCACACTGCTCCTACCCAGAGGCGCCATCCACGCCTCACGAAAAAGACGAGGAGCCGCCGCAGAAGAAGCTCCCGCTGCCTCCAGGGGAACGCCACCTCCAAGGGATATTCCGGTCCTCCCCAGTGTTAGGGGAGAGAAGGAATACAAGGGAGAAGAGCATATGGAGGCGCGGTCCCGGATCAAGCGTCTGGCGCGGAGCTCAATCGGGAGGCTGAACTTCAAGGAGGGGAGACGTGATCCCGGATGAAACGCCTAGAGCGGAGTTCCGCCGGGAAGAACCTCCTTGTTGATCCCAGATGAAACGGCTAGTTGGCGGAAGTCGCGAAGGGCGCGCCTCCCGTTCCTTCGGTAGGGGTCTCTCAACCATGCGCCGGAGAGGAGGCCCACGATCTATGGCAACCTGAACAGCTCCGGCTTGGCAGGCTCCATCGCACCTGCACCTATATTTATAGCCAAACTGCGGCCCCCCGGTCGTTCCGATGCGGGTGGCTCCAATAAATGCGGGCGCATTGAATCCGGAGCCGATCCGGCTCTCGAGGCGTATCTTTCCGCGATTTTCTAAGCGTCATTCTCCTTAATCGCATTCTTTGTGCAGGACACTCCGGGTGGCCTGTACCCCTAGGTCCACATATCTCCGCTCGCGCCCAGGCCGCATCCGCCTCGAAGAATGCGCGTATCGCGGCCGCTTAACTGACACTCCTCGCAAGCAGCAACTGGCGATCCGATTTTCCAGGTAACCCCTCAATTAGCATTTAATGCCCATCTGGTGTTCCCCAGGCGACGCTTGGAGAGGAGGAGAAACACGATCGCAGCTGGCCACGGAGAAATCTCGTCGGGCGGCAAGCGACAGGCGCACGACCAGCGAGCGGAATTTCCCGAGGCTCGGCCCTCGGATGCCAGGCTAACCCGATGATCATCCCGGGAGCAGACTAGCCTGAAGCCCCGACCGGTCGCCTCGGCTTGCGCCAGCCTTGGCCGACCAACGAGCGGAATTTCCCGAGGCTCGGCCCTCGGATGCCAGGCTAACCCGATGATCATCCCGGGAGCAGACTAGCCTGAAGCCCCGACCGGTCGCCTCGGCTTGCGCCAGCCTTGGCCGACCAACGAGCGGAATTTCCCGAGGCTCGGCCCTCGGATGCCAGGCTAACCCGATGATCATCCCGGGAGCAGACTAGCCTGAAGCCCCGACCGGTCGCCTCGGCTTGCGCCAGCCTTGGCCGACCAACGAGCGGAATTTCCCGAGGCTCGGCCCTCGGATGCCAGGCTAACCCGATGATCATCCCGGGAGCAGACTAGCCTGAAGCCCCGACCAGTCGCCTCGGCTTGCGCCAGCCTTGGCCGACCAACGAGCGGAATTTCCCGAGGCTCGGCCCTCGGATGCTAGGCTAACCCGATGATCATCCCAGGAACAGACTAGCCTGAAGCCCCGACCGGTCGCCTCGGCTTGCGCCAGCCTTGGCCGACCAACGAGCGGAATCTCCCGAGGCTCGGCCCTCGGATGCCAGGCTAACCCGATGATCATCCCGGGAGCAGACTAGCCTGAAGCCCCGACCGGTCGCCTCGGCTTGCGCCAGCCTTGGCCGACCAACGAGCGGAATTGTCCGAGGCTCGGCCCTCGGATGCCAGGCTAACCCAATGATCATCCCGGGAGCAGACTAGCCTGAAGCCCCGACCGGTCGCCTCGGCTTGCGCCAGCCTTGGCCGACCAACGAGCGGAATTTCCCGAGGCTCGGCCCTCGGATGCCAGGCTAACCCGATGATCATCCCGGGAGCAGACTAGCCTGAAGCCCCGACCGGTCGCCTCGGCTTGCGCCAGCCTTGGCCGACCAACGAGCGGAATTTTCTGAGGCCTGATAACCCTCAGATGCCAGGCTAACCCGATGATCATCCCGGGAACAGACTAGCCTGAAGCCCCGACCGGTCGCCTCGGCTTGCGCCAGCCTTGGCCGACCAACGAGCGGAATCTCCCGAGGCTCGGCCCTCGGATGCCAGGCTAACCCGATGATCATCCCGGGAGCAGACTAGCCTGAAGCCCCGACCGGTCGCCTCGGCTTGCGCCAGCCTTGGCCGACCAACGAGCGGAATTTCCTGAGGCCTAACCCTCGGATGCCTGGCCTAGTGCCGGAAGAATTTCCTGA
The DNA here is from genome assembly GCF_009389715.1 of Phoenix dactylifera. Classification (NCBI taxonomy): domain Eukaryota; kingdom Viridiplantae; phylum Streptophyta; class Magnoliopsida; order Arecales; family Arecaceae; genus Phoenix; species Phoenix dactylifera. The sequence goes on along the minus strand of NC_052401.1, from coordinate 2,057,081 downwards.
GGCCCAACCCTCGGATGCCTGGCCTAGTGCCGGAAGAATTTTCTGAGGCCTAACCCTCGGATGCCTGGCTTAGTGCCGGAAGAATTTCCTGAGGCCTAACCCTCGGATGCCTGGCTTAGCGCCGGAAGAATTCCCTGAGGCCTAACCCTCAGATACCTGGCCTAGCGCCAGAAGAATTTCAAGAGTCGGGAGTCAGCGAGACGCTACCAAGAGTTAAAAAGAAGAAGGACGAAAGTGAAATGAAGAAACTCTATTTGCATTAACTTTCATTGTTTCAGGGCCGAGACCCATTCAACTTGGCAAAACGCCAACACACAAAGAAAAGAACAAAAACACAGAAGGTCAGCTTGGAGGAACCCCCGGGTCGGGAACGCCGGGCACGTCCGCAGGGGGTAGGGAGGCGGTTGGAGAATCAGCAGGCAATGGCGCCGGAGAGGAGTCTAGAAGAGAGATCCCACTCAGGTCAATTTTGGGGTACTTAGCCGACACCCTTGTCAGGCCTTCCTCGAAGCCTAAGATAAAGTAGTCGGACCCCGCGTCCGACATGTCACGGACGAACTCGTCAGACTGACGATAGGCCTGTACCGCCTCCGACATATCACGGGTGAACTCGGCGGACTGACGATAAGCCTGTACCGCCTGACGCCCGATTTCCGCACTCTTCTCGGCCAGCGCCGCCTCTGCCTGCTCCATAATCTGAGCTTTCGCCTCCAAGACCTTCGCCACAATCCGGTCGTCCGCCTCGGAGGAGACCCTCAGCAGATCAGCCTGAGCCTCCTTGTGCTTCGCCTCGGCAGCAATGCGAGCAGCCTCAGCCTCCTCCAGGCGCGAATGAAGCTCCTGGTCGCTCGCGCGGGACTTCTCCAAGGCCGACTCCAATTCGCCCAGCTTGGCTTCAAGAGACCGGGTTCGGTTGCGGGCATTGTCGGCTGACCGCTGGGCCTTCTCCCACCTCTCCCGGTAGTCGGCAGCCTTCCGGGACTGCTTCTCGGCCCGCTCCTCCGCCTTCTTGATCTCGCCCTCGAGACCCGAGGCAACCTTGAGTTGCTCCTGAGCCTCCAACAGTTGCTTCTCGAGGGTGACGAAGCCGAGTGCCCGCTCTTCGGCCACCTGGAGCCTCATCTCGAGGTCCCTGGTCGTCCTCCCCGCCGCAGCCTGACCTCCCTCCTCTACTGCCTTCAGTTGGCTCTCGGCCCTCGCCAGAAGCCTCGCCTGTTCCTCGTAGCACTCCTCCAGGCGGATCATGTACTGGGCGAGCTAAGAGATAGGAAAAACGAGGGCGTCAGGCAGGGATCAACAGAGCCTATAAATGATGAAAGCGACCAAAAGAACACTCACCGACATGAGACAGACGCAGCTGGCAGCCCCAACGTTAGGGACCCTCATCTCCCGGACCTGCCTGCGGTCCTTCTCCAGCAGCACCGTCTCGATGAGGTTTCGGGCGCCGGCGAAAGTGAAGGCCGACCCCGACTTCTCCCCGGAGTCGGACGGTGGTTCTGCAGCCTTACCCTTACCCATCGCTTGGGGAAGAGTCATGCTGACCATGCTCGGGGTGGGGACCGCCCCTGGAATTGACAGGGTCCCGCTCGGCCGGGGCCTCGGCGCGTCCCTCCTCGTATCATCCGGAGCCGATCGAGTCGAAGGCTGGGCTGGTGACCGATCACGTCCGACCCGTCCATCTCGGGCGCGCCCGGGTGATGCCTCCGGAGAAACGGTAGTCTCGGCATCGGAGGGCTGATACAGCGTCAACTGCCGGTCCGCGCCCGCGGCGTCCCCCTGGTCGGTGGGTCCGGACCCGTCTGTCGGCGTCGGAGTTACCTGCCGGCGGGACTTCTTCGCCGGTGGGGCCCCGCTCGGAGGAGCTCGTTTCTTCCTCCGGACTGCTTCCAGTAGGGACGTCCTACCAACAGCCGCTGCCTTGTCCGACCGCATGACGTCGTCGATCTCTGCAAAAAGGACGAGGTGGTCGGAGGTTGAGAAACTGAAGGAAAGAACGAGACGAAAGAGGAGAAAAGAGCTAAAAAAGAAATGGTGGCGGGCTCACGGTCAGCGGGGACCGAGCTCAGACCGACGTTCACCAAGGTATCCTCGGAAATAAGGCGAGCCACCGGGGGGAGCCGGCCCTCGGCAACCAGCCCCCTCAAGACGGCAACGCCATCGGACTCCTCCCTCGACAACCTCGATAAGCCGATCGGGGACTTCATCGGCATCTCCCAGGTTGTCCCGATTCTCCAAGAGGGATCTACGTCAATGAAAAAGAAACGCTCCTTCCAGCCATGAATGGAGGAAGGAGCATCCTTGACGAGGCCGCACCCTCGCCGCGCCCCGAAGCACCACCACCCTCTGTCCCGGGGGTGGCCGTTCAGGCCGTAGCATTCCCAAAAGACATTCAGGGTGGCGGGAACCTCATGCATGCGGCAGAGAACCTGGAAGGCCGTCAGGATACGCCATGAGTTCGGCACCAGTTGCGTCGGTGCCACTCTTAAACCCCGAAGCACCTGCACGACTAAGTCCGAGGGGGGAAAGCGGAACCCAGCCCGAAGGATGTCCTCATTGATGGCGACCTTCCCTGGAGGAGGATGGGACATCCTCTCCTCAGGCCCCGGGAGCGTAATGTTGCAGGCTTCGGGAAGGTGGTACCGGGCCACGAACCTATCTAGGTCTTCAGGGACCAGCTCCGACTGAATGCGGTCCGCCCTTACTTCGTCCATCCCTAATGGCCAGTGAACCTACGGTCAGGACGGGGTCAAGAGGGGGGAAGGCACCGGAACGACTGGAGTACACTAACACGAAAGGAGAAAGTACGGAGAGCCCTAAATTGAAGAGTGGGGCAACTCACCGGAAAGGAAGGAAGAACGGCTCCGAGAGCGTCAAAGGAGGAGCGAACGAACAGTTCGGCGGCAACGGCAGCGGCACAAGGGAGAAACTTGAAAATGCCTGTGAAGAGAAAGGCGGACGGGGGAGGGCCCCCCGGTTAAATAGGTGGAAAGGCGGGTGACGCCAGAGGACGCCTAGCTGCCGAAAGTTTGTTCGCGCCCCAAAGGCGAATCGACGCCATTAAGGAAGGATGTCCGCCGAAATCCTCAGACTGCCAGGTCAGCAACAACCGCCATACGCCATAAAGAAGGCGGGGAGCTCGAAGCGCGCGCGCCTCTCCGAGGGATGGCGGCAATCTCGAAGCATCACTCCCTTCACCCGTTCCCCTTCTGGTTCCAGGCTCGGAAGTGGGGGGCTACTGTTACGGGGGAACTTAGCCACCATGCCCCACGTGACCGGCACGCGCGCCCAGGAAGACTACGGCAGCCCCTTGATCCAGCAATCCGACCCCGAGTCGGACATCTTCGGCTCCGCAGCCCGACCCCGAGTCGGCAGCCCCTTGATCCAGCAATCCGACCCCGAGTCGGACATCTTCGGCTCCGCAGCCCGACCCCGAGTCGGCAGCCCCTTGATCCAGCAATCCGACCCCGAGTCGGACATCTTCGTCTCCGCAGCCCGACCCCGAGTCGGACATCTCTCGACAACGACAGGCTATTCCCCAGAGGCACGCCGCAGCCTCCTGCTCCACTACTCCCTGCAACGGTTGTATCTGGCGCTGCTCCACGATCCCCTGTAACAGTCGTACAAGGCGGAGCTCCACTACGCCCTGTCATGGCCGTACCCAGCGCTGCCCCACGACGTCCTGTAACGGCCGTGTCAGTGGCAGCTCCATCGTGCCCCACGATGACGAACCCCCCTGAAAGACCCCCCAGCCTGGTATATATGCGGCTGGGGGGAGAAGGGGGGGTAAGCAAGAACTTCCAGTGCATTCTCTCACTTGCTACTATTATCTCTCCTTCTCCTCCAATCTCCTCTGACTTGATCGTCGGAGGGCCCCCACTACCCCAGTGGTGGTGCGAGGTTTGCTTGCAGGTTTTCCCGGTGGAAGGTGGAGCGCAATCAACACCAACCAAGGCAACTCAAACGGAACTCCGTTCACACCGCTGTGCCAATCGTTCTCGGTTTGGACCACCAGCAACAAATACAAATATAAATTAATTATTCATATTTTTATTTAATTATAAATATAAATAAAATTTTAAGGATTTAATAATAAAAATTCAAATAAATAAAAATAGAATTTATTATCCATATAAAAATTAAAATAAATAAATTCTACTCAGTCACTGTAATCGAGTCTCCCTCCAGGATGATGTAGTCTGCCCCTAGGATTCTTCTTGGATAGGTGACTTCTTCTCACGTTGCTCTAAGCTCCGCTCCAATAGCGGTCATGTGCCAAGTGCACCTATTGCCTGCCACAATCAACCTAAAGTTGTGATTCCGGATCACAAACCCAGTCCCTCCTCTGCCTTCTCTCGCCAAAGCACTGCCGTCAAATTTCACCTTAAGGTAACATGGGGTGGGAGCTCCGAAGAAACAAAAGTAACTCAGAGCGTTGTAGCAGCAAGATGGGAGCCCTAGATGTCTCTACCCCATTCCGATGAAGGCGCTCGGGTAGCAACGATAATATCCGTCGCCTGACGGATAGCTCTGTCCACCACAGCCCTCGAGGATGCCCTCCTACCCTTAAAGGTGCGGGCATTCCTGTCCAGTCATATGTGATACGCTATACAAGCACAAATGATGCTTTTGTCCAGAGTCCTCCGTCTCCCCACCAGCATCCTTAGGTGGTCTAGCAAATCCCCTACTGACTCCACACCCTGTGGCAAGGTGACACATGCACAACCCAGGGACACCCTAGAAGGGCATGGGTAATGTTCGTCCTTTCCTGTCTAACTAAAAATACGCTAGACAGATCGTTGTTAGAACCGACGAACAAAGTTTAAATTTAATTTTACTCTTACCTGTTCTACTCGAAGAATAGCGGTTGTAAGAGGTCGATCCACAGGGAGGCGATTGGAGTTGCATAAAAATTAAAACGTTCACTCGGATTTAAAATCGATTTTTGAATGATAGAAGAAAAATATTATTTTGAGGATGTTGATGGATTATCTAGTCTACCGGAGAATAATTTTTAATTGAAATTAACTAGAAGACATATACTTAGATTTAAAGAACATTTATATATTTAATGGAAAAGAAGAGTTTTTGCATAAATTAAAATGGATGACAACAGTGCTTAGGAAGATTGAAGCCTGAAACATAAATTTTATAAAAGAAAATTAAATATATTGCATCAAAGAAAAATTAAAAGATTGCATAATTCGAAGAACGTAAATTAAAAGCAACAAAAATTACAACTTTAGCATGAATAAAACTAAAAATCCCAAAATACTTGCTCTCAAAATAAAACTCTTAATAAAACAAAAAAAAATAAAAAAAAAAACAAACAGAACATGCTCTGTTTTCAAAAGAGAAAACAGAGCATTTCTCTTCTTCTTCTTTTTTTTCTTTCTCTCTTCTTCCCCAAACCGAACTCTCCCCTGTTCCTTCTTGAACCAGCCGGACACCACCCAAACCGAGCTCTCCTCCCAGCCGATGGCCCCCAACGAACACACCTCCCTCCTTCTCTGGTTCTTGGCCTCAACCCCCAATCGAGCACACCCCCCTTTCTCTTCCTCCTTCTCTTCTTATAGCCGCGGACGGTCGCCTGATGCGGAAGGAAGATGGCAGACGCGGTGAGGACGCGGGGAGGTCGATCTTGGCGTGATCCGGGCGCTGGGAGGAGCTGGATGCGGTGATCACGGGCGGAAGCTTCGTGGACGGCTGCTGGCGGAGGAGGAGCGATCTTGGCGTGATCCGTGGAGGAGATTGACACGGACGCGGTGGATGCTGATTCGGGAAGCGGTGAGATGCGGTTCGAGATCGCCGGAGATTGGATCACGGCTGGGGCTTCCTTCTTCGGATGCTGGGATTTCGGGCGTTGCTGGCACGGTGGCTGGCACGCGGAAGGACTTCCTTCTTTGGTTGCTGGTTTGGGAGCGGGATCGACGGGGAGGAGTCGATCGTGGAAGGGATCCAGTGCGGATCGGCTGGAGGAAAGAGACGCGCGGGCGTTGCTGGCACTGGATCTCGGCTTGCATCACGGGATGCTTGTTGGCACGGTGGCTGGCACGGTGGACTGATGATGAAGCGTGATCCGTGGACGATGGGATTCCGGAAGGTGGGGACGCGGGCTGGTGAATTCCTTCTTCTCCCCTTCTTTTGCACGGGATCACAGGCGCGCTTGGATCGGGAGCAAGGGAAGGGCGGTGATGCACTGCGGGCGGCTTGGATTTTCCTTTCCCTCGTAAGATGGGAGCTGGGAGACACCAAGTTCTATCCAATTAGTCATATAGATAAAAAAATAGTATGATATGAAATTTGGCTTGTAGACGGGTCATCTATCCCGGCTGGAGGTCAAGTGCAATTCTTTCAAGTCATGGGTCACCAAGCACCTTATAGTTATGACATAGCCAATTTAGATTTGCCCAAAATTATTTTCCAAAAGCACAAAAGAAATGGACCTGATTCGGACCCAAACCCGACTCGGATCCGAACCCGACTCGGGCCCGATTTGAAGTCAAATTTGTACTCAATGTGCATTTTATCCTTAATTTATACTAATCTATGTTAAACCCAAATATAATATTAATCCAGTAAATTTATCATTATCGGTTAACAATAACACTAATTTTAGTAACATGTAGGTCGCACTTTTGTGCTCTCATCACAACCCCCAACTAGCTTATTGCTAATCTCTAGCAATTCAGTGCGAAAATGATAAAATGAGAGAGCAAAAGTGTTATTTATTATATAAATATCCTAAGATAAATACTCATTTTCGTAGAGCATTACGATTGCACTTAGCATGTGCAATAAGCCGTTAAACCCCTAGGTTATCCTAGTGGACGAGTGTTGTCTCGTGAGGGTTTGCAGTGAAGTCACCCACAAACTTCAATTCCAAAATAAAAGTTGGTTTGTGAAATAAAAGTCTTATTTCAAGTACATAACTGATAAGAATTTCAAAAGCACACAAGGTTTTAATTACTAAGTAGCCCACTTTCTAGGTTAGTATGCAATTTGAGTTGAAGTCATTAAGTTTTCCGTTAGGAAGTTGTAAGACTTATTTATACTTGAGTGCTCAGTGAAGTTTGGACCATGCACAAGCTAAGGTTTTGGATCTCCAAAATATCGCTAATATTAGTAGTTTCCAAGAATTGGTCGGATAAAACCTATTTGCTGATTCAAAATCATCTTTTCTGCAGGATTTCGAGAGTTGTGGATGTTTACTTTAATACCTCATGGGCTTTATCTGTAATATTCCAGTTTACTCGAATTTTTACAACGACGGCTTTCACACTATTGTCTTTCTTAAGGTCAATATATATATTTTTTTTTCAATTTTTTTTTTTTGATTTGATTTTTTTTTTTTGCATATGATAATGTATATATTGTGCACTTTTACTCCTGTGATGATTCCTCCATGTAGCGAGCAATTAGTCGACAATTCTCACACCAGTTGGCATGAGGTGTCGGGCATCAAGACTCCCCTACGGACCTATGCTCGGGTTCCTCATCACAAGCCCGCTGACCTTTGACAATAGGTAGCCCTTTTCGATGTACCTGACTAAATCCACCATTTTTTTTTATTTTATTTATTTATTTATTTATTTTTTGGATCAGAAAAAGATGGTTCATCAGGATTCGAGGTTGCTACCATATTCTCAACACAATGTCGAACCTATACCTTAGAAAATGCAGGCCAGATGTGTTGTGAAATTCAAAGCACTAATTAGCTTACAACTCACTAAAAGGAACTTAATAAAAAGAACTCACTTTGCACTACTTCCAACTAGTCATTGGGCTCTTAGATTTTATATACCTTGTGTGTTGTATATTTTTTTTTCAAAAATTTTAACTAAAAACTTTTTTTTTATAAAATGCGTAAAAATACCCCCAAACCTAAATCTAACATTGTCCTCAATGTTAAAGAAAATTTAAAGCAGTAAGAGGACAGAGGAGAGGTTACCTGATATGGGTGGGTAAATTAAAAATTGGGACAAAATCCCCCAAACCTGCATGTTAGTAATTTATTGAACTTTTTTTTTTATAGAAGATATTTACATGTTGGGTTGTCTCCCAAAGAGCGCTAAGTTTTATGTCTTCAGCCAGACAATTCCGATTTACTCATAATAGATAGGGTCGGTCAGAAGTGTCTCCTCAACTTCTGGACTTAGATACTCAAGGTATGGTTTTAAACGATGTCCATTGACTTGAAAGGTCCTACCATCCTTGATGTTGCATATTACTACTGCACCATGCGGGTGTACTTTCTCTACTGTGTATGGGCCAGTCCAGCGAGATTTAAGTTTTCCAGGGAATAGATGTAATCGAGAATCATATAAGAGAACTTTTTGTCCTTGGTAAAACTCTTTACGAGTAATCATTTTATCATGCATGACTTTCATGCGATCCTTGTACTTCTTAACACACTCGTAAGCATCGTTCCTAATTTCTTCAAGCTCGTCGAGCTGAAGCTTTCTATGTTCTCCCGCCTTGTCGAGATCGAAATTTAAGCGTTTGATTGCCCAATAGGCCTTGTGTTCTAACTCGACAGGTAAATGGCAAGCCTTGCCATAGACAATCCTGTATGGGGACATTCCAATTGGTGTTTTGTAGGCCGTACGATATGCCCACAATGCATCTGTTAACCTAAGGGACCAATCCTTTCGAGATGGATTGACAGTTTTCTCAAGGATGGTCTTGATTTCTCTGTTGGAAATCTCAACTTGTCCACTCGTTTGTGGATGATATGGTGTACCGACCTTATGGGTGATGTTGTACTTCCTAGCAAGGGCTTTAAAAATTCTATTGCAAAAATGTTTCCCCCCATCACTAATGATAGCACGAGGGGTGCCAAAGCGAGCGAAGACAGACTCCTTAAGAAACTTGATCACTACTTTGTGATCATTGGTCTTACATGCGATAGCCTCAATCCACTTAGGTATATAGTCAACAGCTAGGAGTATGTACTGGTGCCCAAATGACATAGAAAAAGGACCCATAAAATCAATACCCCAAACATCAAAGATTTCTATAATTAAGATTGGGTTTAGGGGCATCTCATTTTTTCTTGAAATTTTTCCTAGTCTTTGACATCGGTCACATGCTTTGCAATACTCGTGTGAGTCATGAAATAGTGTGGGCCAATAGAATCCGCACTGCAAAACCTTTGCAGCCGTCTTTTTACCACTGAAATGACCACCACAAGCGTGGTCATGACAAAAGGAAAGGACATTCCTTTGATCGTGTTCAGGGATGCATCGTCTGATGATTTGATCAGGACAGTATTTGAACAGGTATGGTTCATCCCAAAAATACCATTTTACACGAGCTAGGAAGCGAAATTTCTCTTGTTTGGTCCAAGAGCTGGGCATTTGTTCAGTAACAAGGTAGTTGACTACATCAGCATACCATGGAACATTGGTATGGGAAATCATCATTAATTGTTCATCAGGGAAGGTCTCGGACACAGGCATGGATTCTCCAGATGATTCAACAATTAATCTGGACAAGTGGTCAGCTACGACATTTTCAGATCCCTTTTTATCTCGAATTTCGAGATCAAATTTCTGGAGCAATAGGATCCAACGAATGAGCCTTGTCTTAGCATCCTTCTTTGTGAGAAGGTACTTAAGGGTGGCATGATCGGAATAAACAAGAACCTTAGATTCTATCAGGTAGGGATGAAATTTATCTAGGGCAAAAACCACTGCCAACAATTCTTTTTCAGTGGTAGAATAGTTAAGTTGGGCGTCATTCAGAGTTTTGCTCGCATAATGAATCACATGGGGAAGCTTCTCTACTCGCTGACCTAAGACAGCACCTATGACATAATCGGATGCATCACACATGATTTCAAAAGGACGACTCCAATCAGGACTCCTTATGATGGGTGCTGAAGTTAGTTCAGACTTTAGTCTTTCGAAAGCAGTTATACAAATTGGCGAAAAATTAAAAGTAGCATCTTTCGCCAACAAATCGCATAAGGGTTTCGACAATTTACTGAAATCCTTGATAAAGCGGCGGTAAAAACCCGCATGCCCTAAAAAGGATCTGACTTTCCTAACAGTTTTGGGAGGTGGTAACTTGGCAATTAATTCTACTTTGGCTTTATCCACCTCGATTCCCCTTTGTGACACAATGTGTCCCAAAACAATACCTGATTGGACCATAAAATGACATTTTTCCCAGTTAAGAACTAAATTTTTCTCTTTACATCGTTCTACAACAAGGGTCAAGTGATGGAGACATTCATTAAAATTAGATCCGAATACAGAAAAGTCATCCATAAAAACTTCTAAAAATTTCTCCACCATGTCGGAGAAAATGCTCATCATACACCGTTGGAATGTAGCCGGTGCATTGCATAACCCAAAAGGCATGCGACGATAGGCAAAAGTGCCATAAGGACAGGTGAATGTGGTTTTCTCTTGATCCTCACGTGCAATTGGAACTTGGTTATATCCAGAATAACCATCAAGAAAACAGTAATGAGAGTGGCCAGCTAGACGTTCTAACATTTGGTCAATGAAGGGTAGTGGGAAGTGGTCTTTCCTAGTCATGGCGTTCAGCTTTCTGTAGTCGATGCACACTCGCCATCCAGTTTGGATTCGAGTTGGGACTAACTCATTTTGGTCATTCTTGATCACAGTAATTCCAGATTTCTTGGGTACAACTTGAACTGGGCTCACCCACTGGCTATCAGAAATAGGGTATATAATCCCTGCATCTAAGAGTTTAATGATTTCAGCTAGAACTACATCTTTCATGACTGGGTTAAGTCGCCTTTGTGGTTCTCTAGAGGTTTTTGCATCCTCTTCTAGATGAATTTTATGTTGGACCACAGAAGGGCTAATCCCCTTAATATCAGCTATAGACCAGCTGATCGCTTCTTGATTTTTCTGAAGGATATTTAACTTCTCTTCCTGTTCTTCAGTTAAATTTGATGCAATAATAACAGGTAAGGTGTTGTTGTCCCCTAGAAATGCATATTTTAGGTTTTCAGGCAGATCTTTAAGTTCAAGCTGGGGAGGTTTGACACTTGAAGGTACTAGCTGGGATTCAGGTATAGGTAATGATTCAAATTTAGTCGCCCATCTGCTAGTATCCATTACAGGAATGGAATCTAGTAATGCATTAACCTCCTGATTCGACTCTTCTTCCTCACAATCTTGACTGAATTGGGCCAAACATCTTTCTAGTGGATCAGAATAACTTGACTCCTCGAAGGACTTGCTGATTATGTTTTCAATTATGTGAATTTCTTCTAAATCGTCCATCTCAGATGGTTGATTACTACTGTGAAAGACATTGAGTTGGACGGTCAAGTTTCCAAATGCTAAGGTCATTATCCCATTTCGGCAACTGATCACAGCATTTGAAGTGGCCAAAAATGGTCTACCAAGGATTACCGGGATGTGACTTCTTGGGTTTTTCACTGGTTCAGTTTCGAGGACTACAAAATCCATAGGGTAGTAAAACTCATTTACCTTTACAATTACATCCTCTACAATTCCCTTAGGATACTTCACAGTCCTATTTGCTAATGACAAAGTGATGTTTGTGGGTTTTAATTCCCCCAAACCTAGTTCGGTGTAGACAGAATAGAGTAATAGGTTCACACTTGCTCCTAAGTCTAATAGGGCTCTCCGAATGATGGTTTCTCCTATTTTAATTTCAACAGTAGGGCAACCAGGGTCCTTGTATTTTGGGGCAATCTGCTGTTGAATAAGAGATGAGGCTAGTGCAGCCATCACAGCTTGCCTAGGAATACTGGTTCTTCTTTTCACCGTGGTTAAGTCTTTTAAGAATTTTGTATAGGAGGGGATCTGTCTGATGGCATCTAGGAAGGGTAAATTTATTTGAACATTTTTAAAGACTTCCATGATTTCATCGTACTGAGATTTTTTCTTTAAATCTTGTAGTCTACTAGGAAAGGGAGCCTTAGGTGTGTAAGTCTCTATTGGTTTCTCCTCTATTCCTTGTGTTCCCTGTTCTTGTGCCTTTTTCTGGGTGGGGTTTGGTTCATGTTTTTCTTCTTTTTCTTGCACAGGAAGTTGGACTTTGTTGTCCACTTGCTTGCCAGATCGTAAAGTGGTAATTGCCTGGACTTCATGGTTAGGGTTTCCATTAGAATCAATATGAAACTGGCCTCTCGGCCCTTGATTCTGTTGCCTACTAGGGTTAGGCACTGGCTGACTGGGCAATTCACCTTTCTTCCTATCCCCTAGAGAGTTGGCTATTTGGCTCAGACTAACCTCAAGTTTTGCAATCGCTTGCGCATGGAATTGGTTAGTCTGGGTTTGAGCCATGTTGGTCTGTTGTTGTTGTTGGATGAAGTCTTGTTGCTGCTTCATCATGTTAGCCATCATGGCTTCTAATGATGTAGTTTGCTGAGGGATAGGGGCACTATAGGTAGGAATAGGTGGAGCCAATGATTGGTTTATTTGTGATGGACCTATCCTGGAAAAATTCTTTTGAAAACCTGGTGGACCACCTTGATGCTGAATAGGTTCATTTTGCTTGTATGAGAAATTTGGGTGGAACCTATTATCAGGGTGGTAGACTGGGCTAAATGAATTGGGAGTGGGCTTCTTGAAGGCACTATATGAATATAGAGCATTTGCCTGCTCAGCCTTAATGTTGAGTAAACTAGGACAACACTCCACTAGATGCTCAGAACTATTACACAAGATACATAAACTATGTGATTCGTGATCCACTTTCATGATGGAATTTAACTCTTTATATGAACTCGAGCTAGTGGAAACAGTGAGAGCATCAAACTTTTTGCTTAAGTTGTTCATTCCAGTCACCAGATTGGACATGACATTTTTGAGTTCTGGGTCTGCTTTTATTTCATAATTACCTGGTTTTCTAGACCCGAACTCATCTCTATTTACTTCCTCACCATAGCTACTCCAATTTTGGGCGTTCTCGGCTAAGTCAACAAGAAATTCATAGGCTTGATCCGGGGTTTGGTCCATAAACCTACCTTTGTGCATGGACTTGATCATGTTTCTATGTGCCGGAGTTAGTCCTTTATAAAAGAAGTGGACTAGATCAGCCTTATCAAGCCCATGGTGCGGGCACTTGACTAACAGATCATGGAATCTTTTCCAAAGTTGGGAAAATTCCTCCTCAGATTTTCCTCTAAAAGTTCTGATGGCATCCTTAATTTTTTCAGTTTTTACCATGGGATAGAACTTAGCCATGAACTTCCTAGATAGTTGTTCCCAAGATGTGATGGAATTTGAAGCTAGGGAATACAGCCATGCAGCAGCACGATCCTCTAAAGTCCTGGAAAATAACCTTAATTTAATACCCTCTTCATCTAAATTTTGATTTCTAAACGTTTGACAGATTGTCAAAAACTTGTTTAGATGAATATAGGGTTGTTCACTCTCGAACCCATGAAACTTGGGTAACATGTTTATTGTTGCAGCCCGAATTTCAAATTGGGCTGCATTATTTATTGGCAATACTATACATGTAGGTGGACTAGCGGATGCAGGAGCGAATAATTCATTCAGGGTTCTAATATGTTCACCCATTGTAGAGATCGACGGTTGGTTTACAGTTCGCAGGTTATGATGAAAAGTTCTGTCAATCTCAGGATCAAATGGGGTTAACTTATCCCTTAATGACCTTCTACCATGCATACATTTTCCACAACTTAATTAGACTCAAATTTTTTTTTTTTATAAACGAAATTCTAAAAGATAAGAAGAAGGGCTAGACCAAGATGACCACAATCAACACCACACAATAATTTGACCCTATTAATTTTAGAGCTAAGTGAGGTTTAGTAGCTTCTTAAATCTAGTTGCATAGAGACTTATCAGGTTAAAAAAGTTCCTGAAATTCTCTCTAGATTAGACAGCTCCTAATCTCCCTTTCAGATTATGCTTGAGCTTACCAGTTAAGTGATCCAGTAACCAGTGACCAGGAAAGTCCCGGGGTGTGCAGTGGTGCCAGAAGAGATACACCGATACCACAATACCCGTAACAGTTCTCACTATTGTAAAACTTTCCTAGACATCACCAATTACTAAATCCTCACTGGAGTGGCTTTCAGCCGCTTCTTTCCAAGAGCCTAATTGAGCTCGAAAACCCTAAGGCCAACGTCTAATTTGATTTTAATTTAATTTGGCTTAGGATAAGTATGCAAGGTGGTGATTTTTGGGCTAAGGACAGGTAATGACTTTCCGACCTTATCTTTTTAATGGGTTTTGCCCTTAATTACTTTATGCAAATGCTTAATACTAAATGCAGCAAATAATCAATATTTTTTTAAAGTTTATGCAATGTCATTAGGTTGTACTGATTAAATGAGCAAGCAAATTTTTTTTTATTTTTTTTATTTTTCTTTTAATTTATGTTGTTTTTTTTTAATTTTTATATAGGAATAACTTGAATGTAAACTAAAACTAATCCTTATGCGTCAGTCAATCTCCGAATACCCGTTGAATAAGCTCTGGAGATTACTCCGTGAGGAGCCCCAATAGAGGTATGATCACCTCGGGGGATTGCACCCTATCAATTACTAGCAAAAATAATATATTTTTTTGAATTTAATTAATTTTTTTTACTTTTTTTTAAATTTAAATTTCAAATTTCGAATCACAGAATTCAAATTTTGAATTTAAATTTTTGAATTCTTGATTTTTTTTTTAAATTTTTTTTTAAATTTTTTTTTTACTTTCTTTGTTTAGAAAACTTTAATTACGAATTTCAAATTTTAGAATTTAATAACTACGAAATTACTACTAAAATAATCAAAATAAGAAAAATTAATAAAAATAAAAACTTACTACCGGAGTGCGTTCACTCCGGGCATCCAAAATCCAATTTGATCTTCGTGATCGTTCTTGCTTCTCGATTTGCCTCCCCGGCAACGGCGCCAAAATTCTGTTCGTCCTTTCCTGTCTAACTAAAAATACGCTAGACAGATCGTTGTTAGAACCGACGAACAAAGTTTAAATTTAATTTTACTCTTACCTGTTTTACTCGAAGAATAGCGGTTGTAAGAGGTCGATCCACAGGGAGGCGATTGGAGTTGCATAAAAATTAAAACGTTCACTCGGATTTAAAATCGATTTTTGAATGATAGAAGAAAAACATTATTTTGAGGATATTGATGGATTATCTAGTCTACCGGAGAATAATTTTTAATTGAAATTAACTAGAAGACATATACTTAGATTTAAAGAACATTTATATATTTAATGGAAAAGAAGAGTTTTTGCATAAATTAAAATGGATGACAACAATGCTTAGGGAGATTGAAGCCTGAAACATAAATTTTATAAAAAAAAATTAAATATATTGCATCAAAGAAAAATTAAAAGATTGCATAATTCGAAGAACGTAAATTAAAAGTAACAGAAATTACAACTTTAGCATGAATAAAACTAAAAACCCCAAAATACTTGCTCTCAAAATAAAACTCTTAATAAAACAAAAAAAAAAAACTAAAAAAAAAAACAAACAGAACATGCTCTGTTTTCAAAAGAGAAAACAGAGCATTTCTCTTCTTCTTCTTTTTTTTTTCTTTCTCTCTTCTTCCCCAAACCGAACTCTCCCCTGTTCCTTCTTGAACCAGCCGGACACCACCCAAACCGAGCTCTCCTCCCAGCCGATGGCCCCCAACGAACACACCTCCCTCCTTCTCTGGTTCTTGGCCTCAACCCCCAATCGAGCACACCCCCAATTGAGCACACCCCCCTTTCTCTTCCTCCTTCTCTTCTTATAGCCGCGGACGGTCGCCTGATGCGGAAGGGAGATGGCAAACGCGGTGAGGACGCGGGGAGGTCGATCTTGGCGTGATCCGGGTGCTGGGAGAAGCTGGATGCGGTGATCACGGGCGGAAGCTTCATGGACGGCTGCTGGGCGGAGGAGGAGCGATCTTGGCGTGATCCGTGGAGGAGATTGACACGGACGCGGTGGATGCTGATTCGGGAAGCGGTGAGATGCGGTTCGAGATCGCCGGAGATTGGATCACGGCTGGGGCTTCCTTCTTCGGATGCTGGGATTTCGGGCGTTGCTGGCACGGTGGCTGGCACGCGGAAGGACTTCCTTCTTTGGTTGCTGGTTTGGGAGCAGGATCGACGGGGAGGAGTCGATCGTGGAAGGGATCCAGTGCGGATCGGCTGGAGGAAAGAGACGCGCGGGCGTTGCTGGCACTGTATCTCGGCTTGCATCACGGGATGCTTGTTGGCACGGTGGCTGGCACGGTGGACTGATGATGAAGCGTGATCCGTGGACGATGGGATTCCGGGAGGTGGGGACGCGGGCTGGTGAATTCCTTCTTCTCCCCTTCTTTTGCACGGGATCACAGGCGCGCTTGGATCGGGAGCAAGGGAAGGGCGGTGATGCACTGCGGGCGGCTTGGATTTTCCTTTCCCTCGTAAGATGGGAGCTGGGAGACACCAAGTTCTGTCCAATTAGTCATATAGATAAAAAAATAGTATGATATGAAATTTGGCTTGTAGACGGGTCATCTATCCTGGCTGGAGGTCAAGTGCAATTCTTTCAAGTCATGGGTCACCCAGCACCTTATAGTTATGACATAGCCAATTTAGATTTGCCCAAAATTATTTTCCAAAAGCACAAAAGAAATGGACCTGATTCGGACCCAAACCCGACTCGGATCCGAACCCGACTCGGGCCCGATTTGAAGTCAAATTTGTACTCAATGTGCATTTTATCCTTAATTTATACTAATCTATGTTAAACCCAAATATAATATTAATCCAGTAAATTTATCATTATCGGTTAACAATAACACTAATTTTAGTAACATGTAGGTCGCACTTTTGTGCTCTCATCAGGTAATAGTCTCCTCTGTGTCCGTACAGTCCTCACACATCGGAGTAATCCTGACACCCCTGCTTGCCAGCACTTCCGGGTCGATAAGCAACCCCAAGCAATCTTCCAAATAAATAAGGCTACTTGAGGGTGCACCCACATCCTCCATATCTACCGCCCTCAATCTGCCGGGTGGCCTCTCTGCCCATTAGCGCTTGCAAGCCCCTGGTAAACACCCTTGTCTGCCTTGTCAACGCCCATAGCCGCCTGTCACTCCTTGCCTCACTAGGGATTGGAATAGCTAGAACCCTCTCAACCAACTGCTTCCCGAAAACGTCTCAGATCACTACCTCATTCCATCTGCCCCCGTCCGGATTGATCAAGTCACTAACTCTGCACCCGACCAATCTCGTCGAGTCCACCATCGTCGGCATCCTACCCAGTGGCTAGTCAGTCACCCAAGCATATCCGAGGATATCAATAGACCGCCCATCCCTCATGGCCCATTTAATCGCTGGCAGGACCATCAGGGCATGAGCACAGATCTCCTTCCAAATGAAGGAACTGTGACGTCCCATCCAGAAATCATCCATCTCCGAGCACACACCATACTTGCCCCTTAGAAGGGCACACCATAAGTTGTCTAGCTCCAGAATATACATGATCACATATCTTGCTGCCAAAATCTCCTGCCTCATATAGAGCCTATTTTGTGCGCAAAAAAAAGTGTATCACATGGTATGACAGAATAGTTGGCTGACTTCTATTTTTATTAGATACCTAGGTTTCGAAAGCATGGTTTAAATCTTCCATGACTTCAAGCCCATTTACCATATATGATAGACTCAGATATATCAAGAATACATGCAAATTTTTATATATTGCACTCGATATACGATGTGGAACATCCATCTTGAAATTCACTTATATAACACGTCACCTTGAGGTCAAAATTAAGATGGTATTTGCTATGACCGTTAATTTTTGGTACTTAATTTTGTTAAAAAATTAATAATTATCCAATTCAATGGACACTAGGGTGGTGGCGAGAATAAAAAAATTAATTTTTAGTTTTTTAAAAATAGAAATTTAGTTTTCACTTTTCTGAAAATTAGATAATATATATTTTTTTTATATAAACTCAGCTACCAAATATCTCGGTATCATCAAAATAAAAATAGCCATGCCAAACAGGTCCCAGGTCTCATAACCGCATCATCAGTTCTCTAGTTAAATAGGGAAATGAACTCCAACCTACTAGGTAATTAGGTATGCCTTTTCTTTTTTTTTTTTACTTTTCTACTAAAATAAAAGTCGTATAAAGAAACCGGCTCCGGAAGCCGGGAAGGAAAGGAATCCCATCTCGAAGCGAACTCCGCTTCTTTTTACCACCTAAATTAAAAAGAGAAAAGAGTCCCGGAGGAACGCACGACGAAACCCTGAAAACCCTAACCCTTATCCCGCCTTTCTCTCTCCCGGAATCTCGTACACCTTACCTATTCGAAATCTCTGCGGGGAATTCAAGAAGAGGGCGTCTATGCTCGCTGTTCGATCGGAGAGGGTGTGTATAGTTTCTTGATTGATCCCTGATGAGGCCCATCAGGCTCCCGGAGCCGCCCAGCGGCTCCATCGGCATGCCGGAGATCTTCGAAGGCGGGGTAAATGTCATCAGACGGGCGGTTGTGATCGGGAACGGGTTTGCTGGCTCGGAGAATCAGAGTATTGGATTGGTTCGTGCGCTCGGCCTGTCCGAGAAGCAGACTATATATGTGAGAGACTTTCCATCTCTTTCTCTTCCTGTTATTCGGTGTTAATTTGATATATCTAGTTTTTCCGACCAAGATCCATGTTGTTGGGTTGAAAAGTTGAGATTTTGGTCTGTTTTGTGCGGTAGTTTGGAGTTTGGATTTAAATGATGACATTCTATAATGTGAATAATATTTGATTCTTGATTGGAATTGCGTTTTCGAGTCATCATTGGTCGATAATGAAATTGTCTTTATTAGTGAAAAGCTGAAAATTTTCCTTGTGCGTTTCTCTCTTTCTTTTTTATTTTTTAAGAAAAGGATAGAACTTGTCTGATTACCCCCTCGCTCGGTAGAGTTTTCTGAATTGATATTTATTCTAAAAATCTAATACTCTGTCCACGAAGTGATTAAAATATGTTTGCTGTGAGGTTCGGATGAAATTAAGATATTCGTATGTCATGGATCTTTGTGTGTCGCCTTTGTTTCAGTTGGATGGGTTTCAGTAAATCCAACAAGACATGTTGCTAGGCTCTTTCATGAACAAATTTACTATCTGAGTGTGATGTTCATGATCAGATATGCATCCTGCATATTCAGTTAAATGGATTGCTGCAGATGAGGACAAGATTCTAATGAGGGTTAAGACTACAGTTAGTAGTGAAATGTTGTTCCCGTCCCTTGTCCAACTGTTACAATGTCCTTTCCACCTCTTCCATTACTTCTGCAAGATTAGTGTTGAACATTCTTTTTGGTAGTGGTATTACTGTTATCATGATGTTCTAATTCTGGATGAAATTTACAGCGTGTTACCAGACCTAGAGGAGGAATTAATGAGTGGCTTCGGTGGCTTCCTGTCTCTTTCCACAAAATGCTAGACAGTGTAATCAGACAGATATTTGGCAATTCAAGATTTGTGATGACGCTCCAAGGAAAGAAATTGGTGCCATTTTCCACTCAAAATGGTGGGAATGTTGGCTTAGCAGCTGTTTTAGAAGCTGATGCCAAAAGGATTGCAGCTATGGCACGTGAAACCTTTGAGAAGTAAGGAGTTTTCCTGACTCTGAATATTAAGTAATCGTTCCCTTGCTTCTTTTTTTTAAAATATGTACACTCTTTTTTCTTAGTCTAAAGTGTCTTTTAAAGCACCTATTTCTTCTTTAAATTATGTCTTAAGAAAATGTTGAGAAGTAGTTCATTGTCTTCATTAGGATTCCTACAAAATTTGGATTTCTTATTTGCTACGGATGACACTATATACAGCTTATCTAGGTCAATAGATTCAAACATATATCGGTTATATCAAGGCCTAACATACAGTTGCTTGTTGTTGAGGGGCATAGTCATGAAATTTGTAATATATAGGGAAGAAGTGATGTTCTATCCCTGACCTTTATCTATGATTCCTATGAAGTATAAGGACCTTTTTTTCTACCTTCAATAAATTGCATCCTTTAAAGTTTTATGAAGTGCCTAAGTGATCAACCACAGAAAACTGGAAATCTTATTTGTCTCACTTAATATTGTTTGATAAATCACAAGGACTCAAGCATTTTGTACTGCAACAGAATGATTAACTTTCTGAAAAAGTTGCCACTAATTGCAGGAAAAATCAACAAATGACATGGATGCTTGTAATCTGGTACACCGTAAACTTATGAAAACCTGAGAGACACATATAAAGCTTTATTTATGTCTACGTCAACGTTATATTTGGCATGTTTCCAAAAGTTTGGAGATTAGTTTAAATTATTGGCTTAAACTGACTAAGATTCCAATGAGACAGGCAGAGGCTTACATTGTTTTGGACAAAACTGAATCGCTTAGCTGAAAACAAATGAATAGTATATGTATTAATTGAAAACTTGAAATGTGATCATTTGAAATCTTGACTCTTGTGTGGGTAATAGAATGTCAGATGAAATTTCACTCATTGTATACGTATTAATTGAAAACTGGAAATAGAATGTGAAAGCTCGGACGTTATGTTAGAACATCATTTCATCAGGAATTTTGTGGAATTTTTTTTTAAGATTGTAAGGTAGTGGTTCTACTTTTGAAAAAGGGTTCTTTGGCCTGCTTGAATATCAACGTTGTTGCTCCTTTCCAAATTTGACAGTTTTAATATATCTCGATCTGCTTCATCACTTCTTGAACATATCCAATCTGCCACTCCAGGGTGTACTTCATATACACTTTAACTTGTGCACAGAGGGGCTTAAATTGCATGGAATGTCAGAAAATCACCAGAGATCTAAAATGGCACAAGGTTAAAGTTATGAAGATGGATTTGAAAAGCTCATGAACATAGAATATATTGCACTTTGATAGGAGTGAATTGTGAGGAACATCCAACTAATTGACTCTAAAATAATGAAACGGGGCTTGGTGACTAGGTCATTGAAGATGGTTTGTAAGGTCAATTTATTCTGCAAGAACATGTATGTGCATGATTTTATGCATGGTCTTCTTTGCCAAACCTTTTTGCTAAGGCTCTTCATTTGGCTAAATCAATCCTAGGGCCTTTGGAATCCCTGTAATTCTAGATTTTGGGCTCCTAGCTTCATTTGGAACTAATTTTGACACCAAAATAACAAAAAAAGATTCTAGAAAGCTAACTTAATACTCAAATTTCGCATCGATATAATTCTAATTTCAACATGTTTAACAGTCTTTCCAATAGAAATCCTGAATTTTCTTGTCTAATGCCCCTTTTTAGTGTTTTAATGGGTTTGGAAGCTTTCGATGATCTTTTTGCAGTGCTGCTGGTTTCAAACTTAAATTCAAAACTATGCCTCTTGTGGTAAGTGGCCTTTTATTTGCTGCAGTTCGAGGTCATCTTGTTTCTGAAATGTGCAACCTGCTGTGCCTATTTTGCCTCAGTTCGCCATTGTCTTGAATGTTGCAGAGATCAGTTGGCTCTTTTGATAAGCCACCATTTCAACCAGGCAACCTGGTAACTCCACCCCTTGGCTGGGGTGATGTCTGATCTGGGTCTGACAACTATGCCTATTGCTATCTGCCTGAGCTATTATCATGAACCACCTTTTCTTTTTCTCAAAAAAAAAAAAAATGCTGTGTTAATCTGCTACAATCTCATTCTGATTACTTGATGAATTTGTTAACTGCTATTAATGTGTTAAGATGCTTTTCTTCCCAGGAATCACTCTAAATGCATGTACATACCCCTTTGCAAAGCTAGCTGAAGGATTTGCTTTCTGCTATTCTTCTCTTTACTAAATGATGGACTTGAATAATGACACCAAAATTTTCTTCCAGGGAAGGCCCTCTGTTAGTGGTTGCTTCTGGTCGGGATACTGTCTCGCTAGCCAGTTCAATAAAACGATTAGCACCAGAAAAAGTTTTTCTTATTCAGGTTTGTGACAGGCATGAACATTGTTTTCACATATGATACTTGTATGAAACCATTCCACTCTAATTTTTGTCAATTATATTATAATGAGTTGATACAAACTATCCAGATGGTTAATGATCGCTTTTTTCAAGATGGTAGTTTCTTTTATTTTTGAATGTCCAATTCATGTCATCTTTTATGTTGTTACAGATTCAACATCCAAGATCATGTCTTGACAGGTTCGACTTAGTAGTAACTCCTCGTCATGATTACTATGCGTTGACCCCAAGTGGACAACAAGAGATCCCCCGGTTTTTGCAACGGTGGATAACTCCACGAGAACCACCTGGTAGAAATGTGGTATGTATCTGATTTATGATGCAAAAATGCCTCTATGCAAGCTAAAATCTGCCGTGGACCACCAATTGCCTTGCAAGAAATGTCTTTTGTTGATTATTTTGCTCACAAGTTTGATGCTGTGGCATTTTAGGTCCTTACTGTGGGAGCATTACATCAGGTTGATTCTGTTTCCCTTCGCATTGCCGCTACTGCTTGGCACGATGAGTTAGCTCCTCTTCCAAAGCCCTTGCTCGTAGTTAACATAGGAGGGCCTACAAGTAATTTTCTGCTTCTTTGTGATATATAGTTTTAAGTTCTTTTTTTTTTAATAAAAAAATCAATGGTTATTGAGTGCTACTATTAGATTCAAGCTAGTATCTATAAAACTTTCCATATGCTTCTTGTGTTTTTTTCCCCTAACATTTTAACTATTTTATAGTTACTTACAGTGGATTATTGATACGTGAACACCGGGGGTTATGTGCCCAAGCATGTATGATGTGATTGAATAATAACCTATAGCTAAATACGTAAAGTTCCATATATTGATCATTATCTTTCCATTTCAGTTTCACTATATATATACATATATTTTAGCTGGTTGCCGATTAGTAGTTGATAATGCACGCTACTGTTTTCAAATGTATTTGCTGAATTCTTAGAGTTCAGGATGTGCCTTCAGGGAATGCTTTCTTGTTACATGTCAAAAAGAAGTAAACCCTGTTTTTCCTTGTTTTTTTTTTCTATTTCTAGAAACAAAATGTGGTTAAAAATCCTCATATTAACAATCCTTAATAAGATGGAAGTATGAAGCCGTCAAACAAATGATAGCAGATCTGGACCAAGATGTCTATAGAGAGAGTTGGTGGTGATAAATTATGCATGAATGGATGCAATAGTTGTTAAGTACCAAGTGTGTAAGTATCTTTGATCAAAAATTTGCAGAGGAGCAAAACATCCTTTCTAGGCAAAAGTAGAACTGTTTCAAATTCTCAGAAGGGAGAAGGATTTCAGAAGGTAGTATGGATTACTGTGAGACTCCATTAGAAGAATACACATTCAAGCTTCCATTGTGACATGTCTATTGGTTGACTTTAAAGTATGCCATTTCATTGACACCATGGCTTTGGTATATTGAAAGGCTTGTGGGAAGAATGTTTCCTGTTCCTTTCCGCCCTGCCACTTGGATTTAAGTCTGGTGACATTCCTTGCAGCAATCTTGATTTGGCAATTGTGGGTAATATCTTAGAACTTAAAATTAGCTTGAATTGGCTTCCAAGGTTTAAAATCCACAGTTAACTCTTATAAAGTTAAGTGCACACTTTCTATTGGCACCTGACATTTGTTCAACAGATCATAAATCTTAGTGTGTGCATCTGATGGATTGTATAAATTATTGTTAATCTCGTGTTTGTTTTCTAGCATGTGAATGGAGAGGTAAATCATGTCTTGAGAATGTAGGTCCAGACTTGTTAATAGTAATCTTGTTCTTTCTGAGCAGCTAAATCTCTCTTGTGGATGGACTTGTTACTTTGGTTGTAATGGTTCCTAGCCACCAATTAGTTGACAAATGAGTCAAAACTCTTTCAGGGCATTGTCGATATGGTCCAGATGTTGCTGAACAGTTGGTGAGTTCTCTGTATAATGTGCTAGCAAGCTGTGGAAGTGTCAGAGTTTCTTTCTCTAGGAGGACTCCTCAAAAGGTAGTGTGCTTATGTGCATCCCCTTCGTTTCATTTCAATGTGATCTGTGAGCATTCTGATTTGCAATCCATTCATTTATAATGGACAGGTGTCTGACATTATATTAAGAGAACTTGGGGATCATCCTAAGATCTATATCTGGGATGGTGAAGGTAATTTCTATTTCTCATGGTGACAGCATTGTAACTTTTGGGAATTTAAGTGTTTGATTTACATTACTTTGTTTGACATCATGCAGGACCGAATCCACATATGGGGCATCTAGCATGGGCAGATGCGTTCGTCATTACCGCAGATTCAATTAGCATGTTGAGTGAGGCTTGCAGCACAGGGTATGCTGAAATCTGCTTTCATCTATGGAAAATGTGGACTGTGTCTTGAGTTGCTCATGTACGTGCGATTTTTTGTGTGCCTATTTTGCAGGAAACCTGTTTACGTGGTTGGAAGTGAGCATAGTAAATGGAAATTCTCAGCCTTTCACAAGGCCCTGCGTGAGCGGGGGTTGGTGCGTCCATTCACTGGCTTAGAGGATGTAAGCACATTTCCACTGCTATTCTTATATCAAGTTGTAAAATTTTACTGGAAAACTTTGAGTGAATTTGGTTAATCTAAACACGAGATGGGTTAAAGAAGAATAGTAAAGACTAAAGACTGTCCTTGGTTATCCAGTAACCTCTCTCGGAACCAGAGCAGTAGAGCCTTGATAGTTTAATTACTCTCGATATGATGATGAATGACAGGTTGGTGAAGGTAGTGTGACCTGTCTGTTGGGGTATGATGGAACTCTTTCATGAGCAACCAAAACCACTTCCACAATTTCTTATTTTTTGGTAGAATTAAGTCTTTTGAAGATTATTTTTTGAATGATTAAGCAGCATCGACTAAATCATTGCATTTGTGATTCTGAATTTTCAGATTTCAAACAGCTGGAGCTACCCTCCACTCAATGATGCTGCTGAAGTCGCTGGGCGCGTCCGTGAAGTGCTTGCAGAGCGAGGCTGGACGTTGCAACGTTAGCGTGCTTTGTTCTTTTGGTCCCTTATGCGTCAGCTGGTCCCAATTACACTCAAAATTATATTCAGCATTTTTTTTTTTTAAAGATAGAAGGTTTTCAAGAGAAATAAAAAAATGGCAGCAGCCCGGATTGTAAAATATGAAAAAAAAACACTACCTATTCCAGTTTTGATCAAATACATGTTCTTATGTCAATTGGTGCAATTTTTCACTTCATACACCGAACTATTTCGTAGCAAGTTGAATGTTTGACATGAAGGCGTTATTTCTTTATCTTCAGTAATATACTGGGTTAGATGTAGTCATGTAGCTAAAGAATAAGCACATGGAAGGAGTTCTTTCTTTTGTGATTTTGTACTCTTTTCTATGTGTTTGGGAATCTCAATTCTACTTGTATGGGCTTGGCGATATGTTTTAGGGTTTGGCATTGTATTGTGCCAAAAATTCTTTATTAGCCTGATAAAATGACCGCGCATTGATGCAGCACCTGATCTCACCCATCCTTTTACTGATGATTAGCCCTAGATAAATATATCATTAGATCTTAACAAACAAATGACACATCCAGAAAAACGAAATAGCCCCCAAAGAATTTATTTATAAATTATTTTATTATTATTATTATTATTTGTTTGAGCAGGCTATTTATACAATATGTATACAAATATATCTAATAAAGTTAGAATAAATTTTTTATTTAAAGATAGTCGTTTATTTTTTTAATAATGTATCAAGACGGACATTTGATGAATAGTATTTATAGAAACAAGCAGTTCATCACAGCTGCTTATCTTTGTAATGATGCCGCGAGACGTGATGAATAGGATTCATGGAAGCAACTGTTATTCAAATTTTTCTCTAAAAAAAAATAATTGCAATTATATGCCGAAAAAAAAGGTGTATTTTTTTGCGCAAAAATAGAATTTTTTTTGAAGCATTTAATGAACTGGCCACGTCTCTTAAAATCGGAGAATTTCAATTCACATGCGTATCCGGAAGCTTGCTTGCCACGGCCCGATCGGACGGCCGAGGACGTCCTTTCTTCTGACTCATCGAGTACCTGAGCGTTCGATCCGATGATTCCCTTCAGTCATCAAATCTGTACCAGCAGGACGTCTTCACCCGGAGTGCACTGGTTTTGCCGGCGTACACAGCACGCAGCCTTTTCCAGCAAATGAAAAAGCGACGTGTTTACACGTGTGGGTCTAGCCTTTTCGCATCGAATGTGGCGAGTGAGTCAGACGAGCGTCATACCCCTCACTCTTTTCACACTTGCATAAATTAAAGTAAACCACAAAATACCTTCTCTACGCCTATTCCGATTGTGAAAAGACTTATTAATCCCCCGAGCAAACCAATAAGTAATAAAATTGTGGTGGTAAAATAGTAATTGGACATGTTCCCGAGCTCCGAGAAAGAGGCTCGCGTACTCTAATCCTTTCGCTCGTGACTTGCAGTGCGACCTCGACCCGGATGCCCCCTCCCTGGCCGCCACGTGTCGATGAAGCCCGTCCATCTTTCGGTGGGCGTTATAACCGCCGTTTTAACGGTGCAGAAAAAAAAAGGATAGTATTTAACAACTATTATTTGGCTATTGCACCATTTGCATTCTAAAATTATTTTCAAAAATTAATTTTCCAAATTTACACACTAGAAGAGTTATCACGACTAAAAAAAAAAAAAATTCTTTATTACTTGAACAATAATCCAAATCATGCATGAAAGAAAAAAAAAAAAAAATCAACAATAGTAATGAATAAGACTTGTCGGAATCTTGTGTTGTTATTTCCGGTGTAACGGTCGTTAACCGTTCCGTCTTATATCTAACGTGATTTAATTATCTCGGTGTTATCGAGAAGGTGTGACCCCTATTTACCGCTATAAAAGCCGAAGCAGCCCCTCAAGCACCCAAATCGTTTTCTCCCCGTCATTCTCTTTTCCGAGCGTCTCCTTTTTCTTTTTTTCTCTTCCGCCTCCTGTCACTCTCCTTCTGGCCTTCTCTCCTTTAAAGAGCTCGAACCCTCTTCCATTTCTCCACAAACGCGGGGAATCGATTCGGAGCCAGCACGAATTCTTCGATCGCTTCCCGTGGAAAAGATCTCGGCGCCTCTGCGGAACCACCCAAAGGTAACCACCGTCGAGTCCTTCTGATTCGTTTCTTTCCTTGTTCGTCAACCGGATTCTTGACGGGTTTTAGGGTTTGTCTCCGGATTTCTGTTCCGTTTTTTTTCCCTCCTGGTTTAGTTTGGGTTTCTTGATGAGGTTCCGGATGTTCTGGAGGGTGCTTTCTTTTATTATTTTTTTTCTTGTTCTTGTTTTTTGTTTGGGCTGAGATTTATGGATGTAGGGTTTTGACAGGGGAATTGGTGAGTTTTCTTGGGGTTGCTGGGGCCTTTCTTGGGGTGAATTAAGGTTTTGATACAGAGGGGATTTATTCTTGGTGGTTCGAGTGGAAGACAAGGGCTTTGGTCTGATGAGAATTGATAGGGGGATGCAGAGACTGGACTACGGGGAGGAGAGCGTGCTGGGCTGGAAGAAGTCGTTTAGCCAAGGGATTGGCACTGGGGCACCTAAGGTCAGAACTCGTGATAAAGGGATGATTAGGGCTTGGAGGCTCTGAGTTCTCAAAAAGTGGAGTAACGGAATTAAAAAAGAGGGATTAAGATTTTTTGCTGAACAAGATGACCCGAATCTTTGTCCAGCGAGGGTCGGCAGGTTCTTCCTCGAATGCTAATCGCCCTTCCTCTACTTCACTGCCTCAACCTTCGGCAGCACAGGCTGCCTCGACCTCGAAGGAGGAGGAGCAAGACAAGGAAGTCCTTCAAGAACCAGGTGTGGTAGGTGAGATCATAGAGCACTGTGGGAGTTCTGAGGACAAAGACACAAAGAATGATGAGCTTCTGCCTGAAAGTTCTCAGGGCATCAGAATTGAAAGTGGGCCTAATCAGCGTGTCGATGACAAGGAAGAATCTTTAAAAGATGATGCCTTGGATTCTGCAGTTCTGGAGGAAGAATTGGGTGAGCTTCACCCGTCTGAGCATTCAGACCATGATGAATCAGTGCGTTCTGGTGTTGGGTCTTCCCAGATTGTTACAGGAGGTTCCTACCCTCCACCTCCTCCAGTGCCCCCTCCAAAACCTCCTGCAGCAAATATGAGCTCAAGGAGAATGGGTTTGGGGTGTTTGAATAGTGTGAGGATCGGCCCTTCCAGAAGGACATCAGGATGGCCTGTGGTCTCAACCCGGCCATCACCATCAGGTTCTCGGCCTTCTTCTCCCAGGTCATATGGTGAAGGCGAAGGTTACAACAGTGCAGATGAACAGAGCCCTTGTTATGTTTCCTCGCATGATGATGCAGTAAGATCAGTTCCATTGCAATTTGATTATGAACTTGGTCATTTGGCTGAATTTATCAACTGCAGTATTTATGACAAAGGATAATTATTTCAAGCTTGCTATGCATTGATGTCCTGACATTTTTATCCACTGTATCATGGCAGGTTGAAATCCCTATTGTCCTTCTAGGAGTTATTTCACTTTTACACATACTTGCTGAATTCCTTTGCTAAAAATATTTAGTTGTAACTGTATATTTATTGCTATTATTTTTATGCCTTTGTATCTGGGTAAGGAAATTTTGATGATGGTGATTGGTGAAGCCAAGAGATTCAGATGGGTGAATATAGTTCCCTATGAAGCTCGATCTAAGGCAGGGTCCTTAGCGAGGCATTGAATTAGTAGCTCTGGCCAATTCAGTCTGGCTTATAAATTTCCATCAGCTACGGTTCTTAAGTATGGTTGGTTCAGTATATATAATAGAAAGACTTGGAACATAAACATGACCGTAAACATGGAAATAGACATATCAATGTCTCATCTTATCGATACAGCTTGATGTGTTAAGCCTTTCCAAGATCAGGCTTCTAAAATAAAAGTATCTGTGGATTCCTTCTTGTTTTCAATATTTAGTTTCCAATCTTCCATTCTCCATTTCTCACCATATTTGTCTTGGGTTCTTGTGCATATAGCACTACTGAAGATCAGCATTTTGATTATTCTGATTTTAGTCTATTTTCTCCAACACAACATTTAGGGTTCTAGTGGCTGAAATTTTCTGAAAAAATATTCTTTAGTTGTTCACTCATTAACTTTTTCTTTTTCAATTCATGTTTTTCGACTTACCTATGTATAAATATTTTCCTTCTTGCAGCTGGTAGAAGCAGATGTTTAGGGACTTTGTTTTATAAATGAGATCAATCTATTTTCTACATTACTTCATTTGGGTTCTTGTTATGAATTTGATTACTGTTCAAGATGCCTTCTTGTTGACAATTGCACTTATTTGAGCTGCTGCCATCAATTTCATTGAAGTTGCATCTTTTATTTAGTTGGTACCATGAAAATCAATTGGACCTAGTACAAACCATTATCTAGGGATACTTTTCTCTCCTCCTTTTTTCCTTTTTCCTTTTTTTTTGGGTGGGGGGTGGGGATGGGGGGGATTTTGGTTGTGCACATTTAATTTAGGACCTCTCAAATTGTGCTTCAAAGCATATGTTCTGTTCTGATATCTTATACCAGCTCGATTTAGGGTATATATATCGTTGAAGATGCTTGGGCAATGACCAATATTTTTGCAAGCAACATGTATGCCTTCGAATTTTCATTTTTTTATTCAATACACAATCCTTTGCCTACAATGTATTATTCTTGTGGCTTCTGATCTGTTTGCTGAGTTTATTTACTTAAAGTGAGAGCAAGTGCAGATTATGTTTAGGTGTGTGGGTGAGCGGACGTGGAATTCAGAAATTTTATCATAAGTGTTTAGGGTGCGAGCATGCAATCTAGTTTCAGGAGAGATTCTGAACCTCTGCTGCACCCTGAGTAAAATTATCCAACTGCTAAAATGCTTAGTATTTCTTGCCACTTTTTAGTTGCAAATCTGGAAGAAAAGATAATTATTTACTTTGATACAGATCGATGCGCCTGTGATACTGTATCACATGGAGGTATGATGGGCATGTGAACATACTAAGAAGATAGTATGATTAATGGGAGAAGAGGTAAGTGGTAATTGTTATGCAGATTCCATCCCAATGGAAAAGACAAAATAACCAGTATTTAGAAAGAACAATGTTTTTAGTGTAAATAGGCTTTGATGAGCAGCAAAAAAATGCATGTTACATGTAAAGATATGTTATTGCCTTTTACTATAGATATCCATTGCACTATTGGATAATTTCTATATGTGGTTGTAACTTAAATTTTTTAATGAGTGAAGGATAGGTGACTAATTCATAGGGGATGAAATCCGTCCAAACATATTATAGGGAGGTTAAAGTTTTTCTGAATTTTGTTGCTATTACCAAGGTTTTAAGTCTCGGCGGGACGGGGGCGTCCCAACCATCCCGTCATGTTCCTGTGAGAAAATGGATTTGGGATTGGTCAAGACTCCGAAACCCATCCATGCAGGGAGAGAGGAAGAAAGTGGAAATAAAGAAAGGAAGGAAAGATGAAGAAAAGGAAAAAGTGAAAGGAAAGAATAAGAAAAAGAAAAGAAAGAAAGGAAATAAGAAGAAAAAGGAAGGAAAGAAAGGAAATAAGAAGAACAAGGAAAGAAGGAAAGGAAAGAAAGAAAGGAAGTGAGAAGAAAAAGAGGAAAGGGAGGAAAGAAGGAAGAAAGGAAAGAGAAAGAAGAAGAAAAAGGAAAAAGAAATAAAAAAAGGGATAAGAAATAGAAAAAAAAAAGGAAAGGAAAGACATGAAGGTAGAAAAAAAGAAAAGAAGAACGGAAAGAAGAAAAGAAAAAATGGAAAGAAAGGGAAAGAGACAGAGGATATATATCGGGATGGGGCGCGACAGCAAGGCATCCTATTACATTGAGAAACTGGGATAACCCCATCCCACGGGATCTAAAACCTTGGCTATTACATTCTTGGGTCAAAGGAGGTGAACATAGGGCATTGAAGGACCATTTTTTTCCATTTTGCTATCATTCTTCAGTTGTGGGGCTCTCTCTCTCTCTCTCTTTACACCATGTTTAATGGTCTCCTTTATATTTGAATTTTTAAGTGATTTAGGTAAGCGAATTTCAATTTTCAAATGTCTTCTTATGATATTAGTTGTGAGGGATGTACGACAAAAATAAATTGACTAGAAAGGGGTTGATAATAAGATATGAACCTGCTTCTTATATTAAAATGTGTTAAGTGGCAGATGACTTTTTTTAAGAAATAAAATTATTAATGATCTCAGCCAAGGTCCGCCGTATCGGTACCGGTAGGCATACCGGTGGCGGGCCGGACCGGTACGGTACCGGCCGGTATCGGTACAGTACCGGCCGGTAGCGCGAGCCAAAAACCACAGCGCCTCGCGCTGTGGTTCAATAAAAAAAAATTCGTACCGGTGCGAACCGGTACGAGGCCGGTACCAAGCGGTACCAGCCGGTACCGACTGGTACGGGCTCCGTACCGGCCAGTTCGCACAAGAAAACCGGAGATACCGGTTTTCTTGTGGTTCCGGTACCGGTCTAGGACCGGATCGGTACGTACCGGCCGGTACGGGCTGGTACGGCATTCCATGATCTCAGCTATAAAACTATTAATTTCCCACTACATTGTTCTTTATGCAGTTGTTGCACATGATGGAGCCCCAGCCTTTGTTTATCCATTTTTCAATATTCTTCAGTGTTAATGTTTCCTTCAATTGTTCTTTTCTCTTTTCTTGGTTCCCATCTTTTTTGTGGTTAGTTGAGGTCAAAGCTCAAGGATGCATGGGTGAGTACATATTATTATTTAACATGCTGATATTTCAGCGTGCCCAATAATTTTAGGTTGAAGTGTGAAGAACATATTAGTTTTTTGCTTGGGCAAAGGATAGCTGGATGGCCATGAATTACTTATGATTTCATATTCTGATTCATTCACTCTTGCTGCCCTTATTTGACAGCTATAGAGCTCCGATGTGTAATTCATGGTTCACTTTTGTTTTCTGGTTGTTGTTCTTAGCATTTTGCAAGGTGCTTGTCAGTATTGTCACAGAAAGGGGACTGATCAGCTGTTAGTGATGGAATATCTACAATCTTCACCTGCTATTGCTTCAAATAGAATTAAAAATTCCTTTCAGATAAACAAAATAATTGTTTTTGGGGCGTGGTATTAGATAACAGTCCAAGCTTTCTGATAGGCAGAAGTTCTGAACTGTGATTCGAATTATTTGAGTTTATTGGTGGGGTTACTCATCTCCTAGGAAAGCAGCTTTGGTTATGAATCTAGCACTTGGCTTCATTCTAGATGTTTCCACTGTTGAACAAAGAGCTGGAATTATGTCATTAGTTTGTAGGTTTTGCTAGACGCAGGCAACCAAGTTTTGGAATGTTGTTATTGTAATCAATGGGCATATATTCATGCAACATTTTTCAGGCTAAGGAATCCAGATGAACAGCGCAGATTTATATGTCCATTTGATCATTCATGTCTTTTATCCTTTCCATCAAATGAGCTTCCCTTTTCATATCTCTTGGGCTCGTATATGTTTTGGGATCTAACCATAACATGATTATTTTGTTTCAGCAGAGAGAACAACGATTTGAACTTGAGATAAGACGAACAAAGGGATTTGAAGTCAAAAAAATGTTGGAGGATGGAAATTGTTTATTCCGTGCAGTGGCTGATCAAGTTTATGGTGATCCAGAAGCATATGATATGGCGAGGCAAATGTGCATTGATTATATGGTAAGTGTTTGTACCAATCAAATGTGATGTTTGAGGCGAGCAAATGTGTGTTGATTGTATGGTAAGTCTTTGTACCAATCGTATGTGTTTGTCTTGTGAACAGTAGTAGGCTCCCAGTTTTCTTACTTCTTAGGTATGTCAGGGATTTATACTATAGTTAATGGTGATTTGTGGGGCCATTGCTTGGTGCAGTGGTAAAGGCTTGGGCTGACAAGTGCAATGGCACGGGTTCAAGACCCGGGGCAGCCACTTTGTGTCAAAAAAAGGCCAAAGGCTAGGTTTGTCCATGGTTCACCCTTCTCAGGACCTTGGATTATCAAGAACATAACTAGGTTATCTGGTTTAGTTAATGCTGACTTGTCAAGTTATACGAATAGAAGTTAGTATTTTTGTTCTCTTTTACATATGTCCGCATTTTAACTAACATTGTAGAGATGGTGCACATGCACTGACACATAAAATGGATTGCTGTTGGCCAGCTGTCATGTTACCTTGGTTTGGTCATAGTTAACTAATTCATTAATGACTAAAGAAAATTGATTTATAGATGATTTTTCTTGTAGTACTATTTGCTCTAATACGAAAAGGGGGGGCTAATCAGGAAATTTATAAGAAACATTTTTCTAATAATTTCTGGATTGTTAAATCACTTTTATCATTCTTCTTTTCTTTATTTTTTTCAATGTTGTTTCTCATATATCTTGATGAATAAAACCATTTTATTAAAAAAATTATGATAAATCATGATAAATTTTGGTATTAAATGCATGAATAGAACTCAACTTCTTTAGAAAGAACTAGTTGTCAGTTATGAGCCCGAACAGGAACTAAGTGAACAAATGAACCTACTACCTAGGTAATCATGGTTTGGTAAAATACTGATTTATTATATAAGGAATAAGTTTATTATCAAAAACAAGAGGCTATGCATTTCACGAACTGTTAAATGAATTTATCGAGGTATAAAAACAAATTTAAATGAACCTAGGTAATCATGGTCTGGTAAAATATTGATTTCTTATATAAGGAATAAGTTCATCAAAAACAAGAGGCTTTGCATTTCAAGAATTGTCTTAGCATTAAACAAATTTATCGAGGTATTCAAACAAATTAAGGATCATGGTCTTTGAGATCAATAAATCTTGATCATAGTTTATCATAGTTCATGGTTGCATTCTAGTTTCGAAAATGCTATTTTATTGCCGGTGCATGTATGGATGTGTGATCCAATCTTTTCTTCATGCCATTTTTTGCTGTCCATGCATCAATAAAGAGGCGACGACTATCGTGCCGCAAACTCACCACATCAGCTGGATACCAGACATGGCCACATATCTTATAGGGTATGGTCCCATGAAATATGTAAGGCCTCAAAAAAAAACCCTACAAAAAGCTTTTAAAATTGGAGACAACATAATCTCTTTTTTGAACATTAGAATAAAATATTAAGTCAAACATAATTTTAATATTCTGTTCATAAATTTTAAAGTAATGACCTTCGTTGTCAACATTCATATCTGAAAATACAAACTATTAAACTGAATCGTCCAAGTTGCAAAATATCTAAAATAATAAATAAATCCTAAAAATTCAACTAGTACTCAATTCTGCTGATCTCTTCATATCTTTTGTAGCATAATCCTAAGCAGCTCTAGGTATTATGCTTCTCTGAAAATCAATAAAGAGAGAGTCTGAGCTCGAATGCTCGGTAAGCATCCCATGACTCACGAACACATTATACGCATATAGTAGATAATATGAATGTAAACCATAATTAGGCATACAATGTCATAAAATACTGACATAATTCATTAAAATTTTCATCGACAATCAAATACAACCATAATTATCCCTGTACAATTTGCAAGCAAAATTCATATCAGTTATCTATTAGTTCAATATCCCATGTCACAATTTTCCATTAATAAAATAACTCAGTCCGCAATGAAAGATCAAAAGCTATCCCCCTGTTTGGTCTAAATCCATGGTCTCGTTTTCATCCTGTTGCTAGGCATCGATTGTCATATTTTCAGTCCACGGTGGGCATTGATATTGCCACCTTTCTAGCCTGTGACCGAGCATTAATATTGCCATGTTTCTAGCTCGTGATGGGGTATCGATATTGCCATGTTTCAAGTCTATGATGTGGCATCAATATTGCTGCATTTTCAACTCGCGATAGGGCATTGGTATTGCCATATTTCTAGCCTGTGATGGGGCAGCAACAAGGCCATATTTCCATTCCATGACAAGGCATCAATAATACATGGCTAGTTCAAAACTCAAAATTAATGCAATCATGTTGCTTTATATTTTAAACACTTCAAATTAAATTTTTATGCATGTCAGGGTTTAATTCTTAACTTTTAAAATAAAACTCCAAGTTGAAAGTTCTTTTTCTATCAAAATAATTTTAAAGCCAGAACCATTCAGAGAAACACTTATACACAGTGAAAATAATCAACTGTGTTCTTTATAGCAAACATATGTGTATTCAAAACAAAGATATATAATATGAAGGGAGCATGTGGGACTTACCTTAACTAATCCAAATCTAGCTATGCAATCAAATCACCTAAATATAATAAATTGAATTAACATTAGTATTTAACAAATTATACTAACTTAATTATTTTCATAAAAATAAGGCATCAACATCTATTGCCTATAACCAATACAAGACAACTGCATCAATTAGCTATCTAATTAATCCTTTTTTTCTTACCATCAAAAGTTCATAACTTCATTTCTTAATTTCTAAAACCAACTCTAGCCCTAGGATTTTCCCTACTTACCATAAATCATGCTACTATCATAAATTATTATAAGAAAAGGCTAAAAATTATCTTAATTACGGACTTGCTTAGAAGATGGGGCCTCAAGCTCAAGTTCTCCTTGTCAATAAATTGGTCTTCTCCTATATGGTTCCAATTATATAAAAGATAACTCCTATATGGTTCCAATTATATAAAAAATAACTAGGGAAACCATGAATGTTTGAGTGAGAAAATTACGGAAGAAAGAGTATTGAAGAGGGGTAGGAGGAAGAAGAAAGGGGCGGCGGCGGTTGGAATAGAGTGTGAAGAAAAAGAGAGAAAAGGAGAGGGGGAAAGAGGGGTGGTGGAGCTTACCTGAGAGTAAGAAGAGAGCAGAGATGGTTTTGTGTATCTCGAGGAGAGAAGGAAATAAACAAAGAAAGCAAGAAAGAGAGAGAGCATGGAAGAATAGAGGAGCTGCTCTACATGGAGATAAAAAATATAATCGGGAGGTGGGGGAGTCCAGATTGGGGTCAGAGTCTTTCCCTTCCCCCTCTCAACCTTTCCAGAAAAAAAGAAAACAGGAGATGAGGGAGTTCGGCTTTGGTTGGAGTCCTCCCTTCCCCTTCGCTCATCCCTTCCTAGAAAAGAAATGGGAGGTGGGGGAGTTCGACTTGGTTGGAGTATTCCCCTCCTCTTGCTTGTTCTTAACTGGAAGAGATAATGGTTCTGTGATTGTCGAGCTAATCAAATAATTAAAAAAACTATGAAGGCATACTAAATTGACTCTTAGTTGTTAACAATTAAGGATTATCAAAGGGGTTGAAATTAGGCAATTATAGTTTCATATTTGGAAATAACAAAGACTTCGCTTGCAGTAGTTCTTTTGTTTAAGATTTTTACTCATGAAATCCTAGCTCACAGGGGCAGGCATAAATATGTCCTGTTACGGATTCTCAGTTAAGATTTTTTCTCATCTTCTATTCATAATTTCAACGAAAAAAAGGACAAAGCTGATATTTAAATATCAAAACCAAGTACAAGTAATCTGGATTTGCAAATGTACCCTGAGCATATAATCTTGTGGCTTTCGCATTTTATTTAGTTTAATATTGATGGTGAGCTTGTGTATTCTTATGAAACACTGCTTTAAATTTGGCATTTGGTTATAAAGTGGTTGTGGCCACATTATCTTACTGTTTCATCCATTTGTTTCTTTCTCTTTCTTTTCTTTCTTTTTGCAATAAGGCAATTTTGGTGATTGGATCAAGGTTTAATTTGATTGTTCATATTGAAGAATTAAGAGTGCTTCGTTTATCATGTTTCCTATTTAAGTGGAGAATGATATGGAATTAGTCATTTTAATTCAATCTTTTTGAATTATACTGCTCTGTATGTTCCATTGTTACTAGATCCTTGCCAGATCTGATCAGTTCTTATGATTGCATTTTGTTATTTGATTGTATTCGAGAGTTTCTTTTTAAAGTTTACATCTTTCACTAGTTACAACACTCCTGGTTGATTGTCATTAATGGCAACAAACTAGTTTTGCATGAATGTCGATAATTAACAAAATTTACTTCTTTTGGTAGTTTTATCTGTATTTGTTGGTGATTTATGATCACTAACTTGGAAATGAATAAATCTCGTGACTTCTGTAGAAATATTTATATATAATAGAGAATCAACATTTCTTGTATTTATTATTTTAAACTTCTTCGGGTCTTACAAGTTAAGATTTTGATTTAATCCATTATTTATTAATTAAGTTTTTTTTGGAACACCGTTCATTTGTGCCAAGATCAGGTATTGGAAAACTATTTTTTCTTTTCAAGTATCACTATGCAGTTTGGTGAGATTGTACTGATGATGTGTTTTATAGATCGTGCTTTCTTTACTATTGATTGTTAATTGGTTTTAATCTTCACTTTTTCCAGTCACATTTGGGGTCATCATCATAGGCAAATGCTCGGCAAGGAGCATAAAAAAGTGTGTGCCCTGTTAAGGATTTGTGAATTGTAGAGTCATCACATAGAAACAGGAAAATGAATGATGTGATCTTGTGCATAGGGAATCTGAGGGCATGACAAGGATGATTTATTATTTAGTGTTGGTGACTTGGTGGCATGTTCTTTTGCAATTTGTGGAGAATCACATTTTTTTATGTTTTTGTAGGAAAAAGAAAGAGGTCATTTCTCTCAGTTCATTACTGAAGGTTTTACATCATACTGTAAGAGGAAAAGGCGGGACAAGGTATCTTATCTCTCTTTTAATCTATGTGTGTGTTGGCAACCACCTGTTATTGTTAGACACTATATTGCTCTTGTATTAGATTTAGCATTTACCCTCCATTTCACACCTCTGAGGAGCACCTAACATTCTTCCTGATACCCATATGATTAAGTGAGCAAAAGGTTTAGCTTAATGTGACCATGATACCTGACAACTAGGTGCACCTTAACTTTAAGGCAAACACATGATGTTCTTATTATAAGAATTGCTAGGAGCAGGCAAAAAATAGGCCCACCACTCTGACTGCAAATAACACAAATTGCCTGAAGATGTTTGGGTAAATGCATTTACTACAAAACTTTCATACCCTACTTGATCATCAAAGAACCATTTACCCAACAATTTTCAATCATTCTGTTCATTTACATGTCAGTAGCACATCACATCTCTTTTACATATATTCCATGAGAGTAGCTTAAGCGATCATGGAAGAAATGACTTAAGTAAATTTTGCCATACCGGTCAGTACCGTACCGTACCATTCTGGCACCAAACCGGTACTCAGTCTCATACTGTACGATACTCAATACACCTCGCTGTCTTGTACCTTATTGCGTACTGACATTGTACTAGGATGGTACTTGTGTAAGGTTCGGTACCGAGATGACAAATCTTGGACTTAACTATCTACGAACTACTCTAGTTGACCATTTCTAAATTTCGATACTTCGTGACAAATACTAATTTGACCACTCTTTTGGGCTACATTAACATATGTTTAAATCAGCAAAATAATGATACCAACAATCTCATGAAATGAACATCTAATAATCATAAAAATGCTGAATGTTATAGTCGACTCTCCCTTAGGAGGTTGTACTCGTATGTCTTTCTTCAGTTGTTATGCCTTGTCGGGTTGACTTGAGCGAGCAACTTAGGAGGATCGATATAGTTCTCTCCTTGCAGCTAAGCATGAAATGCAACATTTCACATGCACCACCAATAGATGGGTTGGTATCTTGAATAATCTTGAGTGGAGGAAAAGGGAAGAAGGGATAGCAGGGAGAGGTTGAGAAAACAAGCTTTTCACATGATCTCTAGATGCGGCTCCTCTGTGTTTTAACTTTTAACTTGTTGCTGCAGAAATGGGTTGTGCAAGTGACATGAAGTCTTGTGCAAGCAACATAACACCTGAGAGCTATGTGACTGCATATCTGAGACTCAGGATGCCTCTGTTCAGTTTGAGTACCATCAAAATTTTATGCATCAGCCTAGCTGCTTGTGACATCTTATCTCTAGAAATTTGAGTAGAATTAAGTATTATTATCTTCATTCATCTCAGTAATGCAACATTGCTGTGAAAACATATGTTCACCGTACCGACGTACCGGTGCAGTCTGGTACCGGTACGGTACCAGTATCGAACCGAGCCGGACCGGTACCATTCTAAAAGTGCCATAGCACGTGGCACTTAGCGCATGGAAGAACACCCCGTACCGGTGCGAACCGAGCCGGTTCGCACCGGTACAAGCCATGAACCGATCGGTTCCGACCCAGACTGGGTGGGAACCGATTTCAATAGCCATACCGTACCGGTGCCTATCAGCACGGGTACATTACGAGCTGAACAGACCATGCCTATGATGCTTTCTTATACATGTCAAGCTATGCTACCCCTGAAATTGTTGGCTTTGAAAGTCTTGCTCTAGGCTTTCTGAGCTTTAGTTTATCCTACCACGAGCTTGTACCAGTCGGTTTAGCAAACCATGGCTATGATGCTCTCTTATACATGTCAAGCTATGCTACCCCAGAAATTGTTGGCTTTGAAAGTCTTTCTCTAGGCTTTCTGAGCTTTAGTTTATCCTACCATGAGCTTGTCATGAGTGCTTGCAAAGTAAAAGTATCAAATCTGGTAAAAAAACATTAAGGGTTATCATCATAATATTGTCAGTCTAATTTATAAATGCTAAAGGATATTTGGAGTTAATTCTTCACACTTTTGTCAGTGTATTATAGGGTCTTATCAAATGGAAATATTTATGTCCATAGAAAATGATGTTTGAACTTTAAATTATTTACTGTTTGTTTGGCTGTGAAATTCATTGATTGACTAGCTTTTAATAGGTCTATGGAAATAATGTGGAGATCCAGGCCTTTGCTGAGATGTATAATCGTCCTATTCATATCTATTCCTACAGCACAGGTATGATTTTGTTCTCGGATTATCATTTTTGTTGCCCATTCTACTGTAATATTGTTTACAATCACCTTCTAAGTGTTGTGGTTTTATATCCAGAACCTATTAACATCTTTCAAGGAAGCTATAACACAGATGTGCCTCCCATTCGGTTAAGTTACCATCATGGCAATCATTACAATTCACTTGTTGATCCATGCCGATTAACAGTTGGTGCAGGCCTTGGATTTAGCAGTCTTCGCGGGGTGAGTTCTTCCAAAATGGTCTCTTGTAGGAGCATGGGTCTTTGTTGACTCATATTATTGTGTCTTATCTTAAACCCAGCTTTTTTTCCATTTTCTTTGACATATGATAATATAAATTAATGGGGAATGGTTGGGCAGTTTTTAACATTGTTGGTTATAAATGTTTTCTCTTGATATCTTTCAACTGGTTAGCTGGACTGCTTTTTCCTTGTTCCAGCAGATTTTTTATTAATTACGCTTTGGCGTCTGCATTCATTTAGAATGCTCGTTTTACAAGTTCATTTTTTCCATTTTCTTTGACATATGATAATATAAATTAATGGGGAATGGTTGGGCAGATTTTAACATTGTTGGTTATAAATGTTTTCTCTTGATATCTTTCAACTGGTTAGCTGGACTGCTTTTTCCTTGTTCCATCAGATTTTTTATTAATTACACTTTGGCATCTGCATTCATTTATAATGCTTGTTTTACAAGTTCTATTGCTTCTTTTACCTGATTGACCTCCTTTTCTCTTCTGAAGATAAACATTGATAAGGACCAGGTGAAAGCTGCTATCAAAGCCCAGCAAGACCAGCAGATTGATAATGTAATAATGCTTCTCTAAGTTTGCTTTGTTATTCGTTTTGTGTTGTGTTAGAGGTGTTAGTTTAGGAGCACATGTTTGACTACTCTGTATTATTCAAAATGAATATATGGTAAATTAGTTTTTCAATGAAGCTTCTAAATTTTTCTAATCTAAATCCATATTATTTGCTTCAAGCTTATCTCGCCATCGGTTGTTCACTGAGTTTCTCCATCTGCATCTAGGGATAGCTTTTAAATTACCTTCTGCAGTGATTACATGATCTTGCTCTATAAATGATACGAAATGGCTTGTAATCTTTTCACATGTAGAAATCATTTTACATGCTGCTGCTGACTTAGTGATAAGCTAGCCATTGTATTACATCATTAGTTTTGAATATTTGTAGATTTTGGTTTTTGCTCTTTTTTTTTTAAGCAAAAATGGTCAGCCCATTGCTGTAAGGTTATAAAATATGGTACTGTTTCTGATTAAATCCTTCTTTTAATTCCCTTTGAATGTTCTGTTATTGATATAAACATTTACGACTACTCTAGACCGTATGCTTGGAGATGGAGGAAATGGCAAATGGTTAGATCATAATTACCTAATTCATTAAAGCAGAAGCAAATTGCGGACTGATACAAATTAAAATGGTTCATAGCACAGTTTGCTGCAATTAAAAAAATGAGTGCATTAGAAATACTATGTAAGTTTTTATTTATTAAATTCCCAGATGTAGCAACTCTCCTTGTTTAGCTCCTTCTAACTCTCCAAAACTTCTATATCATCATTTAACTCATTTATCTTAGACAAGTCCAAGCTAATTTATCAACAAAATTTCATAAACCAAGATAGAGTTTGATATTAATTATTTAAATTGTAAAAATGAATTTTCTCATCCTGCTCAACAAACCAATTAACTAAGGAAGACTGAATTGCAAATTTATGAATGTGAACCTGAACTGAGCAAACTGATTGGGCCCGATACATAGTCAGTCATGTCCATCGTGACCCCAATTGTTACACAAGTTAACAATCCATTTATGTAGTCCACAAACACATATTTTGGATTGTGAGTTTACAATGTTCATACTTGCTCTAACTGCTCCATGTCAACCTATAAAGCTCATGTAAACTTTTAGTTAAAATGAGATATTCATCTCTAAAATAAAGGTATTACTTCTGTTCTTTGATTGTCCTTGGGGTGTTTTTTACAATTTAATGGATGTGAATAAGGCCTTCTATCCCACCAAGCTATTTGAGATCTACACCCTTTTCTTGGAGTCTAGCACTCTTTCCACAATTGTGTTATATTTATATTTGTTGGGGTCTCTGCCACCTTATCCTCAATATATGCAGAATAAGATGCAAGCTATGAGCCTCTCTTCTGGTGTGCTGAGGTGAAGTATGATGTGTGTTTAGCATATCAAAATGGCAATTTAGCTTGGAAGCTCAATCTCTTTGTTCAGATTTATTATGTTCATCCCCCCTTATTTGGATAGTTGAAAATTTAGGTTGTTTCGCTCGTCTGCAAGGTACATGGAGCGCAATTCACATATATGTTGCAACCCATCCATCTTCTTTTGAGTCAAAATTTCCATATACTTGATCAATATGGTGATCAAAGTAATTGACAAGGGACATATCTTATGCTTAAATTGCAGAATCTTGTCTTCAGAAAGTTTTAACATTTTGACATGACATGTTTGCCTTGTTGAGTCGCAACATGATATATTTCATACCAGCATCGATAGCCTGACAAATTCCTTCATAATAACCTAATGGCAGGCACTTCTAGCTGAGGGGCGCTTTTACTCTGATCTGGAGCTGACTGAGATGGAAATAGAACGCACGGTCATGGAAGCTTCACGAGCTGAATACCTAGCGGAGGAGAGGATGAAACAGCAGCTTGCTTATAGAGAATCTTCTACATCAGGAGCGGAACCATCATCTTCTGGAGCAAGTATGTTCATTTTGAACCACACTTCTACCAAGATTTGCAATTTACTTTCGGATGCTAAATATATTGATCTCTTTATCATGGTTGAACTAACATGCATCCTGTTGAGCAGCAACAGGGACGGAGTCATCCCGGGCAACATTGGAAGGTGGAAGTGAAAAGGCACTATCGTCTGACACAGTCCCCACCAGCAGCATGCAGGTGGCTCTGTCAATGGGTTTCAGCTATGTGCAGGTTATTGAAGCTTACAGCATGCTTGGTGATGATGTGGATTCCATGATCTGCTACCTGCTGGAGATGGGAGGTACTGGTGCTTCCCCTGGTGGTAGCAATCGTCATAAAGGGAAAGCAGCAGAATGAACGTTGGAGCACAGGGAATGAATGCCTAACAGAGTATTCATACAGTTAAACATGTAAAAAGAACTGCCTTTTGATACTGATAATGTTTCAGTAAACAGAATAAGTCCAATAAATGCTGACCTGGACGCATGGTTATGATGCTTCTCTGTGTTGGTTTAAATGATCATCATATTGTATCGACACAAAAGAAGAGAGAGGATCAGTGTGCAACTTAAATGGTTTGAGGATTTAAGGTTCAACCTTGGCTTTATGTCCTTCCCATAAAA
Organism: Phoenix dactylifera; assembly: GCF_009389715.1. NCBI lineage: Eukaryota > Viridiplantae > Streptophyta > Magnoliopsida > Arecales > Arecaceae > Phoenix > Phoenix dactylifera. The sequence goes on along the minus strand of NC_052401.1, from coordinate 2,013,818 downwards.
CAAAGCTAGCTACCTGTGGATAGCAAAAGAACTAGAGAGTTAGGTCTAAGAAAGATCTTCCAAGGGGCAGATATGGTGCAGAATAAAGTTGGTACTTTCTTATTGGAAGCCTCGTCCTAGTTCTCCGAGCAAAATCTTGTGTTGATCCGGTAAAACTTTCGTTGTCTGAGCAAAGCTCTGTTATTGTGTCACATCAGTTCCCAAAGTTGTTCTTGGTAGCATCTTTTCCTTTCAATCTCTTTCTTGTTGCTCCCGGCCTCAAAACCCTTTGATTTCATCGTAACATTGGCCGCCGGTTAAAATCATTTTGTGGCTGCTCAAAAATTTGAGCACCCAAGCGGCTCAGCTATCTTGCTTTCAGGATCACGAGGACGAAGGCATTCTCCTCAAATGGTCTCCTAAGTCACCGTAGAAGAGGGTAACCATTCCCCTCGGATGGTTCTTCGCGCGTCCTTGTGATGTCAGGCCCGGCTATCAGGGTAGATTAAAATCTGTCCCTTGGATTCCCTGATGTATTTTAAATGTTTTTAGAAAGGGAGATGATAAGGTTTTGGCATTTGCTTGTCGAGTTTTTGTCATCTCTACTAATTCCTTGCATCTTATAGGAAGGTTAGAAGGGCCCCTGGTAGAGTTTGCCAGGACGGCTTGCCTCGATCTTCAATGAAGAGGCCCTAATAGATCGGATATTTCTACAGAATGCTGTTAATGATATCGGTCTCGCAAGTAGGCATTATTATGGTTTGAGACACTGCCACCGTGAGTATGCAAAGAAATGAGCTCATGGTATGAAATTGTGAGCTGAAAGACTGCTACAATGTAACATAAATAAATAAATAAACTCTCACAAGTCAAAGATAACCATACAAAATATGTCACTAGGACGAGTATAGCATATCATCTCATGTATGATGAGCAAGAGACTTGTTGTGCCTTGTCCCATCGTAACGGTGAAGTAAAACTGCCACAATGTAAAATAAATAATAAATAAATAAATAAACTCTTACAAGTCAAAGATAACACCATACAACATCTGTCACTCAGACGAGTATAGCATATCGTCTCATGCCTACTGAGCAAGAGACTCGTTATAGGATCAGAGCCATCATGGGTGAGGATGGACTGCTGTCGGAGGACCTTGATACGATACGGAGGATATTGAAGTGCTTTTTCAGGGCTAGGTGGACTAAGCAGACTGGGAGCGAGAGCCCAGCAGATATACAGGCGCCATCAGTTAGGGTGTCGAAGGAGGATACTGCAACACTGATCAGGCCGATGACAGAGAGTGAGATTCGAGAGGTGGTGTGGTTCCTTGAGGGGGATAAGGCTCCGGGGCCGGATAGTTTTCCACTGCTATTTTTTCCGAGGTATTAGATGATAGTAGGACAAGATGTGATGGCGGCCATACAATAGTATTTCAGTACAGCCGTGATGTCCACAGATTGGCAAAGGACCTTTGTCACCTTGATACCGAAGCGGCAGGATGTTATTGAGCTGGATCATTTTCATCCAATTAGCCTGTGTACTACCTTGTACAAGGTTACGACGAAGATACTAGCAGTCAGACTGAGGGATATTCTTCCTAGACTTATCAGCCCGAAATAGGGGGCCTTTGTGGGTGGGCAGAGTATTTTAGATAATGTTCTTATAGCCCGGAAGTTCATGTTTAACCTTAGCAGGGTTTCGAGGAGGAGTTTGATGATGATCAAGTTGGACATGAAGAGGGCCTACGATAGGATGAGATGAGATTTTGTGCAACAGTCTTTGCAGGAGTTTGGATTTCATGGGACATGGATCAAATGGGTGAAGGGTTGTGTCAGAGTTCCTTCTTTCGCCATCTTGGTGAATGGTACGCCATCTCAATTCTTTGAATCCTCTGGTGGGTTGCGCCAAGGTTGCCCCCTCTCCCCTTTGCTCTTCATTATCTATATAGATGCGCTCTTTTAGAGCTCTTTGGCATGCAGTATTCACCCAGGAGTTGGAGGTCTACCAACCAGTGTCGGGGGCCACCGTGATTTCTCACTTGCTCTATACCGATGATTGTTTATTGCTGGCTCGATCGACGAGGCAGGTCGCCTGGGTTATTTGGAGGATTCTTCGGGATAATTGTGCAGTATCTGGTCAACGGGTCAATGTAACTAAGTCAGCAATGTGCTTCAGTCCGAAGATCAGACCGGCTGTGAAGACTTCTATATTGGAGATTTTGGGGGTGGGAGAGTAGGAGGGTATGCTGAGGTATCTGGGGGTGCCACTCTCTGGGCGCCGCTTGAGAGGCAGGGACTGTTCTTCCCTTGAGCTTAGTATCAAGCACAGATTAGAGGGTTGGCAGATGCATTTGCTGTCTATGATGGGTAGGATCACCTTGGTGTGGTCTATCCTTTTCTCGATCTCTATCCACTTACTATCTAACTCCTTCATTCTGGTTGCGCTGGTGAGGACTCTTGAGCAGCTCTTCAGGGACTTTATCTGGGGCAGGGGCAGAGGAGGCATCCATCTGTTGGTGTGGGATGTTGTTTGTTAGCCGATCAACAATGGAGGTTTAAGGGTGCCGTCCTTGGTGACGAGACGGGAGGCTTTAGCGGCTCAACACACAGCTAGATTCATGTTAAAGCTTGATAGTATGTGGTCCTCCCTGGTGAAGGCCAAGTATGGTGCTTTGGTCCCCGGAGCTCGAGCTGGCCGGGACCACTCACTGGTATGGAAGGAGATTTGTGCTAGAGCTACGCTGGTGCTTAGATGGGCCATTGGAGATGATCGGGCCATTGATGTGCTGGAGGATACCTGAGTGACTGAGCAGCCGATCAGTCGGTTGCCGACTATGGTGGACACTTCGAGGCTAGCCGGCTACAGGGTTAGTGACCTAATGGAGCTCGGTGGGGGCCGCTGGTGGGAGAGGCTGATTCAGGAGGCTTTTGGAGAACAGTTGACAGAGATGGTCTTAGCCTTATCGGATCCTTCCAAGGAGAGGTTGGATAGGCTAGTTTGGGTGCCGACTGGGCAGTCACAGGTGCGAGCCAGGGATCTTCAGGTGTTGGTGAGTAGGGAGCCAGCTTGGAGGATAGAGGGAGGTTGGATTTGGAGGATGAGGATTCACCCACGTGTGACGCTCTTTCTCAAGAAGGTGGCTTGGGATTGCCTACTGACTAGGTCTTTGCTAGTCCGGCGGGAGATAAGGATCACTCAGTGTTGCGAGGTGTGTACTGATACTGAGGAGACCATCGATCACATCCTCTTGCGGTGTCCCAGGGCCAGGGACATATGGTGTAGGTCACCTGTTTCTCTTCCCCACTCGATGGAGTTGGCACAGGATTTGATTCATCGACTTAGAGCTTCCAATGTGGAGTCCTAATACTGTGCAGGCAGGGATACTATGGGCTTACTTGGCTTATTATGTATGAATGGATAGGAATGCCAGTCTGTTTGAGGGCAGGAGGTTACCGCCGAGGTTGGTGGTGGATAGAGATGTACTGCATGCGGGAGAGGTCACCTCACTTACCGCCGTATTCACTTCTAGGATGGCCGGGGACATATGGGGCATCCGATCTACTGTCTCAGTGCCCACATTTGCCCTTGTTTCTTGAGTGCCCCCACCCCTTGGTCATCTCAAAGTGAATTTTGACGGTAGTATGTCGGCGGACCGGATGTCGGGAGGGGTCGGATTTGTGATCAGAGACCACCTCGGCAGGATGATAGTAGCGGATGGTCGTTGCATGCCTGGTCTTACTGTAGTTGTGGCGGAGCTACGGGCAGCCTGGGAGGGTATCTCCTTTGCGAGATGGGTACTTGGTGCTGAGTGCACATGCCTCGTGAGGGACTCTTCAGTGGTGAATGATTGGGTGCAGGGAGCAGACAGATATGGTGATAGTCACCCTCTTATCCATGATACTCGTAGACTGGTCCAGAAGTTGAGCTCTTTTCAGACATTACATGTGTTTCGGGGGGTGAATAGTGCCGCAGATTGGGTTGTCTCATTTGTTGTCCGACACTCCGGAGAGATTATTTGGACATCCATGGAAGACATTTTTTCTCTTTTGTACTTTTTACTTTTTTCTAATTTGATAAGATGTACTCAAGTTAGAGCTATATAAGATGCCGTTTTTACGTGCGAAAAAAAAAAAAAAAAGGAAAAAAAAGAATAAGAGGCTCGTTAGGTGGTTCAAAATCGCGATGGTTCGCAAGAAGTCGTAAAGCGGCTGTGTCGCGTGATGTCACGTGAAGACTGGAGAGGGCGTGTTGGCCGTGGGTGCCAGTCGGTGGAAGCTTGGAATCATCTCGCTTCTTTTCCTCCCCCTCTCTCTTCCCCGCCCTATCTATCCAACTCGACGGCGAGCACCCGAAGCTGACCCGCTCCTAAATCCTCCTCCTCCTCCTCCTCTACTTTTCGAGCTCTAGGGTTAGGATTAAGGTTTTTTTGGGCTTGAAAGCGAGATGTCGCAGAGCGGGAAGCTAATGCCCAATTTAGATCAGCAGAGCACCAAGGTTCTCAATCTGACCGTCCTCCAACGGATCGATCCCTTCGTCGAGGAAATCCTCATGACCGCCGCCCACGTCACCTTCTATGAATTCAACATCGAGCTCAATCAATGGGTATGTATTCATCAATCTATCTATCTATCTATGTGGGAATTTTTAATCTCCTTTGGCCCTTTCGATCCTTCCTTCCTTCGCTCTCCTCCTCTGATAGGGTTTCCGTCTCCACTTCTCTCGCAGAGCCGTAAGGATGTCGAAGGATCTCTCTTTGTCGTCAAGAGGTGACCATTTGGATCTCTCGCTCCCAGTTGCGATTGCTTGCTTGCTTCCGATATTAATCTGCTGCTTCTTTCGTATATACTCCGCCAATGCTTGGTTAAAAGGAGGAATTTGATAATTCGGTTCTGATTTTAATCCTTTTAGATCGATGATATGTCTGAGTTTGCCTGACATTCTTTGTCTTGCCTTTATTTTTGTTCTATGGCAACTCTTTCGTTGGTTTTCATCGGTTTCCGATCTGTTTTGGGGGTTCTTTGGTCCGATGCGGTGACGTCATTACCAGTTTGGGCGCCGCATTTTAGGAGATCTTTTGCTATCCATTCCGCAATTTTATTTGGAAACTGCATGGCATCATTTGCTTTGTCGTGTTCACCAGATTTATGATGCTGGAATAATTGCTTTGTCTTGCAGAAATACGCAACCCAGATTTCAGTTCATTGTCATGAACCGACGCAATACAGGTGCAGAATTAGACCTCTCTCACACACGCATAAAAATTTGTGTTGATGTATGCTTTAGCAATTTTGTGCTGTATAGTGCTTCATTATGATGAAATTTTAGTGGCAAATGACATAATACTGGAAAGCTAAATATGTCAAAACACAGGTTCAATAGAAGTAATCACACCTCAAATAGATCTTGACAGTAATCTCTGTTTTTAATCCCTTTTTTTCCACTGAAAATCAGTTAGAGCGGCCTGCATCTCTGGACTTTTTGATAAAGTGTCCTGGTTTCCAGGAACTTTGTGCTTCATAAATTTTAATTTGGTCTTCTCTGCATCCGGATATTTTAAAATATAATGGTATTAAAATTTTCCCTACTTCTTGGTACCTTTCCCTCTTCTTACCAGCCTATATAAGTTAAGGATTGGGTCCAAATGGGTTGGTTGCTAGCTAGCTCCATAAACCCTACTCATCTCTTTTCTGGAGCCTTCTTGTTTTAAATATTATTCTATAGTCATTTTTATCATGGTTGAGGACTATGGCTTGGTTTTCTTGTTGGCGTCCTACTATGCACCATAATCACGAGCTTGATCTCTTCATAGTGGTGTGAATTGTTAATATACTATTTGTTCTAGGTGTGTCGCACTTGCAAATGGTTTTGTTTCAATTTATCCAAAATTTTAGTATTGATTGTGTGATAAATGAATGTCCTTATCAGTCATTTCCAATAACATACTTGCTTTGGAAACTCTTTAGAATTCAAACCTAGACCTGCTTCCTAAGGACACCTACCTGTTATCGTAACCACACTAGCTTCCACACCTATACCAGACTTTGGTTACGTAGTTTCCAGTAATTGCCTCCTCCTAGGACCTTGTGTCTTATTATCTGATTATAGGTGTAACATCATCATTTTGGATCACCAATGCTTTGCAGGACATGAGAACTACGTCATGGATCATCGGAAGGTATTGCTGAGTTGTATTAGGCTATTTTCGCATTGATTCTTGATATTTTTTGAGAAATTTCTGCATTTTTGTTTAGCAAAGACTGAAAAAACTGTGATAAAACAACACCTTAATTGCACCAGCTATAATATATTAAATATTTGATTTAATTGAAATTTCATGCTTTATTTTTCAACCAAGATCTATCTCCAGTAATCACTATATCAGAATTTAAAACAGCCGATAGATATTTTAACGGATGATAATTGGAAACTTATACAACCATATCAGCTTGTGTAATGTTATAAGTGGCTTAACTTCTTAAAAATTATAAGAGATGTCATAGTAGGTATGCCTTTGGCTGTTACATAATGCCAATAATATTAGTCACTTTTCCACGATGGGTCTACAAGTTGCTGGCAGTTGTAAAACCACACTTATTTTCTACTTAAAAAGTAAGAAAGGCTATACCTCATTGTATCTTTCATTTTGGTTTCAGTTCTTCTAATTAGATTGCTGATTGGTTTTGCAATTTCGTTTCTTTAATTATTACTCCCTTATATTTCCATTCAACATCACTTCAAAAATTATTCTTAGGTATGTGAATTAATTCCGAATTTATGTGTAGCAGTAACTACTTCACATGCTTTGACATTAGATTTTTGTGCTGGTATGTGGTAAATATTTCTCCTTATCTAATGAGGGAATATGCCTGCACACATGTATTTAAGATAGCCTGCTATTGTATGAACAGATAATCTGGTGGAGGATCTATTGGGAGATTTTGAATATGAAGTCCAAGTTCCATATTTGTTGTACAGGAATGCAGCCCAGGAAGTTAATGGAATATGGTTTTACAATGCACATGACTGTGAAGCTATTGCAAATCTTTTTGGCAGGTATTAAGGGTTGTTAAGTTTCCATTTCTTTGCATTCCAACTAACTTTAAGAAATATTACAAGTATATCGATCAGTTTCTAGTTTTCATTTTATAGAAAGTGGTTACACGTGTTACCTGCATTACCAAATGGATAGGGTTGAAAGATAAAACATCTTCCTATTGACTTAGTTATGTTTCTATTTTTGCTTATAATTGTATTTAGAATACAGTAACCATGACCAACAACCTTGTCCATACTAGAGTCGGTTTTATGATATCCACTGTTTTATCCCTTGGTAAATGGCTGCCTTTTTTCATCTCTAGTCTAATATGTTTCTCTTACCCCATCTTTCCTTGCAATCAAGGTGTACATCTTAAATGCTTCTTTGCCCCTTTACCACTTATAGGTGCAACCCACACGCTTCTGCAGTTGTGCTTAATATGACCTCTTTCTTTATTTTGCTGTAGAGCCACATTGTAATCCATGGATCCAGCATCTTAAATGGTGAAAACCTCTCCTTATACCTTAAACATTTTGTGTTGTGAAAAAATCAATTTTAAAACTTTATTAGCGCCTTTGCCTCAGTAGCTTATGATATCACACAGAACTTCATAACCATTTATTAAGCTTTTTATTAATGAGTTCAGTTTTCTTATATGTGTGTGCAGCCCTCACATCCAACCCACCAAAATAGAAATTTTCTTGTATAATTAATGTTAATTAGACGGGGACATGGAATTCAAGTGCTCAAGTATCCCAAAGAACTCAGCATGATAACTTTAGAAAAAATTAACGCAATAATGCATTCATATGTTCAAAATAACAACTTTATTATATTTGATTGCATATCTGTTTACAAACAAATATTTTTATGCCTATGTTTATGTATGTACTTATGTCATGTCATATAAACATTTTGTGATGTATGACATTACTTTTCAATCCCCTGTGGTCTCCCCCCCTTCTTTTTTTTCCAAAGAGCAATTTATTTAAATCTGTATGGAATTGCTGTTTCATGGGTCGGTCTATTTCATGGATCGATCAATGTGTGGACCTTGCAGAAGCTATATCTATGAATTCCAGGATTTACTCTTAACAACCTGATGCTCATAATTTTATCAGTAATACTTACAGGCATTACACGACAAATTTTCATTTTGTATGTAATATTTTGTATACATAAATGCTATGATCCATGCTATTAAATCCTTCTCCTAGATCTTATTGTTCTTAATTCTGTGAGCTTGCTAACTTTATTTTGATGCTTTAAACTGATTTGATGCTTTCAGTATGATGTTACATGATATGTTTGAAATTAAATTGATCTCTGTTGACCAGGATACTGAATGCATACTCGAAAGTCCCTCCAAAGCCTAAAGCTTCAAGCAAAAGGTTGTATACAACTTCCTCTGCATCCTAGTATTGTAACATGTTGAATTGGAACTACTACTTTATGAAGATTCATGTTATCTTTAGGCATTTTTTTTTTCTTCTAGTTGTTTTTGGCCTTTGTGTATAAGCGTTAAACACTTGTTAGCCCGAGGATATCTTTTCAGCATGCTTGATACAGATGCTAATGTGCTGGCCCATGAGCCGTAATTCACATTGTTTCGGTCAAGTTGTGAGACTGGTCTTTCTGAATTTTAGATATCTTTGGCCCAGGCCAGCCCATTTTCATCCCAAAATAATAAATGTCCTCATAGCTAATGATCAATACAAAATAATCTACATGCTTTTTACTGTTTAAAAGAGTATGTTTAGTCTACATCCATATATAGCTTTTTGGATGGCATGCCTTAATTCTTTTCTAGATCTTGAAATACTCATGCCTGTTGTTGTGATACAATCCCTTTCTACATATGTGTGTTATCATTGCTGATAAATTTATACAGTTACTTACGATTTACATCAGACATGGATTGGTTTTCATTCATTCTCTTAGGTGCAATAAATGATGGGAAAATTGGCCTTCTTGAAGTGCAAAAAAAAGTTAAGCAGAGTGGCCTTTCTGAACTTGCATGGCTTTAACTGATTTTAATTGAAAACAGCTAGGGTAAATTTACAATGATTCCTTTCCTGAAAGAAGAATTGGGATATTTTGATATGCCATTGTTTTGATTGAAACAGAACTGTTTTGGTAAGTAGTTATTTGTGTTAACTTATTGTCACTATTTGACCAACAAATAAACAAAAGTGAACAATTTTAATTTTTATTGGACATAAACAGAATCATGTAAAGTTGCTGATTTTGTGCAGTTCTTGGCAACGCCATGTGGTGTTTTTTTCATTAACAAAAAATCTTCATAATGAAAGATGGCTCTTTTTAATGGGAGTCTTTAAAGTGATAGTGGCATTTCTTTTTCTTATTTTTTGGAATATTTCATATGCAATGATTATAGCAGCTTTCTATTATAAAGGCATACTTTGTGATTGCAATGAATATTTGTTTTTAGCCTTTGGCATCGCTTTTTTACCCAGGCTAAGATCAAACCAGCCAGCATAATCCCTGGAAGTTGAAAGAAATGTCATTTTTTTGCTAGTTTGGTTGGAAGGCCAGATTTTCTACAATTCATTGAGACCATAGGTAGTATTGAGACAAGTACAGGTGAATATACAATAGGGCTGAAAGTGGGTCAGATTATATCTAGCCGTATCCATTTCCGTATCCGATTCGGGTCAGATTTGGTTATTGTTTTTTTTGGTCCTATTGTATCCGGATATGGATCTAGATGGTAGTTCAAAAAGCTTCCGGATACGGATATGGATGCGGATACACCTGATTTTTTCGGATTTGGATTTAGATCCGGATATCCGTATGATAAGGGTAAATGAAAAAAAGAAGTTTAAGTTAAGTTAAATCAGAAAACCAATTAAATGATTAACCAAATCTAAACTAAAAGGAACTCAGATTTCAGATGACTGTCACTTAAGACAGCAACCCGAATACGGAATACCCGATTCGAATAAATTCCTTGGAATCATCCGACACGCCTGAAAGGCTCAAATCTCTTGTTCGTCTATTTTGTCTCTCTTTCCTCTTTACTATCTTCAAGCAACTAGAGATTTGAAGATTTTGTCCACTTTCTAGTTTTCACCTGGCAATTCAATCGGCAACAGCTGTGAGATGCCTTGGAGGCACCATAAATCCCATTTACTTTGGTGACGAGTAACTTTGAGCGATATATCTTTTATGAAATTATTAGTTTTTATTGTTGATAAATGCTTACTAAAATTATTTTTTTTAATTGAATCTTTCTTTTATGATTATGTCTTTATTGCTAGTTTTCATCGTTGTATTTTGCTCAAATTTGATTAATATTTGAAAACATATCTAAATTATATCCGTATTTGGATAAAAAAATATGGATATGTTTAATATCCAATTTGTATCCGTATTTGTTTATAACAAATATGGCTATGCTTAATATCCGATTCGTATCCGTATCCATTTAGAACAAATATGGATATTAATTTTGATATCCGTTTAATATCTATATCCGTATCTGTATTCGTTGAAAAATATGGATACAAATATGGATATATCAATATCCGATCCGTATTCGATCCATTTTCAGCCCTAATATACAAAGACTCTAAATTTTCTTGTTAGGGATTTTGTGTTATTTTTCAGGACCGGTACCGGTGATTCTGTGCTATTGCTTAAGCATATGTATTAAGATCTTGGTGACAGCATGAATGGCGGCGGGATTTCTTAACTCATTATATGGGAATGGTATGAGTAGGAGAACTGTGTTCCTAAATAGCTTGTGGTTCAAGAAGATTTGTATTCTCACGCTACTTTGATTTTGTTTTGTCATACTGCATTCTATGGATATTATCTTGGCCACTTAATGAAAAATAGAAGAGGTCTTTTTCTTAGTACTCCGTTCTAGTTCTTTCTTAATTGTTCTTTCTACTGAGATTATCTTTTTTCGCTTCCAGTATTGCAGTAACATTATAGTGTCAACCTGATTCATGTTTAACATTTAGCCTGTTTACTGTCATCTAATACATAGTGGTTCTTTTGGTAGATCTGATCCCAAATGTATTTTGATATGCTATAGCATTTTTTTCTCTGAAGTGCATACTGCGTTATTGCATACATATGTCTTTCTAAAATAGCTACTTATCCTATGCAATACTTTCCATTATGTGTATCTGGCTGTCCTTATTTGTGAATATTTAACTCTCCTTTTCCACATTTGCAGCAGCGAGTTTGAAGAGCTGGAAGCTGTTCCAACTTCGGCTGTTGTGGAAGGTCCTCTGGAACCACCGCCGACATCATCTGCTGCTGCTACTGTTCCTGATGTTCCTGATGAATCATTTGTCAACTTCTTCAGTGTATGTTCTTTTGTTGACTGTAAACATGAATCTTGCCACTGTTTTCCTACTTATTGCTCTAAACCTTGTGTAACATTGTCTGGTTATGTTGCATTGCATGAAAGGGAAAGTCCTATAAAATCAAAATTTTCACATGACCATGTGTTCCTGAGACCGGAAAGTCCTGGTAACATCTGGACAAAGTTTTCCAGGGTCTTTTGTGTTTGCATGACCATGTAATGTTATTATTTTTTCTTGAAAAGTTGTACCTGAACTCTTAGGTCTCAACTAGTCAGTTGTTTTCTGGAGACTCGTTGCCTTCCCTTGTTTTCAGAAGATTCATTCACTTGTTGTGCATACCATAGGATGGTAGTAGAACTAGTAAAAATTATTGGACACATTTACAGCTTGAGTTGTTCTTGCATCATTCTGACTGGCAATTTCCATGGTTTGCAGGCAGCTACAAATATTGGAAATGTATCAAAGTCAACAATTACTGGACAGCCACATCAATCTTCTGCAGCTATTCCTTTATCTTCCCCTGCACCTAATGTTATTCCAACAACTGTGCCAACCCTTCATTCTGCCCTTTCTCCACCAACTTCGGCCCCGCCTCTAAAGTCATTCCTTGATGTTCATGAATCTAGCAGCAAGACTAGTCGGGCCACAAATCTGGTTAAACCTTCTTTTTTTGCTGCTGCTTCCTCATCCTCTTCATTAATGATGCCACCAGTTGCATCTTCTATGCCCGCTTCTCCCCCACTTCATCCTCCTGTGACTATGCAGCGTCCATATGGTACCCCATTGCTTCAACCATTTCCACCACCCACTCCTCCGCCATCTCTTACTCCTACTCCAAACTATGGTTCGGTTATTACAAGAGACAGAGTCAGGGATGCACTGCTGAAGCTTGTTCAGGTATGTCCTTTTGCTCTTTGCTATCTCTAATAGCATGTTTATTTGTTACTGGCACATCTGACACTAACCAACTTGCACCCTTGAATATTGCATGCTAAATGTCCAGTGCATGTATAACATGTGGAATCATGACTCCTACTCCTAAGTCTATTCACTGTTTTAGAATTTCTGCCCCGCCACCCCCAACCCACCCACCAAAAAAAAAAAAAAGAAAGAAAGGAAAGGAAAGGAAAATAAAGAATTGCATCAAAATTGCTTCTGTTATCTTAGGAATCTTAACAACTGTCCAATTGCTCCTACTCCTAGGCCAATTCACTGCTTTAGAATCCACCCCCCCCACCAAAAAAAAAAAAACCCACCCTCCAAAAAAAAGGGAAGGAAAGCAAAATAAAGAATTGCATCAAAATTGCTTCTGTTATCTTAGGAATCTTAACAACTGTCAAATTGTATCAACTGATGCTCATAAAATTATTGTATACTCATTCCGAAGTCACAGGAGGATCAGATGGAATCAAGTGACATTGAAAAATGAAATCTTATGTTTTCTTCAAAAATTAATAATATTTTTGTTCAGCTTCAAATAAAATTTTTAGCCTTTTTTCGATAAGTATCCTTTCATATAAACATCAAGCTGATTTATAATCCGATTCTATGTATAACCAGAAAAAGGTTAAATGCTTCGACAGATTAAATTAAGGTCATTAACTATCGTCATCACAATATTTTTAGAAACAAAAGCTTTTAGTAAAAGTGATGCCAGCAAAAGAAATCAACCGATAAGGAAAGACAGTGCACAAAATATAGGAGGAATTCCTTTGAATTCTCAAATCCAACTATAGTTCTTAAACTGTCATCTCTTGGCAGCCAAAGGAAAGATCAGAGAAAGTGTGGAGCTGCTCTATTTTCTAGTTCATATATTCTTACCTGCAAGATCAAATGTGGATCTGCCTTTATTCATTCCCTCAGATTTTATAAATTTAATTGTGTTTTTTGTTTCTTTTTTTTTTTTTAATATGATCTGAGTACTTTTTCCGGTCTTGGTTTGACACAGGACTTACCTCAGATTTTCATGTCTAACCCAATTTAACTACCAAGACTTCGTGCTCCCCACTCTGTATTCCTTATTGCTTCTAATGTTACTTTGTGCTCCATTCTGTAAATTGCTACCTTTTCTTCTCTTTTTTGGGTGGTAACTTTCATTTAACTTATTGCCTAACACATTGCTGCTTAGATTATTCCATCTGCATGATAGTTTTGTATACTTAGCTTCTATGTTTAATTTGGGACAGAACGACCAATTCATTGATATGGTGTACCGGGAGATGCTGAATGCACATTATTCATAAGACTGAGGGGTTCAAGTGTTGTGCCTGGTTTTGTTTATGTGGTTTCTTTGTTTCATGTGCTTGTAGGTTTAGCGCTTGTATATCTTTTGTAAGTCTTTGCTGTAGCCATGGGAGCCTCTTGTTTATACAAAATTTTTCCTTCCAGATATCATTAGTGACATTACAGATGTTCATTTGGGGTTTGTGTATTTTCAGTATTTTCGTAACTCCGACATCTGATTGTAGAGCATAACACAGATTTAAGAAGGACAGGTGTCGTGCTAACCTGTCTGGTTTTAGAAAGCTAATATTAGCTCATTCGTATGGATTGCTTTTGCTCGATTTCTTTGACGAGGGTGGGAGTTTTTGAGCCCTGTCAAGTGACCTACAGGATTGACCCCTAAATTTCAGGCTCGGCCATAAAGATTATTTTCCTCCAAAAACAACGCCGAACTATCGTCCATCAGACCTGCAAATATATCCATCATTGTTTAATAATAGCGTCATTAAGTCTCATCTTTCCATCTGCAAATAATGTATCAAGCTTCCAAATTTGTGGACTTGTATCATATTGATGCCTAAGCAGTATAATACCGTTCTGGAGACGGGGTGGGCACATGATCTCAATACATCCCAGAACAAATGTGCAAAAAAAATTTCAGGGAAAAAAGAAATGTGCTAAGCCAAAGCTATGCTGTTTCTATTTTTAATATTTTTCTTTTTAAGAACATTACTTTTGGAGTTTGGACTCAATGTGATAAAAAAATAAAAAAGTAATTAATATAAAATGAAATATCATTTCGCTTTTTTTTTGGGTGCAGGGCTGTAAAAAATGTGAAAGTCTCGCAAAAATCTATCATAAAAAATAAAAAACATAAAGGGTAATAAATATTTTTTTTAAAAAAAAAAAATTAGCTCCAGAGTCTTGGCCGAGGCAAACAAAAATAAAAAATAAAAAAATTGTTATTTGGCGCACGTCCCTACTATATGTATAAAGATTTGTATAAATATTTTTAAATAAAAATTAACAAATATTTTTTGGCAGCAAAGGACAAAGGCGATAATAGGCCCATGTTCGCAGGTGCTTCATTCTATTCTTCCGGTTTCTTCTTCTTCTTCTTTTCTTCTTCTTCTTCCTTCTTTTGTTTCTTCTTTCTCTTGTCTTTTCTTCTTCTCATCCTCCTCCTCCTTTTCTTTCCTCTTCTCATTGCATTTCAATTTTTTTTTCTGGAACTGTATGTTCCCGGATCTCATCCCTATCTTCTTTTTTTCTTTTCTTCTCGCTTCTTCCCGGCTCTTCTTCTCCTCTTTTTTTCCTTCTTCTCCGCCTTTTTTCTTCTTTCTCTTCTCTTTTCTTCTCCTTGTCCTCCTCCTCCTTTTCTTTCCTCCTTTTCTCCATGCATCTCATTTTTTTTCCTGAGATTCTATATCCCTGGATCTCATCTTTTTTTTTTCCTCAAAATTTCATAACGCATTTTTTTTTTCTCCTCCTCCTTCCTCCTATCCGCTGATTTCATTTTTTTTCAGAATTTCATACCACAGCAAGAAACAAATATTTTTTTCAAAATGATCATTAGGGAAAGAAACAGTTTTTTTTAAATCTCCTCTTCTTTTTCTTCTCCTTCCTTTTTTTTTTCTTCTTCTTCCCAGCAGAAATATGAAAAAAAAAAATCCCATGCTTCTCCTCTTTTTCTTTCTTCCTCCCGTTGGCGGATTTGTTTTCTGAAATTCTATACTGCAAGAAAAAAATAGAACATTTTTTCCGGATCGACATGAAAAAAAATGACTCCACTTATTTTTCTTTCGGTTTCTTCTCTTTCTTCCTTTTTTTTTTTTTCCTTCTTTCCGTCGTTTCCGACATAAAAAAAAATACATACTTCTCCTTCTTCTTGTTCTCTCTCTTCATGTTCTCTCTTACCTACCTCCCTCCTCTTCTTTTTTTTTCCTACTTCCTCCCGAGATGCGGAAGGCTGCGACGACATTTTTCTCTAGCTCTTCCTGCGACAGCCGGCAGCAACCTCCCGGCTGCCATGCAACATCTCCACATCGATCCGAAGGCGATCATCTTTCTCTCTCGGCTAGATCCACATTCTGCCCTTTTTTTCGCCATATTTTTAAAAAATCTTCCTAACAGATGCGGGGAGATGGGGGGAGGATTTGTGGAATTTTTCTTATCTTGTTTTTTGAATCTCTCGACAAATCCGGAATAGCAATTTTTTTTTTTTTTGGAACAAGCTGTATCATTTTCTTCCTTAAAAAAAGCTTTCAAATAATAATAATAATAATAAATAAACATGATCAATCTCCGATTGTGATTTTAATTTTGCAGCAGAGTACCTTCAAAAAAAAAATAATTAATTATATCTCTGCGTATGCATTGCATTAGCTAATTTTTTCTCAAAGAAAATCATCTCTTTCCGATAATATTTTAGAAAATAAAAAATTATTTAAAAAAATCATACCTCCAAGATTTATCCGTCCCTGCCAACATCTACTAATTACCAAACAATGAAACCACAGTTTTGATCAGGTTTTCATTTCAGAGTCCGAGCGAGATTTTTAGTTATTCCTCAATCTTAAGTTAACTAATTAAGAATAGCACCAAGATTCAAGTAAAACTTAATGATTTTGAAACACCCCCCTCTTAATGTTCATCACAAAAAATCAAAAGGCAAGCTCGTATGTACAATAAAGGTTGTAAGCCTAAGCTGGTAGGAAAAAGTTCATCACAATATGTGAGCCTAAAGTTGCAAACAATCCACCATCTATAAATTACCTAATTCTAAAATTATATCAAAAAACTGAAATCTTATTGACTTAAAAAAAAAAAAAAAGGAGGGAAACTTTATTATATTTTTTCAACCAAGAAGGATATAATTTGACAACCACTATGAGTCCTAATATTTTCGTTAGGTTAAGAGTTCAAATCCATTTAAATCTAGTCGATCGACTCGTGATCAGCCCTAAAATATCTGCATTGTAGTGTTTTCTAGTCCACATAAGTTATGAGTCGGATATGCTTTATATTATTTGTAATAATATAGAATTTCATCCAAAGTAGCTAATTGAAAGATATTATTTAGATTTTTTTACTTTATCAAAGTATCAAAAATTTATTCAATAAATAATTAATATAAAATTAAATATGTGTCCGCGCAAAACTTTCACAAAATTTGCACCGCACTGAGTGCGTCCAGAAGGTGCAGATCGTGACCAATATCCTCCAAATCCTCCTGCAATCACCCACGCACAAATTGCTAGACAGCCATCATAAAGCTTCCCCTTTTGACCTAAAAAATTCAATATCCGGATTGACAGCTCCGAGCTTATGGAGGAGGTCCAGAGTGATCAGGCCCCAAGAGGCGCCGCCATTCATCCTCAGATGCTCCATCACCAGAGACTCGAAGTAATCCTTCCTCTATTGAATCAAAGATCATAAAAAAAGTTTTCTTGCTTCTTTTTTCCCCGATTGTTTCCTATAAAGATTCCTAATTTAATCGAAAACGAAGCACAGCGAGGCGGCGGCAAACCTCTTCCACCGACGGTATATATTTCCCAGGCTCATCCACTTCCAATTCTCCCATCTTTACCCCGACTCTCGATCGAAAACCCTAAAGAAAAGGATCAAAAGAAAAGCTCCTAATTAAAAAACGTGGAGTATAGTCGAAGAAGAGAAGCGAAAGATCCCGGAGAGAGCGAAGGAGTGGGAAGACTGAAGAGGAGGATTCCCGCAAGAAGAGAAGAACAAATCCCGGTTCGATACGGCACCCGGTCGATCTAAAGCCGTCCCGACACTGTCCGATACATTCGGGACGGAGATAAGACGACCGAGAATTTTTTAAATGGACCCTATTAAAATGGTATCATCCGTTGCAACCAATACAATACTCGTCATTTGTCCTATTTTGGATTATTTTAAATTATTCAGTGTAAAATTTTTATTTCTTAATGGCTAATGGTACACAAGACCTTCTTACTATATCTAAGGCTCAAACCGTATAGGATACTGACCTACCTATATTTATATTTATTTTATTTGATGAATATAAATATGAATGTGGATATCATTCGAATGTAAAAGTTGATGTCTATATTTATTTTAAATGGATACAGATATCGAAAATATGGATATAAATTGGATAATTAAATTTTATGACTAAATATCAAATATATTACTAAGTAGATAATAAATCAAATTAATAACATATCAATTTGATATAATTATTTATTTTTTTAAAAAAATTTATAAATTTTATATAAAAATAAATAAAATTACAAATAAAATTGAATATTTGAATTGGATAGTTTTCTATTTTATTTGTATTCACTTTTTTTTTAGGGACATGGATACTGATACAAATATTAGCCCATTCGAATAAAAAAATTGATTTAGATGGATATTATCTAATCCACTTCCACCCATAACTATACCCCTCAACTAAATCAATATATATGTATAAAATAAACTATTACCATTTATATTAATGTGTGATCTTCTCTAAATCCGTTATAACTGCCATTATTTTAGACGGAACCGGTCCGATCTCGATGCTTCTGTCCGGTCCGGTCCGGCCCATTTGGAAAATAAGTGCGCGAAGAATATCGACCGTCCGATCGTGGAACAGAAGGGCGGTTCAAATTCCTAGATTTCCTTGGAAGGCTTGGAGCAAGGGAACGGCGGAGGAGGGCGAGCCGGAGCGAGCTTGGCCATGGCGGCTTTGAGAGGCGCATGGCGTCCCTTGAGCAATGGACGCGTTCTTTTCGGGAAGCCTAACAGTAACGGTAGAGCTCCTCTACTTCTTCCTTCCCAGCTCGTCTCCTTCAGAGGAATTGCCTCCAAGCTCTTCGTCGGAGGTAAGCTATCTACAAATTAAAGAAAAATTAGAAAAGCTTGTATTTTTTTTAATCGATTGATTGGGTTCTTTATGGTTTCATTTTTCTAAATTAGATGAGAACAGATCGTTTTATGCATATAATATCATTCAAAAAGTTTTGAACTAATTTTGAGTTATTTTGATTTTTGAGATATCATTAGTGGTTTCTTGAGGTTGGTTTTCCGATTAAAGGGACCAAAAAAGGGGAATATTGTAATTTTATAAAAGTTATTACTTGGGTTTTTTCAGTAGTTTTGCGTAATATCTCCTACGCAAGTAGGATTGTGTGAAGAGATCAGGCATAAGGATGAAGAATTTGGAGGGATAGATCAATTATTTTTAGATGAATTCCAGGAAAGCTGGGGAATTTTCTACTTCTCTACTTAGCAACTCTCACCCGCACAAACAGATATTTCATGGATAGGGTGATTGAGCATCCAAAGAGGACTATTAAGCTCAGATATGGTTTTATTGGAAATTAGGACTATGATGCTCCAAATATAAGCAGAGTAGGGACATGGTTGAAGGAAAAGATGCTGGCCTAATTATATTGATGTTTTCAGGTATTGTGTGAAGATATCCTGAAAAGGCAATTGTTAATGCATGTTTTGAGACTTAAGGAATGTAGAGGAACCTTTTGTATGCAGTGATGGTGGATAGTGTCTCTTACGATGCCCATATTTGGGTCCATGGAAGTTGGAGTTGGAATGTGATTTTGTGGAAGCGATGAAGAGTTTTATGTTGCTTATTATTTAAATTGACACAATGAACTATTGCAAGGGTAGGGAAAGAAACATAGTTTTGGAATGGGTTTGCCACTGACTTTAGTTATCCCTGCTCTGAATTTTAGAATGTTGATATATGTTATTAACATTTTTAATCCTATCAGGAACTTGCCAACTAACAAACATGAAACTGACAGAAGCTATGATTTCTTGTAGATTTAAATAATCATCAGATCCACCTAGCATGATATATATATGGTCCATTTAATTGCAAGGAAATATGTGAAAATGAAAAGGAAAAAAAAGCCTTTTGGTAATTTATTTTTCCATACGTTTGGTGTGCCCAAAGTTTTGTGATACAAGGATCAAAAAGGACCTTCAACGTGCTGGCAAAGTTGAACATTTTGTTTCATTAAAACTAGTTCTTGCAAATGAAAAGTCAAGTTATCTAACAAGCATAGTGTGTTTTTTTCCATGTTCTAAGTTTTTCCCACAAAGATGGAAACAGGATTTTCTAGGAAATAACAAGTTTACTGGGTCCTTTTCCTTGGGAACCACGTAAAATCTTAGAGAATTGGTCACATTTCGATTGCATTCTCCTCCTTGAGGAAGTATTTAAATTGTAATTTGTGATCCATGTATTTTCATCTAAAGTTGATGCATGCCTTCTAAATGGATTTCATCCTGCTCCTAATTGTTCTAGTTCAAAAGAGCCTAAATCAATTTTACTATTGCATGAAGCACTGTAATCAACAAGTGTCATTTCATCTGTTTCAGGTTTGCTTTAGAGCTCTTCCTTTCATTTTTAGTGCTCCTTCTATCAAGGTTGCTCTGTCATGCATGATTTTGTTTTTTCAGATTGTTCCTTGCAACTTTGTTCCATTATTTGTATTCCTTCCCTCCTCCCCATCAACACCCCCCCCCCCCCCCCCCCCCCCTCCCCCAACTTTAGTTGAGATCTTAGTCTTTTGGTTAAGAAAATGAAGGTCAGTTCAAAACCATGAATCTTTGCTTTTTAAAAAAATCGCTGATAAATTAGTCAGCTTCACAGCTCCCTTCCATATAAGTAGTCCAACTATAGTTTTTGTTTTCGATTTTGTCTTATTCATGCACATTGTAAAATACCAACTAGTATACAGCCATGTAGTATTGATTGATTCTCTGCAAGACATTTTCTTAGTATCCAACAAGAGGAATTTCTATGTGGTGGAAACTTTCTGTTGAACTATGGCCCCTCATTAATTCTTTCTCTGTGATGGTCTACGTGATGCTAGTACCTTGGAGCTAATTGTTTATGAGAAGTCGTGGAATAGACCTGCTGATGTTGTCTGTTCTCGTTGGCATCTAGGAGATCCTCAGGCATTCTTTAAGTTGGAAAATGGAAAAGGTAATCAGGAGAGAGATGCTTATGTAACATTTTTTAAGTTTGGTGGCAAGCATTTTGAAGAATTATAGGTGGATGAGTTGGTTCTTGTCTAGTTCAAGAGGGAAGTCTTTTACTCTGAAGACCTCCGAGGGCAGATTGCCATGTGGAGTTTGGTTCAATAACCGGGGAATAAATCACATAAATGTGGTGAGGCAGAGGAAGTTTCATTCTTTTGAGGCTGCAGATGCTCTTAGAAGTGCGGATGAAGCTGGTAGAGATATAAGGATGGACTAGAAGTTATTGAGGTACTTGATGGTGAGGGTTTTCATTTGCACTTCTGGCTGCTTTATGTTCGGAGGGTCGATTTGTTGTGGAGCTTGAAATGCATTATTGGGGCGAGAAACAGCAAGGTGTTAAGAAGAATGTGCCTTCTTGGATGAAGATGTAGAGGCTATATAATGTGAAGGAGCATTTTAGCTGGGTGAAATTGGTGGCTTTATGATCAGGTCATTAGAATAGCTCTCCTTTTGTGTTATTCTATGACTGGTAGCCTGGGTGTCCTGCTTCATCTGCTGCCCTCCTTTCGTCAAATTTGATGGTGCACTTACATAAGGTAAAGAACAACCAGGCAGGAGCAGTGGTACTTGATGCCTGTACTCTTACCGTCTTCATTTTTTGGGCCCTCGGATGAATCAACAGGATTCTGGGCAAGTATCTGCCTTGATGAGCATAAATTCAGATGGCATGTGGTGGAAGTGCACCATCAAATTTTACAGGTTGGAAGGGATTATAAGATATAATGGATTAGATAGCAAAACTGGACCAGTGGAAATCAGAATCAGATGACATATAGTGGAAGATATTCAAGCTATGCTGCAAAAGGTAATCTGCACGAGAATCTCGCATTATTTATAGGGAGGAAGTTTAATGTGTGGATTGGATAATGAATAGGGCTTGAAAGTAAATCGTTCTGTTATGTGAACCAGAATGTCTAAGGGCACTAGTCACTTAGCAAGGATAGATTATTCACGGCATTCTGCTTTGTTACAAGAAACAAAGTTCCCTGAATAATGTCTAGCAAAGCTATTAGAAAATTTCTTTTCATCATAATTTCCTACTTCATCTTCCTAAACAAGGCTGTCTTTGCTAGTTCTACTGCAAAGTTGAAGACTCTTTAGCCAATTTTGACTTCTGCTCTCTGCTACAATAGAGTGGCAGAAATATTTCAATTCTGGATGTTCTTGTTTCCTGGAGATTTTTAGCTAGGACAAAGCCCATATCTCAAGGAATGATGAATTGTGGGACATCTTAAAACCTTGCTATTGATGATATTGCTGCTATGTTATGCATAACAAATACATGTGTGAGCATATCAAGCAACCTGTATTTGATTTATTTATTTGTGCTATGTAGAATTCAGATCATTGCTGATTCTTGTCAAAAGGTACTAATGTATACTGCCCTGGATGTTGAATTAGCAGTAATTGCTGTTTGAGGCATAAAAAGCATCGCATCTTATGTTGCACCGCTTGCATTTCGTAATTTACAGGTATTTCATTCTACACAACAGAGGAAGCCTTATCCGAAGCATTTTCACAATATGGCCAAGTGATTGAAGGTGCTCTTGTTTCTTCCGGAATCTGATTCTGCATTGGTTCTTTCTTCATGGGCAAACATGCCATGGCTCATTACTGACATGACTCTGTGCAGCCAAAATAATCATGGACAGAGCCTCTGAGAGATCAAAAGGATTTGGATTTGTAACATTTGCCTCAGAAGATGAAGCTAAAACGGCCCGCACAGAAATGAATGGCAAGGTGTGCACACATTAACATGTCATCACTTGAATTATAGGGCTTAACAAACATTTTATTTATGATGGTTGTGAACATGGATTGATTTGTAAATAATTTGAACAGGTTTTAAACGGGCGGGTTATCTTTGTTGACAATGCAAAAGCCAAGCTACGTTTCAATGACCCTCTTCCTGTTGCAAGAGGACCACCTGAACCATCTGGAAATAAATAATATTATTCATTCCTGCTACTTGCTCACTGTAAAACTGAAAGATCTTGTCTGCTGAAGACTGAGTCAAGAGTTCTCAATGATGTTTGCAACCAAAATTTCTTTTCATTAGATTTAAAAGATTCCGGAATAAATAAATTAACTAATTTGCCTCAATTGAGGATAATTTACAATCCACTTAATGTTGGCTGCTGTCCTTGTGGAAAAAAATAGGAAGACTAAAAAGCTCATGCTGCCTTGACCTTCCTAGATGGAGGCCTCCGGAACAGATTGATCAGATCATCAAGGCCCTGCAAAAAAACCATCAATCACTTGCAAAGGATTTTCTCAAAACGAGGCATCACGGTGTCCGTGCATTGTTAGACAAGCAAGCATACATACCCGTGTGGTGACAACAAGGAAACCGAAGAGAAGAATTAGATATGCTCCCACCACAAGCAGTAAAAGTAGATCAAAAGCAACACTTGCAACCTGCAATTTTATAATTCAAATTTTAATGATGAGGTTCTCCAATGAGTAAAAATAAATTAATGGATGATAGAAACACTTTTGCTGGATGGTTCTTTGTCCCAGCCATTAGTTCTCTAAGTTTGTTCTAACAAAATTATAAGCTGAATGTGAGCTATAGATAACGAAGCTACAAAGCAAACAACTTATAATTGCTCATTAATGACCAGTGTGTTATAGAGAGGACTCCTTGGTATATTTCTCACATAAGCACTGTTTATTTCTTTTCGAAACTAAGAGGCTGTTCTGCTTTGTATAATTAGATGAAGTGTGAACTGAAATGGTATGAGTGTTGCTTTGTCTTAACTTTTTGAGTCATCGAGTGTTGAACAACATGCAAGATTCTAACTTTCTTTTTTTCGTGAGATTGCCCACATGAGCTGTGATAAACGTAGACCTGGATGTGGGCAAAAATCACACACTGTGAACGAGGCAACATTTCCTGCTTGGTATGAGGCCCACCCGCAATTGGTGAAGCCACATTCCAAAAAGCAGAGACTTGGTTCAAGGTGCAGTTAACAGTGATACATGTGTTATAGAGCATGCCTCCCGTCCACATGGACAGGAAAACAGAGTACAGCATAGATATACTAGAAGCACCTGATATATGTTAAGCGTTGCCCTTGTAGAATCATAAAAACTGAACATCCCATCGATGGTCTCGTGCTGTACATGCACCTCAACTGTGTGATCAGATAATTCCTGCCACACAATAAAGTCACCTTTCAGATTACGTGACAGAAGAGTGGAACATTTTGAAAATAAAGATGAAAAGAAATGATAATTTTTCATGACAAAAGAATAACATATAAGCATTTTGAATGTATGAAAAATGTGGTTACAACTAATATTTTACCTGGTTCTTGTATCATATACTTAACATGCATACATGCTCTCTCTCTCACACGCGCGCGCGCACGCACAGAGAGAGAGATCCATATTGCAACACTTATGTGATTAAGGTAATTAAGTAAATCATGATGTGCAAAGAAGGATGAGTGTCAGGATTGATGTTTATAAGCATCAACTGCTGGTACAGGAAGTTGTTTTTAGCTTTCATAAGCAAGAATGTTCCTGTCCGATCATAATATTTGGAGGAAATTAAGTTGCAATAAACAAACTTCAACCAATTCGGCCATTTATTCTAAGTGAAGTTATGAGATGTACATAGTTCCACAAAACAAAGAATATTTCTGTCATCTGGAGATGTGGAAATGTACAAACTTTCCAGAGTGTTAATCTGATTGTCTGCAAGCCATTACCATGAAATGCTCTCAGAAAAAGGAAAAAAAGGAGTACAGACTGTGAATTAATGCCAATTAGAGGCATTGACAGAAATGAGCATGTAAAGTTGCACCTACAGGGTTATTTTACAAGCTCCACAGAACTTTAGGAATAATAAGTTTGACATTCACTTTTCCTACTAAGCATAGATAATAATAAAGTAATAGATAAAATAAGTAGAGCAAGATCTTCAACAGATGTGCTAATTCAAGCTGCATGGATTAATAATAAATATTAAATGACAATAAGATGGAAATTAAAAATTATATCATCTGTGAAACCTTTTTCAATGCAGAGATAATTGGGTCAGTCTTGGAGAGAAAGGGTGCCACTCGAGGTGTCCGTGACAAAAGATCCAACCATGCGCTTATATAAGAAGGGTTTAAAGCCAAACTACTATTATCCGCGAAAATCTGAATGTTCTTGCCTTGGTGTCCATAAATATGCCTCTGCATGAAGGAGTTAAAAGTTAAAAACTAAAAACCATAATAGAAGTTAGCTTTCAGAACTGCAGACAACCTATTTCCATGTACTTATATCCATTTTAAGCATTTTGAGTTGGCGCATCCTTGTGGATGCAAAAAAAGTCAACCTTAACGTGTGAAGTGCACTCATCATCTTGCATTTAAAACCTAAATAAACATCACTAGCACATAGGTTGATACAAACATAGACACACACATGTAAATACATATGGTGCTCTTACCTTTTCTTAACCTAGTAAATGCACTGACAGGACAAGAATAAAATCAATATTGTTCTCCATCACCCTCATAATCCAATTAGATAGTATTTTGTGTCATATCTGCTGATAGCCTGTGGTCGGTTTGATCAGCATAATTCACTGATTAAAGAGTTCTCACCCTATGGAACTTCGGCCACTATTCTGGTTAGCATTATTATTTTTTAGATAAAGTTGTATAGCATAAACCTAAATTGCATATTCCATATAATTAAAGAGATGATATAAAGTAGCAGATTACTGGTTTAGAAAAGTAAAGGGCAGAACATGTTTCCAGAAATAATTCATTGATATGAGCAGCAGCTTGAAACCTGTCATTTATGCTTCTTTGCACACATCAGAAATAATTTAGAAGTAACATAACAGGAGGAATATTCTTGAATGATTTATATATGACAAACAAAATGAGAACAAAAAATGTTTATGGCTTCTAGGGCACTTTACAAAACCAAAACTCTATCAAGGGAACACCTGAAAGAGAATATTGACCTACAAAGAGTAGAATATATGTAGAAAGGTCCACAAGGGGCAATGATTATGCAAGTGGACAAAAGTTCAATTGTTAGCAGCACCTTACTAACTAATGCCTTCTGAATTCAAGCATCATTAACTAAAACTTCAAAGTTCATAACAAACTAGATTTATTTGCAATATTTACTAATATGCAAATTTATGAATCTGCAATCAAGAAACCTTTAATTCAAGTTTTTGCTATTTGTACACTAAAATTATTGTCATTGTCTTGGAAGCTGTTTCATGCATCCTTGTAGATCTAGACTTTTGTAGTAGGTTCACAAATTCCTAATAACACCGTTGTTTGGTGTTCGGGAGAAAAATTTATGATATAACTTTAATTATGTTTTCAAGCTCTAGTTTGAGCTTCACTCATATGATTCCACCCTAGTAATCCTAGAAACAGACGATATAATATCAAACTGTAAGCCTTCCATGACAGGAGCATATTACTTCCCAAAAACTATTGCATTACAACTACCCCAATATCTGACAGCGGAAAGGAGTTCTGAAGTCACATTCTTGAGTTATATGTTCAGAGATTTGGAAACAAAGAAATCAGCATCTT
The DNA here is from genome assembly GCF_009389715.1 of Phoenix dactylifera. Classification (NCBI taxonomy): domain Eukaryota; kingdom Viridiplantae; phylum Streptophyta; class Magnoliopsida; order Arecales; family Arecaceae; genus Phoenix; species Phoenix dactylifera. Next base: position 1,987,635 of record NC_052401.1, on the reverse strand, counting down.
TCTCAAGACAAGTGCTTATCAATTTGAGAGAATCACTGAGAAGTCAAGAGATAGCTCTCTTTCACTTATCCTCTCTCCTCTAAGAAAGCTTAGTACTTCGGTGATAATACAAACAATGATTGGAAAAATGTTTATCATGTCTTCTTATTATAAAACCAACTTCAAGCATGTTTTGCAACTAACTCCGGACTGTATCAAGTTAAATTCAAGTTTTCACTAAATGTAAAATCCTCAGGCATTCATTGAGTGGTACTGATGTTAGTGTCACGATCTGCCATGCTTTTTCTCGACTAAAAGGAAAATAGCATATCTACACCGAGAAATGGTCTTACATTCAAGACTAACCATGTTAGCCACATTTTCCATTGGAAAAGGTTGTAAATATATCATTATTAGCACAATGAGTTATCATGCACATTGGAAATCTTTTTGTGATTAATTAAATTACAGATGTTGCTTTATGATCTAGCATATAGTTGTGCTATATAGAGCTATGTAACAAAGTGGAAGAGCGATTTGGTCAGTTCAGTCTTGAGATAAGAATTGTAGAAATGGAAATCACACGTTGTTTCTATTCAAATTTTTAGCCTTTCAGCCCCTTGGGGCAAAAACTGCATCCTTCTATCTAGTTGTATCGTATTGCTTAGTACTCTGCACCTTGTTCAATAATAATAAATTCAAAAAGATACCCTCATATATCAACTATACTGAGAAGCTAATGCAGATGATAGCCAACAGGAACAGATAATCCATCACTTTCATTTAACTACTTCAATAATCTGAATTACTAAACACACCAAACAGACATGGATATGCCATTGAACTAAAAGCTTAACTTCCACTGCTCCTGCCATGATCAATTCAATGTCGCAAAATTGTATAATGAAGTTCTTGTCAATTATGCTTATCTGAGCAATGAACATTAGTGTGTAAATGTGACTTCTCCAGGTTATAATAGTGGGACATGGAAAAAAAAGAGATCACTCGAGCAACATTACCAACTCAAAAGCTCGTGCTATGACTAAGAAAAAGTAACTGATCATACCGCAAGACTTTCTGAAACTAATCTGATGGTTCTGTAGACTGCAGCTTCATCCAATGAATCTCTAAGGCAAAACTCAAAAGCTTAACAGGGAATCATTTAAGAGAGACTGTAGATGAAATAAAGGAAAATGTTTTGTAGTCTTACCTTGTGTCATTAAGTCCTCCTGTACTTTCAAGTAATTCAGGCGCAGCAGAAAGCTCAGAAAGAGTAACAGCAGTTATTCTTAACCTTGAAAATTGCTCATGCTCCCAGGCAACCTAAAGTAGGCCATACATTTATCCATTAAAGATTTAAACAAGGCCTGCTTCTATCGTGCAAGTGTTGCAATTACAGCAAAATCAAGTAAGTTTCTTTGTAGAGAAAAAAAAGTTCATATAGAACAAATGTTCAGCAATTTTAACATGTAATATGCATATAAGGGCTGCAACAAGCAATAAACACCAGATATTTTCAGAAGAACTCTGACAAGAGGAGAATTTAGCAGGACATAGTGAGTAACACACTCATAGACCAAGGTGTTTAGCTGAAATGTTTTAACAAATCAATTTTAAAATGTGCAGTTTTGGGTCCCTAAAAGAGTACACAAGATTTACACATTGATTCACTCTAAAAAGATTATTCTAACAGCAGATGCAAATATGGTATATGAATGTCAGAAAGTGGTGATTGTAGCTAGGCAGCTAAAAAGCAATGGTTTTGACCACCAAATCAGGTAGACCAGTTAACTTGCTTTTATCAGCGCAGGTGGAGGGTGTGTTGCTGTGACACAAATGATTGCATCTTTTTCTTTCTAAGCTTAAGTGCTCTCTTGATAAGCTACTAATCCGTAATTTTGAGCAATAAGAACAATTTTTTTCCAATTTTATGATTTTTAAGCAATAAGAACAATTTGCTTAGGCAGTTAATTCATTTCCCCAACAAGAGAAGATATTAGACAAAAGATGACAAAGGACGGCTAAAGGAAAGTTGTCCTACTAGGATACACTGCTATAAGTTTCATCCTCCCAATAATACAACCACACCACATATACAAAACCAATTGAAGACAAAAAGCTTATGGTTTTTGACAATGCTACAAGAATACATCAACTTATGTATAATACTCCATGCAGTGTTAATACAGAAATGATATCTTGGACAATCTCTTTAGATGAATATACATAGACAGTTGAAGTGATTTAGAGTGCATAGGAGTAAAATTCACTCACTCGTGGGTTTGAGATATTTATCTTCTTGTGCTTTATTCCAATTGTAACTCCCAGCTCGTTTGCAACATCTGACAAACTCTGCCATCAAAACAATTCATAGTTAAAAGAAAGAAGTGTCCATTCTTAAATGTGAAAGAGGTGTTGCTTCTATAATTTTCACTAAAGCACATATCAAATTACTTTTATCATTCTGGCACTTGACTTACTTCATGAACCTGTTTTATGTAGGCATTTTCTGGAGGCTTGGACACATGAATCCACAACTCATTTTTCCAGGAACCAATACTATTTAAGCATATGGCATAGTCAATGCTCTCCCGTAAACGTTGATCAAAACTCCTTAGCCACTGATATAAACACAATCATAATATGTGACCATGAATAAGCGCTAGCAAGGGTCAACAAATTAGATGAAACAAATAAATATAGTAACTTTTAAGGTTGCTGATGAAAGGGCAGGCAAAAGCTACCTTAAGAGTTCCATTATAGTTATAAGGTCCACCAGACGTTAACCCAAAAAGAAGGTTATATCTCCCGCGGGTCCTTGGATTCGAATAAAGAAGTGAGAACAGTCTTGCTATCTCCAAAAGAGCCACAACTCCACTCCCATTACTATCGCTTCCCACAGAAAGTGCCTTGAAATAATAAATAGAATTTAAAACCTAAAATATTATAGTAAAAAATGTAAGAATTACTGATTGAATAATTTATAACCCATACTGGAGCAGCACCAAAAGTATCATATGATGCAACTACAGCAATTGTTGGCAGTTGATTGGTATCTCCATCTCCTTTCAGTCCTGGCAACCATCCCTGTCACGTAAACCAAGTTAATTATACAGTAGGTAGGAAATGATGTCTGAATGTCATGAATGGACTCCCTCAAAGTTGACATAAAGAAAACACTCGAAGCACTGGTCTGGGAGAAGACTGAATGGAAGGGGGAAAATAGAGACAAAAGAACACCTCCATCACACCTAAAACCCAAAATTTTCAATTCATGATAGCAATGTCAAGAAACATTAAATAATATAATGCAGCAAATACATAGACATCCTCATGAAGCAAGAAATTTTGGCCTACAGTGTCCATGGTTACAAACACGTGGCTTTTTAAATCTGTTCCCTTATCATCCACTAAGAATGTGACACATAAAGACCAAAACGAGGAAAATGAAAATTCTTACAAACTAGCACTAAACCTTGACATTCTATGGAAGGAAATATTACGAAGTGGAGGTCCACCAAACAAATTGCAGGCATAGTGACAGCAAAAAGTGATGGTCCGGCACTTGGAACCAAGAAATGGTCCGGCACCTAGTTTTCTCAATTTTTCTCCAAAAAAATAATATTTGTGTATGATTTGCCAGATTTGGAATAAAAGCTGCCTCCTAAGGATATGCAATTGATGGCATTCCTATAAAGCTAAACCATGAGGAGATTCATGACATGGTACACCTAACACACTTGTCCTATTGGATTGTGCTGACAAGGGAGTGGGATCCGTCTAGAAATATAATAAGTTTTGCAGAAGTAACAAGCTTGCATCTAGTTTAGTCTGTAAGAGATTGGACCTGAATGTCTGTTATTGATAGAGATGAAGTTTTCAGGGTTCGATGATGACACAATCAACTTGTAGCTAACACACTTGTCCTACTGGATTGTGCTGACGAGCATGATCCCTCCAGTGTAGTGAACACATTTGTCTGTATAGTGTAGCTAACACATCCTATTGGATTGTGCTGACAAGGGAGTGTGATCCCTCTAGCTTAGTTAACACATTTGTATATACAGTGTAGCTAACATGCTTGTCCTATTTGATTATGCTGAAAAGGAAGTGCAATACTTTCAGAAATGTAATAAGTTATGTCCAGTGAATAAGCTTGCACTCAATTTTCTGTGTACTGCTTCATATTTTAAGAACAGAGAAGAGACTAGACCTGAATGTTCGTTATTGTTGGAGATGATACTCTTTTAGGCTCTGGTGATGAGACAACCAACTTGTAGCTGCAAAATCACATAATATAAGAAGGAATTAGTGGGGGCTAATATATTTCATTGCAAGCATGGAATAACTTATTTATCTTTTTTCATCAGTAGTACATTAGGACAACATAAGACTAATATATCTTATAAAAGAAAAATGATGAATCTGCATTCCATAAGAATTAGAGTCCTGGAAAGTGTTAACCGTATTCAAACTAATCTTAGGACAAGGGAAATTAACATTACAGCATAAGATCAATTCAGTCAATTTAAGATGAATCCAGTTCCTGTGTTGTATTTCTCCTTACAAAAGTCATACTTTTCTCTAGTCATGGATGCTTTTGAAACACTTCTTTGCAATACATTCCTGCAAGAACTAAACCAAAGCTTCCATTCATATTTGAGACCTCATTCTTTGTTCCTCTAATTTTTGCTAGTCAGACACAAATGGTAAGAGCAACTGTGCAAGAGCTGTTACCCTTTTGATACCAAAAGGTACCAAATCAAATTTTCAAACCGATTGCATAAGATAATCTAGTGGCAATCATATGAAATTTTCTGCACTATTGTTTCTTGGCAAGATCAGAAACATTTGTACAGAAAACCTCTATCAACTTTTTACAACTTCCATCACAATTTATAAAAGATAGATATCTAATGGTTTCTAATGCTTCAGCACAAAGCAAAGGCTTTTCCATTTGTCCCTGCGATCTATAATACACATCATCACTTAGTCATCTATAAATGTAAACCTTAAATTCCTCTTTGAATAATAATTCCAATTGCAGGCACTATCATGACCAGTCCCAAGCCCAGATGAGAAAGGAGAAGGGTTGATGTCAGGTTAACAGTCAGTCATGAAAATGTTATCCTAATTTCATATGCATGAATATTAGGACATTCTCTGTTCTATTTGACACACCACAACCTGACTTGATCGTGGTGAGTAGTAGGCAAGGGGTTCTTTAGGTCGTTGGCCATAAGCAACCCACTAAAATGTGACCTGGTTGTCATTAATGCTGAGCCAACTCTGAATAGTTCGGAATAGTTGGAAGAGGCTAGATGGCTATGGTTACGGAATAATTTCAATCAGAATTTATAATCCTAGTTTTACTAAGTGTTTGAAGGTTCCTAGGTGGCCTTGACCAGTAAACCTTTTGAGACATCAAGAATACTGACCCGTGATTTAATAGATATGTATATTTTGGGGTTTGCAACTGATGTTTCGAAATCAAATAAAATGGGAACCATCATGAGAAAAATTGAAAGAAAATGAACAATCCCTCGCTCCATAAAATACTGAAAAGAAGATGATGATAGAGAAGAATCCATCAATCACTCCAGCTTATATTTAGGCAATTCAAAAGAATCATCAAAAACAAAGATTTCAGAGCAAGAAGAAATGGAAATGAGGGGGGCAAAAAAGAAAAAAAAAACTTGCATTCAAAAACTTTGAAAGTGAGTGGTTCAAGAACAATGAAGGAGATGTACGATAGAGAGGGGGAGGGAAGCTCAAAAGAAAAAAAGATCAAATATTATTTGACACTTCATGCAGATGATGATTCAAACCACTCAAAATGTACACAATAAAAAAAAGGGGAGTGAGGAAGATGGAAAGAAAAGAGAATATTCTTTAGAAAGGATCGAGGAAGATGAGGAGAAAAATGAAGTTAATTTTGGTGTCTCTTCTTGCATATAAGAGAAAGCACAATATCAAGTGCTTCTCTGTCTTCTTCTTCTTCTCCTTCTTCTCCTTCTTCCTAGTAGTTTCTCTCTTATAATGAGCATAATAGAGAAGAATATTGATAACTAAAATTTTACAGACTTAGAGATGCATGAAGTTAAGAGTATCATTAAACTACTAAACTTTAATTAATAGACAAGTAACGATTCCATCATTGTCAAATTTCATATGACTTTGCAAAGTCAGTAACGAATAGAGATCCTAAACAAAATGGAAGTTAAACAATCCATGTAGGATATTCTGATTACTAGGCACAATTTTTTTTTCCAAATGTGGCAATTATTATGCAGTAAACTATTTGCTGAGTTGTATCTTTTGAAGGCAACTAAGAAGGAGCTAGAGGTATTCATATTGAATAGTAAATAGAAATAATTTAGGTTACAATAGGACTTTTTCTGTCTGGCAGTGAAGAGATTGTGGGATAGAGAGCTTGAAAAGAAATATCACCAAAACGTGATGTTTTGCCTGGCAAGCAAGATGACTATGTGCTTATGAATACAGCTTTTACATCAAAATTTTGTTGAGGATAGCACCATAATTAGATTTTAAAGCAAGCATCAGTTCATCACACTTAGGTAAAGGTCTTAGCTAAATGAACTGGTTGCAAATTAAGAGGCTTCATTTAACATGCAGTAGTACACATAATTGCAGAATACAAGAGCTAGAAGTCATTTTTTCTATAAATCATGTAGGGCAGATTCCATGTTCAGATGGATACATGGCAACAAGTCATGTCCTCTATGAAGCAGTTATCATTTTAAAGGCTAAATATCAGCAACCAGATTGACTAAAAACCTCCCATTACAAACTCTAAATCAGTTTAAATTTTGGAATCGAAGAACATGTGTGTCTTGGCTAACCAAAGTATCAAGTGGAGGTGTATCAGGCAATTTCCTATAGTTGAACAGATGTTCTAATTATTTTAAATGACTGTTAGCAGATCAACTAACCCGCCAGTGGGTGCCATAGGAGGTTGGCCAGTAGCATCACTTCTCCGGACATCAGCAAATATAGCATTAATCTTATCATCCTCAAATGCAAAATAAACTGGATACTGCAAGTATTAATAAACATAATTAGTTAAGAAAGCACTAACACATAAGAACATGTAAATAAGTAGCAGAGGATAGAGAGTATTGGCTGTCTAAGTTCTTAAAATAAATAGTGATAACTGATGATCCATTCTCCTTCAGATCATGTGGAACCCATAAATTAGGACAGCTGAAACTCAATTAGGACCTCAGCAAATTTAAATCTAAAGAACTCTTACAAGTAAAGAACTGTACAGATTTAAAAGTTCGAACAACAAAAATGCAATCTTAAGCTAGCATACAAAAAGGACCTTAAACCCTAGGTCATGGTGAGAACTAGCACTTAAACTCTAGTTTCTTCTCTTTCAGAAGTCCCTAATGCTCGTAAATATAAATAATTATGGAATTCACGAACCCTTTTGCAACTAAATTGTGGATCCCTTCATTGACAAAATTAAGTTAAAAGGAAAACATTCATGAACATAGGTAACATAGCATCAAGGACTGCTGAACCGAGCCGTACCGGCCGGTTCAGCCTAAATCGAGCAGTCGGCTCTCTAATGGAAAACGGTTCTGGCCGGTCTCGATACTGGTTCGATGAACCTTGCATAGCATGTCAACATCAGAGCAAAATCTTAAGCGGTAGTTGCAAAATAATAAGTGCAAGTACCAAGTTTCGTGACTATGAATCAATTCAAAATGCTGGGATATAAACAAGAAGTGGCAAGGAAGACACGCAAGAGGGCCACTTTGTTGCTTCTAGTGAGAATATATATATATAGGAAAAAATACTTGTTTCCCCAATCTACAGGAAGTATGTGTGTGTGTAAAAGAGTGAGAGCAGAGCATGTCATAAAACAGTGTATGCCACCAAGACTAAGAAGGTATCCAAAAAAAAATAAAAAAGTTCAACACTTCAAGGAACTATCCAACTCTCAAATTAACTGTTAGTTTCTTCAGATCCAAGATTAAAGGTTCAACTGAGTTCGGTCATGATACTTTATATCCTTTAACCTTAGAATTAAGAAAATAAAAAAACAAAAAACTGCAGCATACTTCTCCAAAAAGAAATTTGATTGAACAGAGAGGACAAGGGAGCAACTTCTTTGAACTAACATTTAAGCTGAACATCATTCCAAAATCCAGGCAGAATCGAAATACAGCCATAATTGGCCCAAGGGTAGTAAGATGCATGGCAATTGGCAACCCACTGAAATCCTAAAATAAGGTCTCAACAAGTGATATGTTGAATTTTATATCCAATAATTTTCTAAAGTGCCATCAACTTCTATTTCCATTTCTTAAAGATTACACCATCTGCATAATTTACAATTTACACCGAGCAACTAGGTAGGAAAATTAGAATTCCAAGGAAGCAACTATGTAGGAAACTGTCTGAGGAAATTTAGAGTTCCAGTCTTCCAGACAATCCTCTGGAGATCAAATTGAGATAAAACAGAGGAATGCCATGAAGGGTCTTAGAAAGATCTCACCCCTAACTTTTCATCCCCAACACCTAGTATATTCCTCACAGGAAAATCTCAAAAAGTCTCCAGAATGGACCAAGATATCCAATACCATAATTCAGAAAATTTAACTGAAGAGCATGACTTCAAATTGTTATGTTTACCTCATACTTCAAAAAGTCTTGCAAAGGTATGAATATCAATATAAAATAAATAATTGCATTACTCCCTCCCAAGAGCTCTACCAAATACTTGTTAATGTGACCGGAAAACTACTGGTTTTCCAATCAAATCTTAAATCTAAATGAGCACCGAGTAGGAAGTATACATCATGCCTTCAAACTTCTACAATACACAAGTGATTGGAAGAGTAGGTCCAGGAACCCGGATTAGCAATTGATACTTATGTTGTCCTCAATGCAAATATCTATTTATTAAGGCATACTGAACTCTTATTAGACACTGAAAACTTAGTTCTAATCTGAAAAAAAATGGGACATCGCACTTAAAAAAAATGAAATTTTAATGTTTCCGCTTCCCTCCAAAGGAGCAGATAATAACATAGAATATTGTGATTTTGATGAAGATGATAAAATATCTATAATCACAGCGCAACAACTAATTAGCAAATACAAAAGAGGCAAGTGGCCAAAACACTGACATCAAAGCAGTATGCACTCAGCACAATTGAAACATTTTTTAGAAAATTTGCAATAAGAGATCTCAAAAGGAAGACAATGATAGAAATTAAGCAACAATTATAAACTAAAAACTTAGATCTGCAGAGAAACATCAAGTCCAAGGATCCCAAATGTAAATAGTACAAGTCTAGCTAGTAATGAAATAGTTGATTGGTGACCATGTGATCATGATTGGATTTGAATAAAGTGTTATGTCACTTACAGGTATGTTGGCATGTATGAGCAATTGTTCTAACTCAACCAATATGTTTCTCATAAGCCCATCATCTTTGCTCTTGATCTCCCCAACAATCCTGTTGCTAACCTTTTGAGGAAGCAAAAGTAACAAGCCTCCCAATGGCTGGTTATTAATGATGTACTCTGAAAATATATAATTGTAGCAAAATTTAGCAATATAAACATGCACAAAAACAACATAGAAGGCAAAACTTATCCCACCTATTCTGGTCGAAAACAAATTAGCACCACAAAAACTGTTGCTGATATAGGGGAAGAATATATTACTTGTAAAATTCAGAGGATGGTGAATACAACCTCCTAAATGCTTAAACTTTTTGTATATTAAACAAGAAAAGAAAGCATCCACACACAAGTAGCAAAATTATGACATCACAATGAAAGTTTGTTGCAGGCCCTTTTTTTGGTGAAACAGGGCAGGAAGTCTCGCAAAAATTAAACTCTTAAAGAGAAAACACCTACCAAATCAGCCAGGATAAGTAGATGAAAACAAAGGGAATAAAATATGAAAACAACAGCTGCCCCAGGAATTTCAGCTAAGTACTGCTTGAAAACAAAGGCCAACACTACAAATACGTGGATGGATACAAGATAAATTTTGTTATGGCTCACTATGAAACTTAACTGAAAAATGGGAGGTAAAAAAAAAAAAAAAAGCAGTGAACCTCTGGAGACTTCACAAGACTTTATGAGTGGCATGCCAGTATTTTAAGATCAGCAGGTTGGATTGTCACAGAAGAAATTTATTCAGAAAGAGACTCGCAGCATCTAACAAAGAAAAATTTACTGTCAAATAGATGTTAGGCCCAAACCGTGTTCATGCATGCCTAGATTTCTTGATATTCTTCTACAAATAACAAAAGGTGATAATGCATCACTTACACAATTCCAGGTGTAACTCTTGTACAATTGGGAGGAAAACCTAGAGATGCCTACATAATGTGCAAAATACCACTTTCAACTTTTTTTGAGAATTCTGTACTAGCATATGCATAATACGATCAGAATGATATCCTAATAATGTCAGTTGAATGCCTACTTTTGTGAACCCCGAAAGAGAACTCAAAAGTGTTTATCTATAGGGCTAATTGATTTTGAAGATTAATCAACTCTCATAAATAATATTTGAATTGTTGAATTGTGTTTTATTTTCTTTTTCATTAGTTAGTAATTAGCCAACATTCATAGTATATAAAAAGTTAACTAAATGAAAGAATCAGTGAGTACTTCACAAAATATAGCAAGAATTTTGTCACAACCCAGAACTTCATCCAAAAGGACTTACCAAAAGGTGTTATTTGAGTTTCTTGGTTCTGTATAGATACCTAAAATCCACCTGGTGCATAGCCAATATGGGATTAAATGTATACCTACATGGGTCCTTACATACTCCACCTAGTTAAGCCTTAGTATCTTCATCAGGCTAAGGGTCCAATCCATTCAAATCCAATCACAAATACCGCAAATCAAATCACAAACATTAAGATCAGCTTGTGGTCAACTAAGTAGGCCCGTGCTGCAATATCTTCTAGTCCATCTGAATCATGAACCAGATTCACTCTGATAACATTTATAGCAACCTAGGATCTCTCCCAAAATTTTACATCCCAATGGGACAGCGGGTGTCCCAATCATCTCATCCCATTTCTATGAAAAAATAAGACTGGGATAGGGTCGGGACTCCAAAACCTAGAGGGAAAGAAAGAGGGAAAAAAAGAACGAAAGGAAAGCTGATGAAAAGGAAAAAAATGAAGGGAAAGAAGAAGAAGAAAAATGAAAGAAAGAAAGAAAGGGAGAAGAAAAAGAAAGGAGGGAAGGAAAGAAGAAAGAAAGGAAAGAGAAAGAAAAAGAAAGAGAAAAAAGAAAGAAATGAAGGGGTAAGAAAAGAAAGAAAAAGAAAAAGGAAAGAAAGTAAGGTAGAAAAAAAGAAAGAAAAGAAAAAAAAGAAAAAGAAAAGAAAAAAAGGTAGAGAAACATAGTATATCTACCAGAATGCATGACTGAGACTGCTCTCGGGATGGGACAACAGAGCATCCTATGATAAATCGAGACACCTTTGTCCCACAGGATTTAAAACCTTGACCTCACTAACAAAGACTAGCTAGAAGGTATTAATGGAATTTCTTCGTATAGGTTTCAAGCTCTTCCAAGTGCATAGTTGATGTGGGACTAAACACACAACCACACGAGTCCTCACAAATTTTAGAGAACCAATCTCATCTTCATCGAGAGCTTCTCAGTCATGATTAGTTTGGGTTTAAGTCCAATTTGAAGCAATCAAAATCATAACTTGAAAGCCTACCACACCATCCAGGAACCAACAATTATGAGGAACCAAGCAAATTACTTTCTAGGAATAACAGAGAATATAGAAGAGAGAATAAAGAAGAAGAAGAAGACAGAAAAAGTTCAAAATATTCAAAAAAAAAATGCAGAAAGCTATCTACGATACTAATCAGATTCTCTTTTCTTTCTTTCTTTTTTTTACCTTTTCTTTGTTCCCTAATAGCCACATCAACCAAGTATTACTTCAATCTTTAAGTAAACGCAAAGTAACTAATAAAAGAAATATTCCAATTTGATATGTTATCCGAGGTATCTAATTTAACAGCGACACTCAACCAGGAGTTATTACTTGAACGGAACGCAACAAAACGAGAAAACGAGAAAAATTTTCAAGCTCCGCACAGAGCACCAGTGTCCTGTTTCTGCCCTGTATAACTACGAGAGGGGAAGAGGGAGGCGACTTACCTCGGAGGAAGGTGAGGTTGAGCTCCCGGACGGGCATCATGACGACGGTGCGGGAGAGGTCGGCGCCAGGAGCGAAGGGGGGAGCGCAGGCGTGGTGATTGAGGCCAGCGAGGCGAGATCCGTAGGGCACTCCGGCGAGATCGTACTGGATCAGGCGGTAGACATCGACGGCCGTGGCGGCGTCGCCGAGCTCGACGCAGGCGACGAGGACGAGAACGAGGGCGACCACAGAGTAGATCGAGTCCAGCACCTCCACCCCGCCGCCAATTCGGCCTCTCCTCCTCCACGCCATTGATGTACGTACGAGAGCTTCGGAGAGAGATCGAGAGAAAACGAGGGTTTCCAAGAACCAAGAAGTTGATCGGAGTTCAGGGAAGTCGCCGTTCCCCAGGGTATCTCTAGTTTTCGGAGCGGCTTTGCGCTGCTCCCCGGTAATGTAAAACGAGGGATTCGGAATGGACGGCGTAGGATTCGGTTTTATACAAGGACTGATCACCTATTTGAAGTTGTTATGTCGCACGGGGGTTTAAAATAGTTTGAACTACTGCCGATTTTGATCTTTTTCTAATAACCCCTATCCAATGAAAGTATTGCGTAATACTTATTGTGTGTAATATATGTGCTTCATGAGGAGTTATATAAGAAAATCTATTACTTAATTTAAATTAATTTTTTAGCAAATTGTTTGCCCGTATAATTCAAACTTAGCACCAGTATTTCTACATATTAACCCTTGTTAAATGTTGCTATTATAAAATTTTGGCATTTTCTGATCATGACACCATGGCTACAAAATGTAAAAATTTTATTGTTTGAGTTGGATTATATAAGGAGTCAACAATGTTAAAATTCTTTGTAGACCATCCAAATTGAAGAATCAAATCTTTAAACATAATCTATTCTAAAAAATGCTAAGGAACTGAATTCTAGTGTGTAGTCCAATTCTTATTATTCTGTGAGTGGTTGAGATAAGGGTGTTTATGAAAAAATAGAAGATACTCCTCTCTAACTAGATAATTAAGATTAGATTGGGCCATTGCTCTCACTATTTGCTTTGCGCTATAATGGTCCTTTCTGTAGTCTCTTATAAATTGTCATGATTTGGTGCACTTAAAAAACATCATGGAAGAACAAAAACTCTCTCCAATATAAGTTTATCAATTAAATTCTTTGTCATTTCAAAAAAAAAAAAAAAAAGTAGATCTAACTACTTCACCCCCATCTTTATTCTTGTAGATAACTTAACTATAAAATAAACTTAGTGGACTCTAGATAAAGCTAGTTATCTAAAAGATCTTATTTTTCTAAGAGGATGAGAGAAAGGGGCAAAATATTAATATTAATAAAATAATATAGTAGAACAACCTATATGTTAATCATGTAAACCAATAAACAAATTCAAATAATAATAACTTATTTTGAGCTAATAAGCCGAGAAGGATTTAAATTAGATTTCACAAAAAAAGGAGAGCAGTATCAAAGCCACCAAGAGAGGCATGGTATGAGAGGATATAGTATGGTGTCCATTAGCTAAGGCAATCACAGAGTCAATATCAATAAAGGTAGACTACCTCTTCTATTTTTTTTCTTTTTGAAATATCCAGCATATCTATTTTTTTTCTTTTCTTGTTTTAGTCAAGACAATTTAATTGCCATGATCATGCTTCAATGGCTGATGTAGCTGAATTTGTGCATGCACAAGGGTAGCAAAATAAGAAAAATAAGCATTTCTAGGATACCAAGAAGTAAACTGAAGCTCAAAAAAATAGTTTGTGATTTTTTCTGGTACAACAACAGCATACATTATATGATAATATAAAATAAAAAAATTAATATTGCACAAAAATCTCAAACAAAAAAAGTTACATGAATAATGTGTAACTTTTTTTAGTAATCCTTTCATTAACACTGCATACCACAAGAAAATTGGCTATCATTGAAGGGATGGATGGAATAGTTACATATTACATGTATAAAATTTTAATTAGATTTCTCTGCAATTGTCGAACAACTCATGTTAATTAGGTAGATAAATCCCATGTGGGGCTTCGCGTATAAATGCTAATAATAATTCAGAAAATATTTTTTTTCTTCAGGTCATCCATGGAGCATCATTCTCATGGTTTGAAAGTACCATATAATTCTCGATATTGTATGGGCGTTATATGAAAATTGTGAGTGTTAAGTCAACCTAATGTCGGCAACGACTTTGCCGAAATATGTTCAAACTTTACAATGGCATTTTCACAAGAATCCCCTGTACAATTTAATATTACTAAAAGCTTGACATTTCAAAGGTCACGAAGGGAGCGGGGCTGGGACATATTTGTGGAGGGGTCAAAGGCTCTAAGTCATCGATGGTTTTAAAAGGAGCTCCTCGCCTCCTCCCCGGCAGAACCGTTAACGTTAGGGTTCCGTTATCTTATCCTACTCTACTCCACTGCGGTGGCCCCCTTCTCTGATCTCTCGGATGCCGCCATGGCTCGCCTCACCTTGGAGCAAATCTCCCGCGAGAACAAGAACCGCGAAGTCGTCGAGACCACTTCGCTTCAGCTCTCCCATCGAGCACTCTCCGATGTGAGTCATCGAAGCCCCCGCAATTTTTTTTTTTGTTTTTTTTAATTAACTTTGTCACTGGAAGACCCTCTTGAAGTGATGTTAAGAAACTCGAAATTTTGGATCTTTTGATAGTTTCTTTGCCTCTGTAGGTCTCGTGTTTGAGTAAATTCCAGAACTTGGAGAGGCTCGACCTCAGCTGCAATTGTCTCTCAACTCTCGAGGTAGTTTTGTTGGAGTTTCTGTTAGTAGTTATCTTGCTTTCGATCCAAATTAGTGGGACAATTTACTTTAGTTTCCTCATCATCCAGTGTTAATAAAGTGTAATTTTAATTCACGGTTTACTGCTAGGATGGTAGTTAGCATGTGTTTGTTTTACTTTTTAATTGGAATTTATTTTAGATGCCAATCTGTTATTTTCTTTTTTTTTTGTTTGAAATATGGAGGGTTTTAAACTCTTGATGCTCCATGCAGGATCTGTCTTCGTGCATCAATTTAAAATGGCTCTCTGTCGTGGAAAACAAGCTTGAAAGCTTAAAAGGGGTTGAAGGTCTCACTAAGCTGACAGTTAGTTTCAACAACCACTTTGTTATGCAGTAAAAATTCATTCTCTTCAATTATGATATTCTTGTTTGTAATATTTCTCTTGGGTTTATATCATGAGGCATAAGCTCTGGTTTGCAATAGTTTTTGCCTTGTGGTTAGTTTGAAGGGGGTAGTTCGCATTGGATACAAATGTTGTATAGTTAGGGGTTATTTGGATTAACCACATTTATATTTTCTTGTATGTGTTAAGGTGGGTATATTCAGTTGTCCTACTGGTAATCTGACGGTGCAGCTTTGAAGGGTATCAGCTTAGTCAGTTGTAGTGCTGATTCTCTTTGAGATGCACATCAAGCTTGTTCAAATTTGAAACAGACCCACATAGGATCACATAGTTCTGAAACAAAAGAAGTCAAACACGAAATGGTTGAGGAGCTTTATCACTGCTATCACTTTCTGCCATCACTGCGCTCTCACTTTATGTTTGATGATGGCAATGCTAGTTTTGTTATACAAACAAAGTAACCATATATCATGGATACTTATTGAGATTTTAGTTGGCATTAAATTTATTCGTTCTTTTATCCTTGTGATGCAGGTGTTAAATGCTGGAAAAAATAAGCTCCGAACAATGAACGAAATTAGAACTGTCACAAGCTTACGAGCTTTAATTCTGAATGGTATTTGTTTTGAAAGGAAAGTGGATACCTGGATCAATCCAATATTTAGCTCTGTGTAATATATTTCTTCGGTCTTCTATGCTGCAGATAACAACATATCTTCCATCTGCAAGCTTGATCAGCTACAGCACTTGAATACGCTCGGTATGGATAACAGACAAACAATAGTTTTCTATAGAAGCAATATTATTTATGTTTTGCCCGATATTTCTCATAAAGATTTTCACATTTTGCACATAAATAAGTTATTCTGTCTGGTGTTCTGGTAATCTTTTGGGGACTTAGATGATCTTTCTTGTGTCTGACATATGTTCCATTGACAAATTGGGGTTGGAAAATTTTCCTGTCGAAGAAAGGAAAAGGAAAGATTACTATGTGTCAAATGCCTAAGTAATATTTAGTTTTGTTAGTATGCTGTATGCAATCTACTTTTGTTTCTTTAACTCTAGAGTAGTAAATATTGTCTATCTTCTCTGGGCTTCCTATCATTTTTTTCCTATCGAGGATTAGTGTCATCACCATGGTGATGAAAGTTCGTTGTTCCATTTACCATTAATTTGAAGAGAAACTTTATGAGCCAATTCGTCACTTCCATAGAGAATAGGAGCAAAAGCTCATACATTGTTTCTATAGATTTAAATAAATTGAAAAAAAAACAGCAACAGCATATATTTAGAAACATGTGGAAACTGGCATAAAATCTGTCTCATGTCTGATTATGGTCTTTTGATTATTCTTAGTTTGACTTGGATGTAATTGCATTATGAATCTTATTCTCATTATGCTTCTTATAGCATCTCTTTATCTTTTGGCTATTCTATTGCATGCACTTAATGCACAACTCAGTATAATGAGCATTGAGAAGAAATATTTCTCAAAAAAATGGTGATATTAACTTTAAACCTTCCTGAGTCTTTTGTCTTCAGTTCTTTCACGAAATCCAATTCATGATATCGGTGACTCGATGATGAAACTGAAGTCTATCAGAAAAGTAAGAATTTAAATATTGATATTGTTTTACTTGTTTCTTTTGTTTTGGCAACTATGCTGCCTTACTCATTTATATCAGAAATTGCTTAAGCTTTTTTGTGTTGTTCGTTATTTCAGCTGTCCCTCTCCCATTGTCAAATCGAAAATATTGGATCTTCTCTGATGTCATGTGTGGATCTGAAGGAAATCAGATTTGCTCACAACAAGATCACGGTATATTTTAAATTGATATCTAATTTTCTTCTTTAGTTTCCTTTCACGTATCTATTCCATAACACACATGTTATTGTTGTTACAATCGTTGTTTTCAGCAAGTCCTAGCTAGTCTCTGCTCCCTGTAATTGTGTCTTGTTTAATTTCCCAGACTCTCCCAAGTGAACTGGCACAGAACATCAAACTCCAAAATTTTGATCTGGGGAACAATCTGATTGAGAATTGGTCAGACTTAAAGGTCAGTGATTTGGTGATTGTCAACTTTGTATTTCATGATAGTTACTTCAATTTGAAAGGTGCTAATAGTTCAACTAAATGATAGGTTCTTTCTGCATTACACAACTTAAAAAACCTCAACTTACAAGGAAATCCTATTGCTGAGAAAGATAAGTTAGTTAGGAAGGTAATTTTTTATCTGATCTTTTTATCTTCTTGTCATGTTTGTGACTTACCTATCAAGAAGATAACGATTCTTACTTTTCCTAAACTCTATGTCAGGTCAAAAAGTTGTTACCAAATTTGAGGATATTCAATGCTAAACCCATAGAAAAGGGTAGCGGGAGTGAGAAAATCTCTGGAGAGGATGGCTTGTCTTGCAGTAAGGATGATCTTCCTCTCCATAATGCCCCTGAAATTGAAGCAAAGGATGAAGTAAAGAGGAAAAGACCCAAATTAGATGTTAAAGCCTGTGCAGAGAACATATTGAAAAGCTCTAGTGAGGAAGATCGTGTCTTTCAAGTTTCCACTATTGTTAAAACTAAAAGGGAAATAAAGGAGAAAAAAGCAAAATCAAGTGTAAAAACCAAGAAAATTAATGCATTTCAATCAGAGGATTGCAATTCTCCTGGTGATGCTACTGATCTAAAAAAGGCAAAGGAATCAAAGAGGAGGAAGCCTGTGAACAAAGAACAGAGCAAATTTGAGGGAATTGATGATGCAGAAACACCATTATTAGACCTTGTTCTATCAGATAAGACTAGTCAACAGTTGGACAACAAGAAGGACAATGAAGTAGTTTCGGATACAAAGTTGCTTGGAGGATTGGTGGTGGACCATGCTAAGAAGAAGAAAAAGGTTAAAGGCATAGGTATGGGCTATTCAGCATTTCGGTTCCTGGCCCCAGTCTCAGAAATCGGAATGGGTGGGCCATCAGCATGGGATGATTAGTCCGTAATCAAACTCTTACAAGCATTTGCGAACACTGTCATTAATCTCTTTTAAGTATGATACTTGAACTTAGATATTTTCTCAAAATTGTTTCATGTGGTGTATGAATATCAATCTGCCATTATTTTTTTAGCCATCTATAGACTATAGTCAGTCACATTAAAGAAAAATAAATAAATATTGTCTAAGTATCACCTTTTGTATCTATAATTATCTGATCCATCAATATTGCGATACATCAAATTTATTTACAATGATTAAGTTAGCTTATGTTCATTGCTTGACAAACTTGAAAAATCAGATGCATGGAATAATTTTCTCTTTGTTTCTTAAGCTCTTTCTTCTTTTCTTTGCAGGTGAGATTTTTTTTCCTTTTGGGTTGGGGTGGGGGGGGGTGGTTACTTACCATTTGTTTGTTTTAACAAATGTAGAGAACACTGAAGTTGGTTACTGAAGTTGTTTTCTTTAAGAAGAATGACTTAATAAATTTCATAGCGTCATGGCTATTGAGAAGACATCATTAGAATATTCAGGCTTATCTTTTGCACAGTCGGCCTGTCCCTCGTGGAAGAGAAATCTCTGTTTGAGATTTAGTTGGAGAAGACCACAATAGCAATCCTCATCTAGGCGAATTTATTTTTTTGAGTGATATTTTAAAAGATATTTCCAGTTGCCCTGTTGCATGCCAGGGCAAGGTATCAAATGTTATTTCAGAAGTCATGAAAAATCATGAGTAATTGATGAAATTAACATATAATTGACTATTTACATTTTCATAATTTCCTCATGAAAAAAAACTCGAGATTGTTCCGAAGACTCTCTTTAGTTTGAATGGAATATTGTGATTGCCTAGAACATGCTACCATGAGAAGGCCCACATAGTAAAGTTTATACTGCTTCACATGATTTGGTACATCCACCAAAATACCTTATCCATGATCTCTTTCATATATTAGCTTTTCTTTGTACTAAATTAGTATAAAGAAAAATACGTAGCTTTTCACTAAGATATTTGAGCACTTTCAACAGTGATGCATATGTTAGAAGAGTATGAGTCCTAGGTTTTGATTCTTGATTCCTTCTATTTTTCTCCATCATCCTTTTCAGATCAGGTTGGCAGCCTAAATTCAAAGACTGTCATCTGATCCATTCCGGTGATTCATTTGGATGATCAATCAAACAATCAGATGGAATTACTTATCATAAAGCGCCGGCATTCCCCTTTATCCTGGCCTTCCTCTCTACTTCTGCCTCTGCTTCCACCTCATGAACTATTGTTTGCTTTCCCCTCCATCCACCCTCCATGCCCCATTCAACTGGCTCAAGTGGTAAGATACTTGGAATCCAAGAATACTTTCTTTGTTTCCTGAAGAAAAACTGACCGATATCTAACAGTGATTGCGAAACATCATCAGGTAGTCAGCTCCTTTATTTTAAAACTCCAGAAAATTAACATCAGGGGATTCCTAGATCGAAACTTTAGTGGCACAAGACCATAGTGGCAACCCTGATTTGGTGAGATTACTTGTTTGCCTTGACTGGTTGTCAAGGTATTACTAGTCCTGCCAAGTGTTAGCCACTTCTTATTTCTAGATCAGACTGTAAGTTCTACTAAGCTGATAATCTCTTATCCTGCTGATTCCAAGGACTTGTACTCCACATGTTTGATCCTGATATTACTTTAAATCAAACCTACTCACTGTATTTACTTGTTTATAAATTGTAAGCCAAGTACCAAAAATTTACATGCATGCTTGGTCGTATATAATTCCTAATATTAGCATAATGCAGCTTGTGTCAGCATTCAGCTTAAAGGACCTAGAAATGTACATAAAACTTCCCAAGATATCAGAGGCCTACAAAAATACAAGAAATCAAGAACGATTAGCTCATCTTAATCATATACGAATGATATTATGAGAAAGAAAATTTATATCGAAGATTGGGCACAATCGAAGAATCTTATCCATGAGCTTTCTTCGCTGCGTATATTTCGACGTATAATTGGCATTGCTTCCTTAAGTGAGGCTGTAATTTTCTGATCTTTCGAACTCTCCGACCTACCGGCCGGCAATGAACATGAAAAAAAAATAAATTATCACACTACTCCTTTCTTGTATTTTATCTATAACAATTATGGGAAAGCCACCAGTGCTAAAAAACTGAGGAACGCCGAGACCCCGACGGTGGTGCAGCACAAATCCAGCATCCTCTCTCTCATCGCCGTCCACTCCTCCCGCTGCCGTTTCCCCTTCGCGAACCCCTCGTATCTCATCTCCGTTTCTCCCTCTGTTTCCCTCTTCCTTTCACCTTCCAGCGCCGCCCCCAAAATCCCCAGACTGTTCCTTCCATTCAAGCAAATCCCATCAATGTCCTCGACCGTTAGGCCCAGCTCCCTCACGTGCCCCGTCGCCTCGTGGCACGTGACCACCACCGTGGCCGAGTAAACCGAGCCGCCCACCTCCAAAACCGTCGCGAACCGGACCAGGGTGTCCCACGTGTACCATTGGCGGTCTACCGCCACCGGTCGCCGGCTAGATAGGTTCACCGCCCGGAGTCCGGCCGGGTCGATAATTACCCAGCTAAGTGTCAGGTCCGCCGGCGAGATCACCAGGGCCGCCGTTGATAGGTCCTTCCGGTCGAGGGCGTCGATCCGAAAGGGCGCGCCTTGGAACCAGGAAGAGGTGGTTTCCGTCTCCACGACACGGGAGAAGATCGGGGCGCCGTCGTGGTAGAGATCGACGGCTGAGATGAGCTCCGTGAGGCGGCCGCGTCCGGCTGCAGTGGCGTGGAGGGAGGGGAAGGGGTGGGCATCGAAGAAGAAGGAGCGGTAAGAGTGGGGGAAGGAAGGGAGGATGCGGAGGAGGCGGGGGTGGCGGAGGGAGGGCCAGGTGGCGAGACAGATGTCGCGCCAGATGTGGGGCTGGGTGGAGACCGACCGGAGGCGGGAGGTGGCGCAGCTCGCTGCCGCCAACGCAGGCCCGTCCAGGTGCCGGAGAGCCCTCGTCAGCACGTCATCGTGGAGGTCCTCTATTGTGGTGGCTCCGCCGCCGGTCGGCGTCGATTCGTTTGCCATCGGAATGGAGATCGAGTTAAAAATCTCGCCTTTGAGCGAAAGCGGGGAAGAAGGGGGTCGCTTTAATATAAACAAGGGGAGAGGATCCGACAAGGAATTAGGATCCGATAAGTAATATTTTTATTTGGCGGTATATTTTGGAAGGGCCGCTGATATGAGGCTCGATTTGACGACTCCGTTGGGGATTGGTTATTCCGGGATTAGGTTGGCTGGCTGGTGATGAAGAGGGGAGGCAACGTTGTTAGCACGATTTTCATATCCGCTATTTCACCTCTCTTTCGTATACGCAATCTGAAGACAGGTGTTTTTTTTTGTTTTTTTTTAATTATTATAACATCGGTAGCACACCTCAATCTAGCATGAGTGCTACCTACAGAGTCAAGAGAAATGAGATGACATAGAGTTGGGAGGAGGGGAGGGGCAGTGTCAGACCATGTCTATAAATTTTTTCTTGAATGATAAATAGCAAAGGAAGCAATCTAATCTGCAGCTCTGTTCGCCTCTCGGTAAACATATGCAACTAGAATAGAGCAGCAACCTGTCACCAATCTCTGGATGTCCCTGAGCAGTGGCCCTATCACTTTACATCACGAATTCACTCAATCATCATGGTAGAATTTCTAGGATGATGTAGTCAGCCCCCAGGATACTCTTCGTATAGGTGATGCCCTCCCATGCTGCCCTAAACTCAGAATAGCAGTCATATCATAAGTGTGCTGCCCATCTGCCGTAATCAGTCTGGAGTTAGTGATCTCGGATCACAAACCCCGTTCCTCCTTTGTCTCCTCTTACCAAGAAACAACCATCGAAGTTCACCTTGAGGTGGCCCGGGGATAGGGGCTCCCAAAAGACAAAAGTAACTCAAGGCGTTGTGATAGCGATGTGGAAATCCCAAATGTTCCTAGCCCACCTCAGTGTAGTGGTGATGATCTCGGTCAGACAAATAGCTCTATCTATCACAGTCTTCGGGGATGCCCTCCTTCCTTTAAAGGTGTGGGCATTTATATTCAACCAAATGTGATACGCCAAGTAGGCACAGGTGATGTCTCTCTTCACGGTCCCAAAGGAGACACCTGTCAAGACGGATATACATCAGGGAACTTTTTGTTTGATGCACATGGACATTAAAAGTGATGCTATTTATAGCTGTACATCTAATCCTCGCTATCCATACCTAAACTAAAGCACAAATAGTCTCTATTCAGCAGTGTCAGCTTAGGTGGTGATAACTAGGTTGGGCATAACCTTATTATAGGGATAGCAGCAACTGTTGTGAGACGAACAGCCATGTAATCTTGAATCAGAACAGGTTTAGGACTTTTCCCTGCCACAAGTTCGAATTCACTCTTTTTCAATTTTTATATAGATCTATCATATGTTGTTACATCATATAAAGCACACAACTAAGGGTGATGCATATTTATTTATACAGTAAACACTAGCCAATGGATGTCACTCTAAAATCCCCAGGGACGCCACATTACATAAACTATGAAGCTTTTTTCAGGAAAAAATGGTAACGAGAGCTCGCTGACAAAAAGAACAGACTTGCAGAGTTGAGAATGTTAAGGTTACATCTTTGGCAGTTGGTCATGTTCTCCTATTAAATTTTTATAGTTCTGTGTAAGTAGTGAAAAAGTAGTATAATACAATAGGGTTTAGTTTTGAAGCAGACCTCAAAAGAGTTCAGCTTTCCTTTTCACCATGAGACAGTGACTCTGATTCGACCCCAAATGCCTTTATATTACGTGCTCTACAAACCCCGGCAACCTTAATTCAAAAGGGGTTGGGGGGTCACATTTCGAGGGTCCTTCTTTATTGGTTTTATTATTCCTCTGGCCTCCTGTGGCACTCCATTTTTGACTTTTTGTAAGACGAGTGTGTCTTCCTTATCACCTGGTCAGCCACGGCATGCTTAATCAAATGCGTGGAAGAGAGGAGTTCTTGGGTCCTTCTCACTACATCTAACTTTGGGCCAAGTCAAAATCATCGATCTCAAAGACATGCATATCTTCTTCATCTTTGCATGATAGTACAGGAATTTAAGAAGGAATTTTCTTTCCTCTCAAGAATTCATTTGTTTTGAGATTTGTGTAGGTAGATGAATGAATGAGTTTGAAGTGCTTGGAGATCTATGCAATGCGCTATCCAACGGTCGGTGTTGCGAAAGAAGATTAATCATTCTTTTGCACGAAAGATGCAACTCGAATCCGTCGAGCCATACGCTAGAAAGAGTGTTGTACGTTGGAGCTTCAGCTATGCGCATGCCTACAAATGGCTAGACAATGGTGTCTCGACCATCCCTTTGAATCATTAAATATGGCCGAACTATAAAATATACGTTATTTATATTCTAGAGCAGCTCTTTGCAATGTAAATATTCTAGAGCAATATTGCATTGTATTAGTATTTAATATGTGTCATGTACGTAAAAACTTATTTAAATAAATTTTTATCGGTATTTTTTTTTGAAACTAAAAAAAACAAAAATCTAGACTTTTCACTTCCTGGAATTCTCCTGTAGTTGTTTGGTAAACCTTTTTCTAAAGAAATTCTCTAACCACTCATCAAGTTCTTATCTTTTCATTCAATCTTTATGTTTCATGGCTTTTCCAACTTAAAAAATTAATAGTATATAAATGTAGGTTAAAATTGTTTTGAAGATGATTTCTAGCTTCTAAATTATGGAGTACATGGGTGGACCCTTGGTCCATATTATAGGCATACAACTGACTGAACATTTGAACTAAGGGGAGACCCAAATAGCAGTTGGTTGGCATTAATTCAATAGTTTGCAAAGATTGCAATATCTCCGGATGTCATTGTAGAAGTACATGAAACTTTAATGATACAGATATAAGTCACCATATCCTCCACTGACTAGGACTTGACCCGGGCAATTGGCACCTCTCCACTTCTCAATGGAGTTCATTAATCGTATTCATATAGTTCATGACTTCCGAATCATCATTAGTGGATATGACATTGGAGATGTTTATGGAAGGGGTGATATAAAGTTAACATGCACTGCACTTGATATTCAGTGGATTATAGGTCTTTCTCCTTTGTTTTCATTGAGTATATGCACTCCCAACTATGAAAAGTATGTAATGCTTTTTGAAGAATAAAGTAGATGGATCGATTCCTTTTGAAAAAAGTTCTCTTATTTCGCTGTTTCCAAATCCCCCAGCAAATAGCGGTAAGAAGTCAACCCCCTGCACTTCTTCCTACTTTTCTCCACTAGGTCCATAAATCATGAAAATTTGTAGGCTACCCTTCAAATTCAACTGTAGTTTTATAGTGGATCAAATGCTTATAGAGAACAGGGACATTATAAATAAGTGATTAACTGATTCACTGTTATAGCTACATAAAGGGAACCCAACACAAACATTCCATCCTTTATTTGCTAGAGTCTTTCCTGTGTGAAGTTTGTTTCTTAAAGCAAGCCAAAGGATGGCTCTAACTTTCTCTAAAATGGTTGCTCTCTAGATATTCTTGTGATATGGGCATCTTAATCCTCTATTATTCAAAAAATTATAGTAAGAGTCAACTGAATATATACTATTTGGGTTTAACTTCCATATTGGCACATCAGCCAGCCTTGAGGGTCTAAGTAAGGCAAGAATCTCGTGAAGAGCTTCTAGTTGTCTCATCTCTTCCTGAGCCAAAGGACCTCGTAGTCTAATGTGCCATGTCAATATTCTCCAACTCCAATAATTGGTCACAGGGGTGTTATGCTTAACAACCTTTTCATATAATCCGCAAAAAGAGAGCAAAATGGTACTGAATCAATCTATGAATCCTCTCAGAAGTGAATGCTACGTCCATTTCCAAGCTTAAAGGAGATACAATTCTAGAAGGCGCCATCCTGTTTACTAATATCCCTCCAAATAGGTGACAGCTTAACAAGACTTTTTTTCGATCTCGTTCCAAACTTGAACCTCTTGCAGTAGGCACTATTTATCTGATTCTACCAATGGTTCTTAGATCCTTTAAGAAATTTCCAAGGCCATTTGGTGAGAAGGGCTTGGTTCATTTGATCAATATTTTTTATACCAATCCTCCCTGCTCTTTTGTTCAGCAAACTTTATCCCAATTAACCAGACAATAGAAGCCATAGACACTTTCTTCTCCTCTCCATAGGAAGGTCCTCCTCATTTTATCAACTCTATTGATGACCCAGTTGGGCAACTTGAAAATAGACATGTAGTATGAAGGTAATGCAGTCAAAACAAAATTAATTAATGTTAGTTTACCACCCCAAGACAAGAGACTGCCTTTCCAAGAAGTCAATCTTAAATTGATCTTTTCAATGAGCAGCAACCAACAATGTTTAGGCATCTTCGTGTCACAGAGGGGCAGACCCAAGTAAGAGAAAGAAACTGATCCTTTTTTACAATTCATCCAATCAGCATACATCGAAGCCTCCCTGTCTTCCATATTGATACATAGAATAGAGCTCTTGTGAAAGCTAATTTTTAGACCATATGCCTCTTCAAAAGCTAAGAGGATTGCTTTAGCAGCCATTGTGTTTGCCTATTTTTTAGCAGAAAATAACAGTGTAACATCAGCAAACTGCAAACTTGATTTCTCTAAATTCTTGCTTATTTTCCATTCCTTCAATTGGACCAAGTGCACCAGCTTGCTTGAGAAGTCTAACTGACATATCCACAGCAATAATGAAAAGAGCAGGAGAAAGCAAGTCACCTTGCTGTAAGCCCTACCTACACTTGATTCATCTTTCAAGTCTGCCATTTACAAGGAGAGCAACTGAAGTCCGAAAATAGAAGACTGTGCACCCAACTAATCCACCTGCTAGGAAAACCTTTGGCTTAGAGAGTTGCAAAAAAAATCTCAGTTTATCTTATCAAGTCCCTTTTCAAAATCCAATTTGCACAGAAACACCTTTTTGCTTCATTTTCTTACAATAGGAGATCATTTCATGGGCACTAAGAAAATTCTCTATAGTGTATCGGCCCTTGACAAAAGCATATTGGAATTGGTCAATTAAAGAGGGGAGAAACTTTGCCAAGTTTCCTGCAAGTATCTTAGTAATAATTTTGTAAAGACTATTGAGGAGATTGATCGCTCCGAGATCATGCACAGTGAGTGCACCTTCTTTTTTGGGTATGAGTGAAATGAAGGCAAAGCTCAGTCTGGTGAAGTCAAACACATCTCTATGAAACCATCTGGCCCAGGGGTTTCCAATCCATTAAATGAAAAAACAGCATTCTTGACCTCTTCTAGTGTGAATTGATCATCCAATTCACCTAGATTCACCCAACAATCACTATATAGTAGACTCTAGTTAATAGAGATTTTAGGAGTGTAGGTATTGCTAAATAAGTTCTTGAAAAAGAAGTGCAATCTAGAGTTTTTGTCCTCTTGTAATGTGAATTCGGTGCCATCATCCAATAGAGCTGCAATATAATTCCTCTTCTTCCTACCTGATGTTATTTTGTGGAAATAAGTGGTGTTTCTATCCCCTTCCTTAAGCCAAGTAATTTTAGCCCTTTGCTTCCAATACAATTCCTCCTTATGGTACAAATCCTCTAGAAATAAGTTCTGCTGGTGAGAGATCAGTACACTCCTCCTTCCTATCAAGAATATCCACATCATGCTGTAGTTTCTCTTTTAAATCTCTATTCGAAATTCTTTTAGTGGAAGACCACCTCTTAAGTGCCAAACGGAGCCGCCTCAAATTATCCACCCAAGCTGCTGCATGGTTATGACTTCTATGATACTACTCCAAGAGTTGATAACAACATCATCCAAGTCCTGCTCCTTCAGCCACCATTCTTCAAAAGTGAAGATTTTTGGTGCATAAAATTTGATATCACACTCAGGCGCTATTGGAACATGATCGGATGCTGAGCTAGAAAGACCATTCTTTATAGAAGCAGGGACCAAAGGAAACTATCAAGTCTTGCCAGGGAAGGATGATCTCTTCGGTTGCTCCACGTGAAGTTCCTTCCTTTAAGATCAAGATCTATAAGATTAAGAGAGGATATGAAGTCCATAAAGATCAAATTGTCCTTCAAGCTCTGCTGATTACCCCTTCTATCGTCAGAAGAACATCCTGGTTACAAAAGCAAGGGCCAACTTAACATAACAAGCAGAAACCCATAGCTGATTGAAGACCACCACCAACCATCAACCAAAAGCACTGCTGCCGCCTTCCCCTTCTCCAACGCAAGTAGGCTGTCGACGACTTCCTTTGCAACATCCTCTGAGAAAGAAAACCCACATGTCCTTCTCCATTCTAAGAGAAGTCGCTGTTCTCCTGCCAGATATTATCCGGTTCCGAGGCTTCACGCAAGCATTCTTCACCCCTCTCTGATTTTGTTTTCTTCCCAAAATGCGTCTGCAGAATTTGGAGACACCTGCCTCATATGCTCAGGCTCTGTAATGAGTCTTTCCGATGTGGAACTATTGGATTTCATACCTTTTCCACCATCGGACAAGAGCCATCCTCGGCTTTGATAGGTTTAAGATCAACTCATCTACTTTAACACCTCTTTTCTTCCTATGAATTGGAATTAACTCTGCAGTTGCCTCCCTCACAGAGCCCACTGCCCTTAATGTAGTTGACTTTCTTAGCCTTGAAGTTGACTGGGAGCCGCCTTCTTCATTCTCCAAAATTTCCCTGCCTCAGTGTTATCCACAATGTCTTCTTTATCTTGTTCAACGCGGACGTTATGATCAGCCCGCATGCTTTCCTCTGAAGACTTGTGGCATCTCTTAGAGTAGCATGATTCTCCTCCATCCTCTCACAGAATGCATAAATTTCAAAAATAGAAAGATCCTGGCCAACTAGTGTCCATGGAGACACCCTCTCAAGCTGACAGAAACCAGAGGTCAATCTTCTTACCGTCTCCGCATCCCATGCATGGAGTGGGATGCCAAGGAACTGGAGCCGATGGGGTATGGCCCCATCTCTGTACGACCACGGCTGCACTGAATAGGAGAAGAGACTGTGTCGCACTGATCCTCGTCGGGCTGCTTGCAGCAAGCTCAATCGATTGGGAAAGAGGACTAGATAAGTTCCGCATCCAAACTTAATAGGATCCCAATCAACCTCTTGAGTGAATGCGCCGAAGAGCCCGAGGATACCTCCGGAGCACTTGGTGGACGAACTCCTTCTGTGGTCGGTAAAAACATTGAAAGATTCTCAGGTCTCCTAGCAATGAAGATATCACCTTCACCATCCATCTTCTTCTCAGGTCTCTAAGGGTTTGGACCTTTGCCTAGATCGATAGCAGCCGCATGAGAATGGGACGATGATGACCCATCAATCCCTGTTTCCGTCATCTTAGTAGGTCTCCATGAGCTTTGGCATTGAGCTCGCCTGGCTTCATCTTCTGCTTTCCAGTTGCCTCCTAGAAAACGCCTTTGATCAGCTTCTCCTCGGAAAGTTGAAACGGCTGCCATCACTCCCTCTTCTTGCTCTTTGGATGTTTTGATTTGTCGAAGGATATAAACTTAATTTGAGCGTGCAAATTGGTTTACATGCAGAGATAAGTTTAGTCTGATGAACAAATGTGGTTAGTTTGTGCTAATAACTTCACTTTTAGGCTTAAGCAAAGTTCATCTATCCACAAAGCAACCTTAGAACTGTGTCTCGATAAAAAAAATAAAAAAAAAAATTGTTACTCTAGGTAGCATACAACATTCCAATCTCTGATTGATGTTATCTCTTGTCCTGCCAAGAAGAATCCAAAGAACATGATGCCAGGACTTAGAATCCAATAAACAACCTCATTTTCTGTCTTCCCGAGTGAAGGCAAAAATCTCTGATTGATGTTAACCTTTTTTCTTTTGCCATAATTGTCTTAAATTTAGAATTCCTATCATAATCTTTGAAAGCAAACGATCATGATGGCTGTTACTTTTGCCATAGCAATGCTACCTAATATATGACCATGCTAGTCAAAATGGTAACAATCATTTTTGAATTGGGTTGACTTTGCTCTCCACAATGCGGAAAGGTGTATCTGTGGTCAAAAATGTATCCAAAATTGGAGCAATAATATTGATTTTGGCATTTACATTAAGATGAACGACATCGAAATAAAGACTATGATTCTGACCAAGATGATATTTGCTAATGTTTCACCTACGACCAGCTGGAAATGGCATAAGATTAAAGTTATCGTTTGAAATCAGTTTTTCAGCTTGTTCATGGCCATGATAGAAGTTACAACAAGAACTGCCTTGCAGTTCAAAGTTTATATGCATGTATGTATACATATCATGCACCCCCGGCAGGCACCAGTGTCTACAATCTTGAGGAGCATCAGTCGGCGTGCCGGGCTCCCGATGGCTCGAATGGTGGCCGTCTTTCCTGAATCCTATCAAATATGTGATGTTGAGAAGCTGCACCTTCCTCCCACCACCCTTCATCTCTTCGATCATATCTGAGATGACCTCGTTGTGTCATGGCTGGGGTTCGAGTGCAATAGCCTTGGTTTCTGGTACTGTATCCGCGCGGGATGAGCCTCCATCGTCCCCATATGCCGTTGCTGCAATCCATTTCATTCAAGTCGTACTTGAAATAGGTAGCTGTTGAGAACTAGGTATTATTTCGTCTACAATTTTACTTGCCTATAGTGAAATAATGGAGCATAATTTCGGAAGAACAGATAGCTATCTTCTTTCTTTAGGTTTCTGAAGCTCCACTCTTTCACTCATTAGAGTACTTTCAAAGCCTCCTTCACATCCATGGTCATGTTTGAAGCTTGACGGACCTCGAAATAGCTTCCTCTGAAATAGCCACAACCAATAGCCCTGCCAGTTTGCAGTTACAGCTGCACCACGCCCAGCACTAGGCCTACGCCGGCCACGCAGACTGACCTCCACGCCGTGACCGTGCCACCGGCCATTGCTTGTCCATCATTGTACGCCATGTTGGCTCAGATAACGAAAAAAATGGTTTTTCTATATAACCGAAGGACCTGAGGTACGATGTAATATTACTCACATAAACCACACTCTGTTGAAAACCTCTCTTTTTTATATTGTTATCTTATCATTCTAACTTAGGCATCGGACAAGTGGACTTCTTGCAGGCCACCCAGTTGTGGAGACCAGTGACCGACGCCTCAACCAGCTGCTCAACTCGTCTCCAGCCGACCTCAGGGTCATTCGAGCTGCACTTTCGTCTTGGTCCGAATTTAATAAATTTCTCACAACTTTAGCTAGAATACACATTAATGTCTTCCATTAGTTTCTCCTAGTTGAATCCTCGGCAAATATAATTGTTGCATTCTTGATTCTCTCCAGCATATTAGTGCCTTTGAACCTAAGATTCAGGAAAAAGAAAGAAACATGACAAAAACTTCAAGAACAAAATTTAAGACAAGAATGCATCCAATGTAGGAGAGCATCGTATATCACTACTCGTTAATAGAAAAAAAAAATCAAAGTTGATCCAATCTATAAAAAATAAAAAAAAGAGAAATATGGTTGGTGCAACACTTGGTTATATAGCCAAGTCGTGGCTCCATGCATGCCTTCTTATTGGGTGAAGATCTTTGGTCCGGTCTTTGGAGATATATTTCTCCATGATATGAGCAATTATTATACAGTTTCTTTAAAATGATTGACGGTGCTTCACAACTATTTAAGAAAAAAAATAAAGTTGACATTATTGTTAAAGAAAGAAGAAAAAAACAATAGAAAGGAAAAAGAGGTAGCAGCTCATTTTGGCTTAGCATGCCTAGCTCGAGAGGCCACACCCATAAGGTTGTGATCGCCAATTGAGATAACAAGTGTCGTTCTGGCCATTGGCCTCCCATTTGAATGCTTGGTCTAGAAATAGACAGTCTTCACCATAAGACCTCAAGCCGTACCCTTCATCCCAAAGCCACCGCTTATACGAGTGGTCGTAATGTTGGTGACAATCTTTGTGTGGCCCATTTTCTTACTTTAATAAAAGGTAGGTAGCTTGCCTCTCCTTTCAACAATAACAAAAAAAAAAAAATTAACTTCTCATCTTCAGTCTGTAAAGCACTATCAAAATGACTGACCATATAAGCAGCCATTCAATCCATAACCTTGCCTGCTCTAAGAAACAGGTGTTTGGCTGAAAACCCCTCCGTACCTCAACAAGCTTCCGTTACTGGTTGGAGAGAGATTTTTTCTACTAATTATTTCGCCTGCGCGCACCGCCGCCGGGCTTTCTGCTGCTCCCCACGCCCTCCGTACTCATCCGCAGCTCGTCCACAAGAATTGCGACACGTGTATCGCGAAGTTCTCGCGCGTTCCGTTGCGCCACGTC
Source organism: Phoenix dactylifera (assembly GCF_009389715.1). Taxonomy (NCBI): domain Eukaryota; kingdom Viridiplantae; phylum Streptophyta; class Magnoliopsida; order Arecales; family Arecaceae; genus Phoenix; species Phoenix dactylifera. The sequence goes on along the minus strand of NC_052401.1, from coordinate 1,955,960 downwards.
GAGCGAGGGTGCCAGCGGACAAAAACAACGGCTCGGAGACCGAGAGTGACGTGCACGTGACTTGGAGGGGAGTGGCACGCGGATGGTGCCTTTAGCCGTTAATTTTAAGCTCAGGGTAAATTAAAGTCACTTTCTCGCTGACAGCACATGAGCCCCAAAAAGAGGATGTACTCGACTGATTTAAAAGTGCGACTTAGGCAACTGTAGTACATGTGGTTTTCACTTTTCTTTGGAAAGAGGTGATGGACATGGTTGATGGTTTTGATTATATGGTAAATTTGATAAGTAAACATTCTAATAAATTCTTGCAATAGTGATATTGCCATGATTGGATTTATTATTTTTAGACCAATAAATAAAGTACAATTTGATCAGCACTCTCTTTCATGTGATGGAGCATTGAAAAAGAGGGAATTATAATCAATTTGTAGAACAATTACAAGTTATATATTCATGAAGAAAGTCGAGGACATACAGTGTAGTGGTATCATAGTATTCTCAGATGAGCAATTAACTGTTTCATACAAATTTTGAGAGTATACCGTGATGCAATAGGCAAATTGCTTCATTCTGACTAAAGAGCTCATTTCCATCTCATGGTTGCTAAGGAAGAGAGCCAAAAAGAGCTTACTTAGAATAGGAGTTTGCTGAAAATATTTTTATGCTTGCCGAGCATGGTAGGATACTGAGCTATTTGTTTTACAAATAAGTAGATTTGCAATTACATTTTTTCAATATTGTTCTATTAAGATCTGACAAATAATTAATTGGTCTTTTCCGACACACATACACACACATATACAATGCAATGATAAAATATCTCTATTGTTATCTGAAGTGCTCATTTTGTCTTATGATTGCTAAGAAAAAGAGACAAGAAAAGCCTATTAAGGACAAGAGTTTGCTGAAAGCTTTCGATGTTAGCACAAAAATATATATGTGTTTGCGTGTCTTGACACAACAGTATGATTGCTCTATTATAATATAAAGTACTTATTTTATCTTATAGTTGCTAAGAAAAAGAATCAAGAGAAGTATATTAAATAGGAGTTTACTGAAATCTTTTGATATTGACTGAATAAGGCAGAGTACCGAGGCATTTATTTTATACATAAGTAGATTTGCAGTTGTAATTATCCAGTATCATCTTGCTAAGATCCGACTTATAATGAAACAGATATATGTATATATGTATGTATGTATGTGTATATAGAGGTGATGAATCATCTTAACTCCAATATGAGATAGGAATAAGTTGTTCCAAATATGTTGGCTATATTTATTCTATTAAAATAGTAGCTCTGTCCATTGAATTAAATCTCATAAATTTGTACTATATTACTACAACCAACCAAAAATACATTTTCTTTTCCTTGAGATTCTTTTTTTGGATGGAAACCAGATTATAAAAGGTACCATTAAATTTCATTTGCATCTAGAATTCTTAATGGATAGCTCTTGCAAATTATTCATAACAAAATGTATGGTCACAACTACAGTATCTGCATTCTCAGCAACAAGAATTAGGAAGAAAAACACTTGAAAGGAAACAAATAACAATGGAATCAACCAAAGCCAAATACAATTATCACCTCTTCGTACTCATATCCAGATCACCATCAACATCCACTGTACCATTGTCATAATTTTGAAGACATTTATAACCTTAAACTACACCCATGTGAAGTTTTTATCCAGTAAATTTCTTCACTTCGAATACCTTTCGCCTCTTTCCCAAGACAATCACCAACACACCAAATTCTCAGCCACCCAATCAACAAAGACCAATCCCATGCACAAATCTTAGTGGTTGCATTTTGGGAGTCAAAAAAATGTCCTTGGAGGTCAGATTTTTGTTGTGTTTGCAATTCAGTCCTCTACTTATCAAATAATTGATATCTACCTTCTCTTCTCCATCAAATAGTTAATCACTACCTTTCCTATTCAGTCCTCCACTTATTAAATAATTAATCTCTACCTTCTCTTCTCCCGACCAAGCTTTTGGTCCTCCACTTACCAAGCTTTTGGCCCGTTTCGCTCCCCCTCCTTCTTCGTCTCGTTTTCTCTCGCCGTTATCTCCACCCCACTCTCCTCACGCTTTATAACACCCACTCCCTCTGTCTTTCTCTTGCAGCACACACAATACCCACTTCTCTTTGAGAGAGAGATGGAGAAGTTAGCGGGTTTCACCTCCGGCGCCGCCGCGACGGCGTCGTCGTTTGCGAGTCCGAGGGCGTACAGGCGGGCCCTGGCGGAGACGCCCTGGAGGCTGCGGCGGCGTGCGTGGTCGGTGACGACGACGCACGAGGAGATGAGCCGGGTGCGGGCCCGGTCAGGGCCGGACATGGCGCGGGCTCTGCGGTGGCCGGACCTCGTGGGGCTTGGGCTTGGGGGAATGGTCGGCGCCGGGGTTTTTGTAGCCACCGGCCGCGCCGCCCGCCTCTACGCCGGCCCCGCTGTCGTGGTGTCCTATGCCATTGCTGGGCTCTGTGCCCTCCTGTCAGCGTTCTGCTACACCGAGTTCGCTGTCGACATGCCCATCGCTGGCGGCGCCTTCAGCTACCTCAGGGTCACATTCGGTCCGTCTCTCTCTCTCTCTCTCTCTCTCTCCATCTATAAAAAGATCTCTTTTACAGTTAAATAATGGCTTTTGTTTCCGCTTACAAGATAGAAAAGGGATTTTAAGTTCACTCTAAACGGGAAAAAAAGGATTTAAAACTAGTTTTTCGGTTTTTTATCTTCCTTTTCCCCCTCAAAAACCAGGAAGAACGGCAGTCATTGCTGAAATCTGGGATCAACCTGGTTCTTTAAAGTTTCAACAAGTTATATTTGTTCTCCAAATAAGCGATCCCATTCATAGTTACGCTCTGCTTTCGTTTCTATATCATTCGCCTCTTTCGCAGTGTAATTTGCTATTTATTGGATGTTTTTAAATGCTTTCGTTGCAAAATATCTGAGTTTTTCATAACAATCTGAACCACTGGAACTGTTTCTAAAATTTTTATTTAATATCGTTTGGTTTTGCTCTTTTTACTAGATTTTCTTTTTTATGTTTTCGACATCTCTGTTTTTTCCCCTCATCTCTGTTTAAAATGATTGAATGGGGTCCTCCAGCCAGAATGGATTTGGCACAATCTTCTGATTTGTTTATTTCTGTGTCTCTTTGTTTTCAGGGGAATTTGCGGCCTATTTGACAGGAGCGAATCTAATAATGGAATACGTGTTCTCCAACGCGGCAGTGGCGCGGAGCTTCACAACGTATCTAGGGACGGCAATCGGTGAGGACGCGGCGGCGCAATGGCGGATCACTGTCTCTGGCCTCCCCCAGGGCTTCAACCAGATCGATCTCCTTGCGGTGACAATAGTTTTGATCATCTCCGTGTGCATTTGTTACAGGTAATCACCGTCGCTTTTTAACACAAGAAGAGCAAGAGATTGGTTGCCTGTCTCAATCGTTAGCTCTGTTCTAGTTGTCACTTGTCATAAGGATGGCGTGGGGCTTTCTTCTTTCACCTTTCCATGCTTCCAATCATCATATTTTTCCTTTGTTTCTTCTGTCTTCAAATCAATCCTTTTACCTTCTATCCAAAATTCCCTTCATCTTTCACCTTTTCTCTTACCTTGGATGGCCTCCCCGTTCTCGCTCAAACAGTCAAAATCTTTATTCCACTCTGGGATCAACAAACTGAGTAACCCGAAAGTTGGCAGCTTTGTGTCTTCACCTTCCCCTGATCTCCTTGGTTCAAAGACGGCTCCTTTTTCTGAAAAATTTCATGGTTCTCGCCTAGTTTCGCATCTCTTTTAATTGTTCTTCCACTCCGATTAAAACAAATCAAGTTAATTACATGCTGCGTTTCTTTTTACCTTCCTTCGAATCTTCTCTGTTCCAAGGTGGCTCCTTTTTCTATAAAACTGCCATTTTCTTTCTTTTTGCTTTCGAGTATCTCTTTCGTTTTCATTCCTTGTTTTCTATGTCCAACGAATCCTCGTACTTGTTCTGCATCGCAGTACGAAGGAAAGCTCGGTTCTAAACTTGGTACTGACGTCGATCCACATAGCCTTCATCCTGTTTATAATCCTGATGGGATTCTGGAGAGGGGACTGGAAGAATTTCACGCAGCCGGCGAACCCGGCCAAGAACCCCGGCGGGTTCTTCCCCTACGGCGTCTCGGGGGTCTTCAACGGAGCGGCCATGGTCTACCTCAGTTACATCGGCTACGACGCCGTGTCCACCATGGCGGAGGAGGTGAAGAACCCCACCCGCGACATCCCCATCGGCGTATCGGGCTCGGTCGTCCTTGTCACTCTTCTCTACTGCCTCATGGCTGCCTCCCTCGCCATGCTCGTCCCCTATGACGCTGTGAGGACCTCCCCTGTGACTCCTCTCTACTGCCTCGTATCCTGACCGTCAAGCCGGCGGTCCCACGGTGCTTTCATTCTGAATCACCGCCGTCGAATCGATCCATTCTTATATCCGAATTTGGATCGATTCTGCGGGCCCCAGGTATCTTAGGCGCGTATATTTGCCATAACTCGGTGTTTTTCGTGCTGCAGATAGACACGGAATCGCCGTTCTCAGGGGCGTTCAGGAAATCGGACGGCTGGAGATTGGTGTCGAACGCGATCGGGGCGGGGGCGGGGTTCGGGATCCTGACGTCGTTGCTGGTGTCGATGCTGGGGCAGGCGAGGTACCTGTGTGTGATCGGACGGTCGAACGTCGTGCCAGCGTGGCTCGCCCGGGTCCACCCTTCCACCGCCACGCCCGTCAACGCTTCCGCTTTTCTCGGTACACCTCTGTTTTTTTTGAATTTTTTTACATAAATACCATCCTCAATATTAAATTTGACATGAATACCCTTTTTTTTTAATAAATATTTACAGATATACTCTTGTCAAATACTTATTTTGCTATCCTACTTTTTTTTTATATATATTTATTTTTACATATGTATTCATTCTATCTAACGATGTTAAAAAATTAACGGTTTTAAATTAGAATAACTAAAATATCCTTAATGGGCAAACTTGCAAATAGATCACGATCTCGAAAGAAGGCAGAGACAATCGTATAATTTTATAATTTTATTTTATTTTTAATTAATATAAATTTAATTTTTCTTAGCATCGTTAGAATAATCGTTATATTAGGGGCATCTGTACAATAACGGAGTTTTACGTAGATATATATGCAAATATTAATTTTGTAAGGATATTCATACAAAATCCGATATTTAGAAGGGTATCCATGCAAAAAATTCTTTTTTTTTTTTAATCTTTTTTCTTTTCAAAGCTTTAAATTTCGATGAATATACTCTCTCTCTTTTTTTACTCAAAAAAAGCAGTCCCTGGAGTCTAGTGTTAAATTTGGTGGGATGGAGAAAATCTGGTGAAACTTTTTTTTTTTTCTTTATGTTTAGCTGAACTGGATAAGGTGAAAAGCTCCAGGATTTAGGATGTGGGCTGGGAAATGGTGACGATCAAGTTTGGTTGTGGTCTGTTTTTCTAAATTTTGTTAATTTACTAAATACTGCAAGTAAATACGGTCTTAAATAGATGAATGAATTGAAATTACTGATCATAAATCCTGTAAGTTTTACGTATCATTTAGTAGAAAGAGGCAGGTGAAATTGAAGACAGCATGTACTTTGTTTGGTTCCTAATTAACAAAAAAAAATGAATTATTAGATACAGAAGAAGACGCACAAGCTAGTATTTTTATAAAAACTTGTTCTAATTGGGATTTTTTATCATGTTACCTATAGACATTTGATCACTTGAGATTTAAGAATGGCACTGTTATTGCCGGATTCAGCTTGGTGAAAGCTATGGCGTGCCCAAAAAAAAACAAAAAAAAAAAGAAGGTTGAAAGCTATGGGTAACTTCCAAATAATTATTCATTATGAAAGTGCTGTCCACTTGTTCTTCAATCTCTATCGCTTGTATACGGTAATAATGTCCTCGAGTTGGCCTCTGGATGTTGATGTTTGAATAGTGAAGGGGCTATTTGAAAATTTCACTAACGGTCGGATGTAGCAAATTTTGCTTTAGTTCTGCTGCTAAATAGCTTTCTTCTTGGCTCTTCCAGGGGTGTTGACGGCTGCGATAGCTCTGATCACTGAATTGGACGTCCTCCTCAACCTCGTGTCCATCGGCACCCTCTTCGTCTTCTACATGGTTTCTAATGCCGTGATCTACCGGCGCTATGTGGTGGTGGGATCCACGAACCCATGGCCCACCGTCTCATTTCTCCTCTGCTTCGCCTTTGCGTCCCTTGCCTTCACCCTTGTATGGCGATGCGCTCCTCCCGGGAGGACGAAGTTTCTTCTCCTTGGTGGGTGCGCCGTGGCGGCCATCGCCGTCCTACATGCCTTCCAAGTCCTCGTGCCGCAGGCTCGAGAGCCAGAGTTCTGGGGGGTGCCATTGATGCCTTGGATACCATCCATATCGGCATTCCTGAATTTGTTCTTGTTGGGTTCTCTTGAAGGGCCATCCTATATACGGTTCGGCTTCTTCTCGGTGATTGCCGTACTTGTTTATGTTCTATATGGCGTGCATGCGAGTTTTGATGCTGAAGAGAATGGTGATCTACTCGAAGTTTGAGATAGCTGGAGACATCCAGAGGAAAACAATGATAATGGAAGCTTCATGCCTTCATGGTGTGAAGGAACTGAAGAAGAAAAGTGCCATCTTTTGTTTTGTTCTGTTTAATTACGTTCCGCTTATTTTTCTCCACTTTTCATCTTTTTTTTGATGGGGTTGATGAGGGGGAAGTTAAAAAGGTGGGCGAAAAAGAAATTCTGAGAGGCAAACATGCCAAAGAAAGAGCAAAAATAGGAAGGCTTTATGCATGAAAGCTGTAGCATTGGTGGTTTTCAAATTAATTACATCTATATTGTGTCTCTTTCTGATCATGAAATGAGGGTCAACTATTTGTAACTAGTGTTGTTGCTCTTTGGCATTGTGACTTCATAAAAGAGCTCTCTTGCAGAAGTGTTGTTACTCCATGGGAACTTCTTGCTGCTGCGGTGGAAGAAGTCTAATTGTCTGATTCTATTTACTTCAAACAATTTGTCTTCTCCATATTACCATATTTCTAAAGTCAATATTTTTTTATGAGGAACTACTGAAGTCAATCACTTACTGTCGTTCCTCAGCAGTTCTCTATTGAGGTCAATTCCATAGAGATATTTGAAACCCAATTAGTTACTTCTAATTACGTAAATCAATAGTTCAAACCGCAGAAATGGCTAGGAGCTCAGCATATTTGTTTTCCTCCTCGTATCTTTATGCTCATCTGCACTATTTAAATTATTTTGTTAACGCGTTATCATAATTGCTAGCTTGTTTTTTTTTCATATATATTTTGTGAGCACATCATATCATGGGATTGGCCGAATCAAATCATGGTGACATTCTATCCGATCAAGATCTAATCTTTGTTTTTTTTTTATCCCCAGTTGCTTTCAAACATGAGATAGCTGCAACCATTTCAATTCTCGCATATGAATCATAACAACAGTCCCAACCCCTCTCCTGCTCATGATCTAAGATTATGAGACCACCATTGCACCAATCCGTAGCCATTTCTGCTGCAAAATTGTGACAAGAGACAAGAGAGGAGAATTGCGGCCCCCACCAAATCCATGCACTTCCATTCCTCTGTCCGGGGGTCGGCAGTATTAAGATGATAACAACAAATCCACCACGCTTTATGCTACACTCATCTCGTGATATCTTTTTTAAAGCAATGGTCAAATCGCAGGGCAACCCTTCTTTCCCACCCTCCTACCTTCTTTCCACCATCCAATCCCAGAGGTGGCAAACATGGACGTCACTAATGAGACCAAGGAGATAGGATGCAAGAAAATTTGAATAACTCCTGCATATCTATCCATTGTGGAAGAAGTTAAACATAGGGGCTAGACTTACTTTAGCATCAAACTAGATCACTTTGCCAATGGTACATATCCTTCTCATGTGGTTGCAAATAGTTCACAACTTGACTAAATAAGTAGTGCAAATCCATAGTTCACAACTTGACTAAATAAGTAGTGCAAATCCAGGCTAAACAAAAGTCTTCCAAATTAGATTGCTTTATTCCATATCTCAGCTAACCACTTTATGTCCCTTTTGGTTTCCATTTACCTCCATTGTGATCACTCATCTGACTACTAGCTAGTGAGTGCTTTCTAAGCATCAACAATGGAGATAAGGATTGGCTATGGGATATTGGGAGACAAAAGATCGCTTCTTATCCTACTCTAAGTTCATTGCCTACTTGATGGGTGGAAAGCAATTAAAAGGGTTAAGCCTCGCTAGATTCGGCTCTCTTAAACCAAATCTGCTTCCACCTTCTTGCGTTCCTTTTTGTCAAAGAATATGCACTCCACTCCTTTTCCTGGCATTCTATAAGCCTCTCCCCATGATAACGAACTGAGACGGAAAAGGGCTGTTGTTGATGCAGAACGGAGACGGGACAGGGCAGTTGTGGTGATAGATCAGAGAAAACAGGAGAAAGGGGAAGGAAGAAAGGAGGAGAAGAAGAGAGGAAGGGGGAAAGAAGAAGGAGAAGAAGGAAAGAAGGAGAGGGAAAAGAGAGAGGAGAAGAGACGCGGGGGAAGAAATTCTTAATTCACTTCATTAAACCCTAATCACAATGAGAGTTTCCTATTTATAGGGGCCTAAACAAGACAATTAATATAAAACTCTTAACACAAAAATATTTTCCAATAAAGCCCAAAATAACACAAATAAAATCCTACAACAATAAAATGCAAACAAGCTCAGAAATAAAATAAAATAAAAATGCAAATAAGATGGTGGACTAGACGGGCGGATGATCAGCTCCGATATCCCCATCTCCTCTCTTGGCCTAGAGGATTCAGCCTAGGCCACATTGAGTTTGCCAAGAAACCTAGAAGATGGTGATACGTAGGTTGGGCCTCATCCATGTATTGTGGCTTAAATATTAGTAGAAAGTGAATATATATTTCATGCCATCATCCATTGAATCACTCAGTAAACTCTGTTGATGTGTTAGTATTACGGATATATATACATGGTTCTTTCCTTTTCTTCTAATAATAACAGTGGAGTGCCACCTCTCTGCCTTGGGCTGGGAACCTGTCCCTAGAATGCGTTTAGGCAGAAAGGTGTCAACTAGCAGACCCAAGTCCTTCTGACTAGGTTGGGTTTAAGTTAGACTCATATGAATCGACTCTAGCCAGATTTGGACCTACATTAGGTTGTGGCCCATGCCACATACTAGGGTTGGGCTTCTAGCTCATTGCCCATTCTCTCTCTGAAGTCAAAGATTTGGATACCCTAAAAAGATTTGGAATGCGATTGCAATGTATCAAGTTATCGAATAGGCTGGAAGGGTGGGTCCTCACGGGCCATGGATCCAAGAGGGAAAGCATGAGAAAGGAGGCAATTGATGTGATATGGTATCTCCTTAAAAAATACATTTTGTGAACCGTTCATTAACCTTCAGGCACCTAAGTCCGTAAGCAATCCAGTCCTCATGTGAAACTTTAATTGGCATCAATATTCTACATCTATTGGGGAATTAATGGGCAGTAAATCCTCGTACCTAGCTTAACAGATATCTAGAAAAAATTGCAGAAACACCCGTTCAAATTTAGGTTAGTTTTCGAAAGTTTAGGAAATGTTAATTAGTTGCCAAACTTTAGATTTATTGCAATGTGGCCTAACTGTCTATCTCCATTACAAAATATTATCATGTAAGTGTCATTTGATAATCAAACTTTAATAAAATTTGAAAACGGTCATTTCTAATAAGTTAGCAAGCATTTCTTCTCTTGACATGAATTGAAGAGGGGGAGCTGCATGCAAACACGGGCCGCTTTGAGATCTGAATGGCGGAGGATGGGACCTTTGGAAATCTTGCAGGTGGTTAGATGATAAAAGTTAGAGCACTTTGAGATCTATGCAGACGGATGTGATAAAGATGGATGCTTTGAGATTTGTGCTGGGGCAAATGAATAATATAAGATGAGCCTTTTAAGATCTGTGCAAGTAGATGGATAATAGGGAATATATTTCTTTTGAGATCTGTGCAGATGGATGAATGATAGAGAACATAGTGCTTTGGGATCTGTGCAAGTAGATAGATAATAGAGCTTAGAGTGCTTTAAGATATACGTATGTGGATGAATGCTAGAGCATTGAGCATTTTAAGATATATACAGATAGATGGATGACAGAGAATAGAGTGTTTTGAGATCCGTATGGATGACTAGGCTATATTACAATAAAAAATAAAATTTTAGTGGTTAATTAAAATTTTTAAATATTTAGATCTAAATATAAATAGCCTAAATTTGATAGAGTGTTTTTGTAATCTTTTCGCATTCTAAGATGGTTAAATAGGTATCATGTAATAAGTTCTTGACCATATTTGAACATTGTTTGGTCACGCTGCCTGCCACTTAACGGTAATACCTTCCAAAGACAGGGGGGTATTTGTAGTAAATCCTTTCAATTTTTGAACTAGTACCTGCAAGCCGCTTGACGAGATTAGTTTAAAATTAGTGCTTGGTATTATTTTATGCAAGATCCTAGACAATAATTATTATATTTCAGTCCTCAACTTTTTGGATCAGCCGAGTTCGACCGACGTCCTGTTTTGCCCTCGCGTTCGTCCCGCTTCCTCTACGCTTTCCCAAATCCCGAGCTTAGGGTTTCTGACCATCTCGAAGAGATTTGGGCGTCTTCGCGTCTTGCGTCGTGCTCCCCTCCCTCGCCGGCTGCCAGGCGGGATGGGCCGCCACTTCGAGACGGAGGCGGTGCGCTTACGATCCTCCTATTGTGAGATTTTTGAGCTCCATTCTATTTAATTTTTGTTATTTAATGGAATTATTTTTCAGCAGACACAGCAAAGGTGATAGCTTGGTAGTTTCTTTGTTGAGGTAGAATTTCTGATTGCTATTTAGTGCAATTGATGGGAACTTTGTTGGATCGAGGAATTTATTGTGTTTAATTTCTAAATGGATGCCTTCGGATAGCTTTTAAACTAGTGAATAAGACCCGTTTGGGGGAGTTGTTGACAGTAGAGTTTTTGAAAGTAGAGCTTTTATAAAAAGCTATTTGTTCTTTAGTAACTACATTTTTAAAGTGTCGTGCCACTTTAATATATATTTGGTAAATAAATTGAGAAAGTACTTGGTATGACAAAATGACCATAAAAAATATTACATAGTATTATACAATAGAGCATAGCAAAATATAATATGTATTAATATTTAAATATATGATATAGTATAATATTATTATAATGTAAAATAATATTATTATAATATAGTAATATAATATTGTATATTGTAGAATAATAATTTAATATAATATTAAATTATTTAACATAATATATTAATGTATTATGATATAATATAATATAATATTTTATTTATAGTATAATACAATAATAAAGATATAAAATATTATAATTATTAGCATAAATTAATTTTTCAAAATATAACAAATTTTCTAGCTAGGTAATAAAATTGGTTAAATAATAATTAAAGGGACATTTTGTGTAATTGTTATATTTTATCACGGGTATTTTGGTCAAAAAAATAGCTTCTCGACTGGGTCTAAAAGTGCTTTTCCGAAAAGCTTTAAAATGGAGCTTCTTTCAAAAAATTATTTTTAACTTTCTAGAAAAGCTAAAATAGCTTTTCGAAATTTTTACCAAACACCCCTATTTCTTCTAAAAGTGCTTTTGGAAGGGCAGAAAGTACTTTTTGGCCCTCCAAAAGCTCCCCCAAATGGGGCCTAAGACTTATGCTAATGATATTATAAGACTCCATATTTCAATAAATTTCGTTGCAGTCTTGGGTTGAGTTCGGTCGATGCATAAACTGAATGACTTTTGCAATTCTGATAATTTATCTTTTCTTTTTACATTATAAACTTCGATTGTTTTTCTTCAATCAGACCTAAGATGCATAATCTTTTTTTGATGGAAGGGGAGATAAGGGTGAGAAATAGTCCACCCCAATCACCCAGTATTATCATAAGAATGTATAATCTTGAGGCAAGAGTCAAGCTGCAAATGCTTAGGTTGCAGCTATGTGGAAAAAAATGGCATTTTTGTCGGTGGGAGCTATAAAAGGTGGCAGCTTCGTCAAAAATGAGATGATAATTTCTTTGTTTAGGTAGAATTTTGGCTTGCTTTTTAGTGAAATTGATGGGAACTTTGTTGGGCTGATGGATTGGCTATGATTGGTTTCTAAATTGATGCCTTTGGGTTATGAAACCCATTTTTAAGGTAATAAAATTCCATTGTCTAGTTGAATTTCTTCAGACTTTTTGATTTCATTATGTTAATTTAACTTCAATTATGCTGAGAGTGTATAGTTTTTTAGGTTTGATTATTTATCTTTTTTGAAGGATAAACTTTGGTTACTTTTCGTGGACCCAACTAAAGATGCAGCAATTGAAGGTAAGAATCAAGCTGCAAATATTTCGATTGGAATGCTGCACAGTCTGCTGAGATGACAAGGATCAAATGGTTTTGAATAAGCATGGAAAGATGAAAAAGGGTTGCATATATGAAGCTTATGGGTTAGGACCGGCCTTTAATAGAGGATAAAGTGAGCGAAGCGATTAGCTGATTCGGAAGTTGGGGTTTCTTCTATTACATTAGTGACTAGAAGTTTCTTTATTAAAAATCAGTTGGTACATTAAAAGTTAGGATCTCTGTGGGTGGTGGCAGGAGTAGGGGTGAGTGGTTTAGCAAAGATCCACAAAAAAAAAAGTACAGTAAAAAACAGAAGGTTCGAACATTAGTCTGTGACAAATTTCCACAAGAAAAAAAGAATGAATTTTCTTAAATGAAAGGTAATATTGATTGAAAGATGTTTTTGTGCATAAGGTTCCCGCCACTGCAGGATCTAAAAAAGGTCAAATGTACACAACTTTATTTTTACATATGGAGAGATTGTTTCTATGTTTCGTGATACCCATGTCAGAATGGAGCAACCTTACCATTGCGATATTGATTGAATAAAAAAAAAAAGAATGGTTTTCGAAATGTCTTTACAGCTTGGTGAAATATTGTGGAAACCTTGCTGAAGTCTGATTTTATTTCTGAAAGATGATTGTACGTGAATATGTTTGAATTTTGTTGATGATATAGAGCTTGATGATTGTTCTTTGAGTATAAGTTCATACGAGCAAGTGGTTTTGATCTTATGAGAATGTCCAGATTATATAGATTTAATGTTTGTTGAGGTGGAAAGATCATTATTCCCTAGCATATTTATTTAACAAGATTTGTCCTATTATTGCTAGACAACCTTTTACACACTCTCAAGCTTAGAGTCATATTAACATGATTAAAGGTCCATCACAGTATGACAACCGGAGCTCAAGTATCACATGGGTTAAGAAAACTTGTACTTGATGAAAGAATTGTATAATCACAATTGCTGACGACCCTATTACAGGCATGACAGTAAAAGTCAGAATAAGGAGACAAGATGTGTCCTTCATCCTTGCACAAGAAGATGATGCATCATGGAGCTGCCAGTGAAAAATCAGTAACCATACATTGTATTGGTTACAAAGTCTAAAGTTTGTACATGATTGGGACATAGTTGGAGGGATTTGAGTCAAGATGGTTGCTGATCCTGAGAAGCCAGACGAAACTCTTATCATATAGAATGTGATTTGCCTGGGAAAAATGGAAAAAAAGGAAGAAGGAAAGAAAACTTGTGTCAACTACGGACTGCTTGTTAACTAGAGTAGAGGACTAATTGGCCCATCAAGTTGATGTGGGGCGTATGAATGATAGGAATTCTATTTGGTGCCTCTTAAACAAGAAGCAGCGAGTAAAAAGAAAAAAGGTTCTCTTGGTTACGATCTCTCTTTCAGAAAGCAATCCTACACTTGCCTAGCATGAGTAAAATATTTAGATTTATGTGATTTAGTTTAGTAATCCTTGCATAAATATGTGTATGTCTACAGATGCAGTTTATGTAGGGATAGATTCAAATCTTGAATGATGTTTTGGATAACTATGATTGTATAAATTATTCATGAAAACATTGTTCCTTATACTGGAGAAGGCCGGGATAGTATTAAGCATATAAACATTCTTTCATGCAAATTTTCATAGCGTATGATCCAATTGTTGTTATCGTATCTTTTGCCCTCTTTTCTTGTTATTTTTCTTGCTGAATGTTCTGTGCAGATGCATATGTGTGAGCGATCCAATTACAAGATTCTAATATCTCTTAGTTATCTTAAATCTTCTAGATCGGTGATCTTTTTATTTTCCACTTTTAGCCTTTAATAAGAGGCACCACATGATCTTCTATCAAATAAAAGGAAAAAAAGATGCGCCACTAGAACATTAGCCTGCATTCTTCTATGGATAGGCACAGTCACACTTTCTAGCTAGTTGTAGATTTCTACACATTTTTATGGATATATTTCGTCCTCAGTCACATGTAATGGTGTTGCCCTATGCTACATTTAGATTACTGTAATTCATCTGGTCACCATCTCTGGAAGCAGATTCCGTTTGCTTTCTACTGATTTTCAAATAATAGTATTATTTTTTTTTGGTAAATATAATAGTATTATTTATGCATTACTTAACTTACCACTACCATTTCTGGTACTCTTCACTGATTCAACTAGTGTGTCAGGTAATTTTGCGTTAGTCATGGCCCCAAAATAATATCAACCTGTTGTAGGACAATAAGGGTTAGGGGCTACCTACATGCAATGGCGGATCTTGAGGCAAATGCATAGGTTATGAAGGAATTTGTTGCAGGCTGTCTAGACTCCAATATTAGGACAGTTAATAGGAAATTAAGACTTGAAATTTACTCTTTTTATGGTGTCCTAGATGTTGGAGGATGAACCAAACACAATCTAGAGCTCTCATAATATTCAGATATAAATATATAATCATAATAGATTAAATAATGCACATATATTATATATGCAAAATGTTTTGAATTTTTTAATCAAAATAAAGAAGTATATATATATATATATATATATATATATATATATATATATATATATATATATATATATATATATATATATATATATATATATATATATATATACTTCTTTTCATGAAAAGGGAGGCAGTTAAGCCACCCAACTTTTATTAAAAATTGCAAGTAGTGGTGCAGTCAACATTGGTGGTGCTGATTATGAGCCTTCAGATAAAGGTCAGCTTGTCTTGGTTGATACTAACATTATCAATGTATTGGGATTGCAAGATCTCCTTCATCTATGTGCAAAAGGAAGTTCATTGTGTTAGGGAGGAGCCTTCCATGGTTTAGCTTTTCAAGATGATATGCTCAGAAATATCCTCACATGTAACATCCTCATCAACCTGTACTCCAAATGTGGCCATGTCGAATCAGCTCGTCATGTGTTTCGTAGGATGCATATCCAGAGTAAAGTTTCATGGAGTACCATGATTGCTGGACATACCCACTACAGAGTGGACAGAAAGGCACTGAAGCTTTTCTTGCAGATGCATCGAGGAGTGGCACCACTTAGTGAATTTACTCTATCAAGTGTCCTCTGTGCATGTGCTGCCTGATCTGCTGTTATCAATAGTAAACAGTTCAGACTGCAATGGGTTCCAAGTTGTTTGCTGGAACTGCAGTTCTTGATTTTTTTTTTTTTTTTTTTGCAAAATGTAATACGATCAATGATGCATTCTGTGTTTTTGACAAAATTCCAAAAAAAAAATCATCAGTCACACGGAGTTCATTGGTAGCAGGGTATGTGCAAAATGATCTTCATGAGAAGGCCTTGAGGTTATTCTGTAAAGCACAGCAGATTGGAGTGGAGTTGACACAGTATCCACTATTGATGCCTTTCTGGCCACTGCTCTTATTGATGTCTACTCCCGGCGTGAACATGTAGAGGAGGCTTACTTTTTGCCAAAATGGAAGACAAGGGCATGTTTGTGGTATGCAATGATTGCTGGTTGTTCCAGGCATGCTTGATTCTGTGAAGCCATGATACTTTTTGAGAAAATGCAGCAGTATGGGATGCACCTAAATGAAGTTATATCTCAGTGCTCTCTGTTTGCAGCCATGTCGGTTTAGTTGAAAAGTGCTGTCATTACTGGGATCTGTTGATGAGATAATTTTGGTGCACCCAATGTCCACTATTCTTGCATGGTTGACATTCTTGGTCAGGCTGGTCAGATTGATGAAGCTCGGGAATTGATTCAAAGAATGACATTTAAGGCTACTGCCTCTATGGGGGGATCCCTGCTCAGTTCATACAGGATCCATGGAAATCTCAAATTGCCTAAAACTGTGGCTAAGCATCTTTTTGAGCTTGAACCAATAATGTGGGAAATCATGTTTTGCTTTCAAATATATATGTTGTGAATATAAAATGGGGGACGTTGCAATGGCAAGCATGCTTTTGAAAGATATTGGTGCAAAAAAGGAGACGAGGAAGAGTTGGATGGAAGAAAAGGGCAAAGTTGAAATTTCTGTTGTTGGAGAGAGTAACCACACCAGAGTTTGTCTTAGAAAGCTGAGTATATATGATCTTATAAAGCTGTTGAAGCACCACAATGAGAAGTTGGCACTTGCTTTCGATCTCTTTAGCTTGCCTTCTGGGATGCCAATCAGGATAAACAAGAATCCTAGAGTCTGTGGAGACTGCAGTTTTTATATAAAGTTCACATCCTCAGGGACTGCTGATAGGGAGCGTCAGGGATGCTAATCGATTTCATCATTTCAGGGATGGGATTTGTTCCTGCAGGGACTTCCGGTAATAAGGAAACTTCACTTTTTTGGGGAACTATCAGCTAGATTCTGGTATCATTTTTTTTTATTTTGTCATACGACTCATATCTTCCTCCATGTGCATGACCATGCCTCATCTTTTTGTCCTGATATATGGATCAGCACATCCACTGATGGGTTTGTCTTATGCATCGGTGAGAGACTGGCCAAACTCGCCATTTTATAGGTAAGTTATGTTCCTGCAGGATAATCAGGTGTGAAGAATGACCATTTGTTTTTGATGATATTACTTTTGTCTGTCGCTGGACCATGCCGAAATTATTCTGTTGATAAGTTATGTTCCTGCAGGATAATCAGGTGTGAAGAATGACCATTTGTTTTTGATGATATTACTTTTGTCTGTCGCTGGACCATGCCAAAATTATTCTGTTGATAAGTTATGTTCCTGCAGGACAATCAGGTGTGAAGAATGACCATTTGTTTTTGATGATATTACTTTTGTCTGTCGCTGGACCATGCCGAAATTATTCTGTTGATAAGGTTATCATTCAGCTGACAGGTAGGTGGTGTGGCCTCCGCTTTCAGGATGTCTGACCTTATTAATGCTTCTCTGGAACCATATTGAAGCACACTTAGAGATGGGTTCTTAATGAGATTTTTAATTGAGTATTGCTGAAGACTGGGAAATGGAGCATGGATGTGCTATTTGGATGGTCATGCACGAAGTGAAAAAGTTTATCTCATAATAATTAGAATTATCATATATCATGTCAATTGAGCATTCCGCTCTTCAGTTTTAATTGCAGAATTCATTGCACCTGAATAAGGGAGCAAGATTCTAACTGCCACTTGCACTAGCAAGATAAAGAGCAAAGTTTGTCATGCTATGATGAGGGACATCTGACCTGATCTGTGCTCAAGTTTGCCCCTGTTGACCATAAGTCTAGCTACCTCATCTTTATCAAAAGTTTGGCCTAAAAACAACAGTAAAATCTCACACAAGCGGATTGGTAGGCTGATAGTTTGACATTTTGATTACTTTTCCTGTCCTCTATTTCCCTGTAATGCTTTATTATTAAAGAATGCGATCATCTTGAACGACGAAAGTTCGGCTTCACACTATGTCTCATTTTTTTGCTCATTTATTTATTTTAAAGTTATGCCAATGAGGTTTTTTTCGGGAAAAGAAAAAGATCTTTGTAACTATTCTATTGCCTGCTTTCAATGTTAAGGTGTAATCTCCTCATGAATCTTAACCATATGTTGGCATGTTTGTTCCAGTCAAGGTGTTCAACAGTCATTAATCTTGATTTTTGCTGCCTCTATTGATACGGATGCTGATTGCAATTTGTTTTCATCCTTGATCGCCAAATGCTGATTGCAATTTGTTTCCATCCTCGATCACCAAAATGCTATCCACATCAAGCACTGGTCTTGAGTTTCTACCTGCTCAAATTGAACATGCTATTTCATGGACAGTGACTCATGCCGTATGGTCCACCATCCACCTTTTCTCATGTTACTCGCTGCTGTCCGCTTGCTGATGAGCAACTGGAGGTGATGCCATGAATAAAATGCGGACAGATGGATGACACCGTTGCTTGCACCTCCCCCTCCACGGAACAGAATTTTCTCAATTCAATGATTTAAGCTCAACTGGTCTAAATGGTAACATGAAATTACACAGATGCTATGGGTACTTATGATCATCATCTGGGATTATGGGATCTTTTTGTTCCATTAATATATTTCATGCATTAGGCTAAACCAAAATGAAGAATTTCTCTCAGCTTTCACTGTCTGCTAGTAATTAATCTCAGGCTTTACTTCATGGTCCACTTTCTCTGCTGCTAAATTTGTTTCTCAGAATGCGCTGTGAAATAGGAAAAACTGGGCTGGAGAACTATGCAGGGACATGGAAAGGTGGAATAACTCATTTGAGGTCTGCTGAAGAAAAAGATGACCTGTCATCGGGTCAGCCATTTTTGGTGGACCATGCTTGCAGGTAGGGTTGATGAAGGCAGCGACTTCTTGAAGAAAAGATGTGGACGGGGCATATCATAATAAGCAGTTCGTAGGGCCCAGGGAATTCGTTGCTTCAGAGATTGGTGGGTGTATCATTTGAGACATCATCATCTTCAAATGCAGGTCTATCTTGCTGTGATCCCTCACCGTGCGCTCTTCATCGTGTCAAGAGTCATATCTGTCCTCCAAACATGACCTCAGGTACTCTCCCTTTGACTCCATTGTCTGAAATCCGAACTCTTATTTGTAGCAAGAGATACTCTTTTGGAGATGCATGGGGAATTAGTGGTTATTATTGCCATTTAGTGAATCATTTCAGCAGGACAGGATTTAGTGCCAGGGAACATGATCCTTGGTAGTCTGTGCATTAGTTTGCTTAATTTTTTGAATCAAAGTATGAATGCTCAGGTGTTGATGTGTTAGATTCGTGCCATTTGGATAACATGTTTAACTGTCAAGATTAAATTAATATAGCAGCACATGGATCATTGTTTTATCAGCAGACAGGAAATCTTTCTGTTGATCCGGTTCCATTAATCATCCCGCAAACTTGATGATCCTTGCAATCCTTCTTATGTATTCCTTTGAGATGAATCCTATTTGCCTCCTTCTAAATGGTGGTAGCCATCTTTTGGTTTCTTTCTTAGCTTCTTAGCTGTACTGCCACACTGTTACGACCCAAATTAATATTCCAAAGGCATCTACCTCACATGTAAAGCTTGGTCCTTAAATAGTCGGCTTTGTAAAAGATCTTGATAGTTTTCACTCTATTCTACCCAGGTAGCCCTTTCTTTTTGATGGCTCATGTTGGTCTTACTGAGTAAACCTTTCTCTTTACAGCTATTAGCCGATAGCTTTTACCCCATGTACCATTTCCACAGGTCTCCCCTGTGTAACTTTGAAACTTAGCTATTAGTGTGGACAATAATACTGAATGTTCAGAGGAGACAGGTCTCCAGAGCTTGGTTCTGAAGTCTAAACTAATGAGAATCCAGCTTATTATACTTGAAAACTGTTGCCCATTGTGTCTGAACTTGTCTCCAAGCCATTAGCCAAAGCAACTTTCTCACATCCTTTGGGGGGTGTGAGCCCACTTGCCACACGAAATTAGGCTTTTCTTCCCAAGAAACAGAAAGGAGACCAACCACAAGTATAGAAATAAAAGCAAAGGACATCGAAATCCCCAGATGTCTTTTCTTTCATTCTTGCTTGCCCCCCCACCCCCCCCTGATATTTCTTTCATATCATGGTCTTCACTGTACCCATGCACCAGAACCCACCCCCAGTACACCACGATTCACTTCACAGACACCATCAGAGATCACCAGATGACGAAGCAGAATAACTAGGAAAAGTAAAATGGAATAAAAATCTCATTACATTTCTTTTTATTTTTTTTTCCTTCAAAAAGATTACAGGTTAACAAAGTTATTGGGCTATGCTTCCCTCCCTGCCAAAGTTATTGGGCCCCACACATATCTACTCCTTTCCAAGCTGATGTTTCCTGAGACCTGACCCCATCCCTTGACAGGCCCTGTACAGTGGATTTCCTGAGAGGAAATGAAAAGAAAACGGAGATTGCCCGGAAAACCAGGGATTTCTTCCCTCCCTCCTTCCGTCCCTCCTTTGTTTTTTCTCCCAGCTATTCTCTTCTCGTCCATCTCTTCCTGTGGTTCCCTCACAAGTCAATCAGAACGTCACTTGGGAGAGGAGGGGATTGGTTGGTGGGATTTGAGAACATGGACTCAGAAGTCAGATCTCCTCTCTTTCTCTCTCTTTCTCCTCATTTCATCTCCTCCACCAATACTTTTAAGCTTTCCTCGAAGAGCTAGCCCATCCTGTAATATAACAAGCAAACCATTAAGCTACAACAGTGCAATCCATCACCTTAAACAAAAGAGGTAGTCACTCTTTTCTTAGACTTCCTGCTGACCAATTTGTACCCCCCCGCGGCTATGGTTGGGGGCTGGGGGCACTGGGGCTCTGGTCTGTTAAGCATGGTTCTGGTTGCACCGGCTGTGGCTCCGGCGAGTTCGGCCCGCATTCCAGATTCACGCCAAATAATCTCAGCCGCTTCGAGGTAACCGGTGCTGCTTTCTCCACTGATCCATCTCCTGCAATTGGATAAAGTTCATGAGTTACATGCTTGCTCTTTGATTCAGTAGTCACGATGCTTAAATCATGGCTATATCACCACATCTACCTGCATGAAGAAGACAGTCTTGTTGCTCTGAGCTAAGGTACCAGTAGGAACTGGAGGCTGCTGCTGTGCAGTACACGGGACTCCAGGGTACTGCAGCATTGGGCCTGGCCATGGTGCGAGCCGGCGTAGCTTCGGGATCACCGCGGCGCCTGCAACCAATGTAGAGGCGGTCGCCGCCGTCCCGCAGGCGCTCGAAGAGGACCACGTCGCCCACGTCGAGCCGTTTCTCCCTGACGAAGCGGCTCCAGCCCTTGGTGAGCACATAGCTTTGGCTGCTGGTCCAGTAGGAGTAGCGGAACCGCCATGACTTGCCTGACTCAATATCGTCGAAGCTCAGATGCAGGCCCTTCTCGCCCGAGTCTCCGGCGAGGGGGAAGTACTTCTCGGCATGCTGCTTGGGAATGACCAGCCTGTTGAGCTTGCCCACATCACTTGGGGTGAGGGGCTTCTCAAACATGCGCTCTCTCTCGTACTCATACTGGTAGTAGTGCTGGGGCTGGTCATGGCGTGGGTTCATAGGTGGCTCCCAGGACCAAGCTTGTGGGGGATGGTAGTGCGTAGAGTTTATCGGCATTTAGGACTTCCGGAATGGAGTTTAGAGTCTTGCAGGGCAGGGAAGAGAACGGAAGAGAGGAGAAAGGAGGAGAAAAGGAAGGGTATGGAAAGTTGGCGGTGGAAATGGTGGTGATGATGGTGTTGGTGTTGAGAAGCATGGAGATATTATTGCTATGCATTTATAACCTATCGAGAAAATTTTCAATTTATGGTTAGGACAAAATGCCATGAAACTAGACAGATATGTTTACTTGCACATGAGAGAGAGAGAGAGAGAGAGAGAGAGAGAGGGAGAAGGGGGGCCTGGTTCAATTGATCTGAACATATGATATGAGAGGTGTATATTTTTTAACTTGGGTGGACAGGAAGAATCGATGGTTTAAAGTTCCTAAAGTTACTATATTTTAGTGAGTTTGATGAGGAGTGATAAGGTGGTGGTGCTAAAAAGTGAGTGCTGTCATTGTGGCCTCATCACAGCCATCCAGGGGTAGAAGACCATGAAAAACTCTCGTCTACAGACATTTTAGCTGGTACGTTTGACTCGTAGGAGTCAGATTTTCTTCTGCATTGGAAGACAACATAAGTCCTGCTGAGATAGATATACATCCCTATTATAGTGCCCTCCTGATTCTCTTCTCTTCATTTTAACTATTTACTGTAGAGTTGGAATCAATTCACTCACATCTGGAGAGTGGTTTAGATGCCTGACAGGCACCACACACACATCCTAATATTGAATGCTACCAATCGATAGAGGTTATGTTTGGCAAAGTTATGTGGCTGTTTGCATCTGTTAGACTTTCAAAACACTCCAATGGTGTATCAAGCCATTGTTGGATTTGCTTTTCCTTCAGTTTTACCCATAGTGTAGAAATTCATGACTGCACCTGAAGCAACAAACGGTTTTTGACTAGAAGTTTTGGACCCAAGCTTAACTAGTCAACCCATATAACCTAGTCTTCTAGATTCCTACTGCGGTTCGGGTAGGTAATTAGGGTTAGGTTTGGTTGGTTTTCTGTCCATTACTTGAAACAGTTTCAATCTTATCTCGGGACATAAATCCCGGAAAACGATTAGTATCATATAGATCTTGACCGAATAGAATTAGCATCCATCCAACTCACCCTTGTTGTTGAGCATTATGAACTAGGTGTCACAATCATAAGGTGGATGCAGAAGTCAGAGTTATGTTCTAATGTTTTAACTACTTGTGGCCGTGACTTTGTTATTTACCAACCTTTTTATCTTCTTGTTTCTTTCTTGGGGGGCATGCGTAGGACTTCTCAGAGTAGTCCATCCTGCTGCTAATCCTACTCTGGCGTACCTGATTTCAGAATTCCGGTGCTATCTGGCACTAGATAAAAATAACTTTTTCAGAACCCTAATATCAGGGGTTATCTTTAGGATTCGTTTGATTCGCGGAAAAAAAAAAGGGAAGAAAAAATATGGTCAACAAAAAAAAAAGAAACTTCTTGTTTGAAATGGAAAAGTAGCATTTTTAAGGGAATAAGATTCCATATTTTATAGAAAAGAAAAACTCACGGGAAATATAAAAAAGTTGCTTTTCCACCGGTTGGAAATTAGGGCTCTTTTTTTTTTCTTCCCAAAAGTACCTTTAAATCATCAAAATTCATAAGTAAGATCTTTTTCTTTATTAAAGATATAATAAGTATTTTATACAACTTTTCAGAAAAGTAAATGATCAACCAAACATGTTAAAACTATTTTTCTAGACATCATATTCTTAGAAATTATTTTTCTAAAAAAAATATTTCAATGAGAAAATTTTTTTCTTCCACGAACCAAATAAGTCCTGAAATATAAGTATAAAAAATTTAGGTGCCCTTTGGCCTCACTTTAATTTCCTTATTTTCAAGAAAAAATTATTTTTATTTTATTTTAATTTTAAAATATAAATATATTCAGTTAAAACTATAAATATAAACATAACTAATGAACATAAACATCACGATGGTGGTCGAGATGGTGATAATAGTCGCGGTGATAGTGGCGATGGGGCACCAGTGATGATAATAATGGGGAGATAATAAAGGCTGTGATGGTAGCGGTATGGCAGAAGATATGGCGGGGGTTAAGATGACAGAGAAACTATTTTTCAAGACGATGGCAGTAGCACCGTCGTCTATTGTGGACGTTGACGTTATATGTAACATGACGATTTTTTTTTTTTTTTTTGTGCGTGTGTGTGGAAACTATTGATCAATCAACAGTAAGTTGTAATGTAAAAATGGGTGTCAAAAATTTTGCATCCACCTGGTTCTAGGTGTAACAATCATAATGAGCATACGTACCCTCCTAATTACTATTATAAATAACCCGAAAACAAATAAATAATGAGAGAGGGGAGCAGAAGGGTAGGGCACACGTCTGTGCGCCTTACCGGGGGAGGGGAGCATGTTCCTCTCACTTCCCCCCATGGGGTCCACCAAATCTACGGCTGGGGTAGTTGCATCCCGTACGTATCTCCACGCGTCGATCCCATAGTCGAGGCGATTGGTGGGACCCTTTCTTTCCCTGGATCAGCTACTTATGTGATTGCAGGGTGGGAACGGTCGGTCCGGCCTTTAATTCTTCTCTCCTTCATTATTTTCTCTCTCCCCCTCTCCGACACTGGAGCGAATGGGAAGCCCACTCCCTCCTCCAGTCACTGAGAGAGACTTCATTTTTTGGGGCAGGGGAGGTACAGCTCTTTTGGAGATCCGGACGCATGATTGGATGGAAATGGCGAGGCATTGGCTCTCTCTTTTGGTGGGTTTCTGCAGCCTTTAATTCTCCTCTCTTTCTTCTCTGTTCCTCTCCAACACTGGGGCGAATGAGAAGCACACTGTTCATGTACTCTTTCTATCAAAGTGCTGCACCACCAATCTCGTGCTAAAGCTGCATGCATGTGCATGAGATTATAGCTCATAGCATAGTGTACATGTGTGTATGCAGGCATGCATCTCTAACTTGTAGCATCGGGTCGAAGGTTGAGCAATATCCTCATTATAATCTGATAATTCAATTGAAATTCGATAGAATTCGATCGCAAAGATCATGGAATGGTTCATGCAATGTAAAAAATCAAGTTATGGATGCTGCTGCTGCTGCTTTGGACTTGGCAAGATTCAAGTTATGGAGGGGATATTTGCTCATCACTAAGAAAATATTCATCTCACATAAATTGTAGCACTGGATGTCTCAGTCTAACAAGTAGGTGGGGAGTTGTCCAATGAATTGGATGCCCTCCTTCAGGACTGAACCGGACCATGAAACAGTTGGTCTTAGGTGACACACCTGACCTCCCTGTCCTACCTCCACAGTATTAATTAAGCCACAAGATGATGGTGAAAGAGTACTGCCAGATTCATGCTGAGGTAAATAGGGCGGCAGACTGGGTGGCCTTCTTTACTGTCCATCACTTCAGAGAGGTCTCGTGGATATGGGCTGATGTTGTACCGGTCACATTCTGTTTTAGCGAAAAAATAAAAAAGTTCTGTCAGGGGCTCAGGGCACATGCTCTGGGTCTGGTCCCTTTGGAACTTGGAAGCAAGCGATCACCCATGATGAAGGAGCCAAGGCCAGCCCAACATGACCTAATGAGAGAGAGGGAGTAGAGCCCTGGCCCGTTGAGACCTTCCCCTTCTTGGTCCCCCACTTAGGAAAGCCACATACTTCCGACTCGTGGAACTTGTTGGAACATGTGCAAGCATCTAAGTGGTCAATCAAAAGGCCGAGGCACTAACAAAACAACCCATTCTACTGAGGAGTAGTGGAGAGGAGGTCTCTGACTCACAGCATATATAAGCCTGTTCTTCGTGCTTATCATTCGAAGGCATGATAGAGCACTCATTTGTAAGGTGGTAGGTACCTTATCATCATCTTTGTCATCCATTTCGTCATATCCGGTCCAGCGAAAAATGCTAGCATATGTTCGCAATGTGAATGTGACGGTATATGATTTTATTATGGTATCTACGAAAAATGATTAGATTTTTAATAAAATAGAACTTTGTTAGTTGACATGTTGAGGTCCAATTAGCACATCGAGAAGAATTCTCGTTTCTCTACGTCCATATTAGGTTAGTCATCTAGTGAAAATAAGAGTTACGTGGCAGGCTCATTAGAACATTTTGGTTCATCAAGTTAGTCTTCACGAATGGATGCCACTAAATAAGCTGCCCTGCTCGATGATCCGTTGGATGGGAATTGCATTGATGTGTGCATATCGGTTGTAAGCTCCAATTCGATCCCTCTTTCTGTGTTGTCGCATTAGCTTGATGCCGTGGCTAGCGAAGTATTGAAATGCCCCTCTCCTATGAAATATAGGGTTCGATCGTGCAGCCTAGCTTGTACCTAGAGGTGTCGATGAGTCATGATATTCCAGCTTTAAGAACCTTCATGGATCTCCACTAGCTAAAGTCAAAAGGAGAATCAAAAAGTAAGTTTTCTCCATGCGCTGTAAGTTATTGCATCCAACATTATGCTTAGAGTCCACATCTAACCACTTGAGCAATAAGGCATCAATACTTTACATCACTTCTTTATTGCAAAAGGAGGTGTAAGTGTTGAGTATATTCCAGGTACAATGCACCATATATTTATATGGGACAACTCTGAAAGAGCTTGACCATGGGATATAGAAATTATTAGATGAACCTGACCTAGATCCAGATAGAAGGTGCGAGTGGATCGGATAGACTCCAATTGAACTAATAGATGATCTGATTTGATCCCCACTAGAGTCAAAATTTCTACTCACCTTAGTTAAAGGTCCGATCCAAATGTACAAAATTAAACACAATCAAGCAAAATAGAATTTGATCAGACGTGACAACAAATGACTTCACTTAAATCCCAAAGTCCCAAATCCGTAAAGTTTAAAGACACTAAAAGGGGCTTCAATGTCAAGCCCAAAGCTAGTTTGGGTCAGACCTTGGGTCATCTTATAAACCTGGCCCAACCCAACCCAACGACTCGACAGATGGCGAGCCCTAGAAAGGAGAGTCGAAATGCCCAATAGAAGAAAAAAAGGAGGGGGGGAAAAAGAAAGACGAGTTTCTGACTCGAGCGGTTCGATTTCGATCTCAAGGCGCCATTACCATAGAGACGAAGGGGTAATCTACTCTCCATTCCTTGTCGCTTCTCAGAGTTCTTTCTTTGATCTATTGGATCATCGATTCTTGAATTCAGTTTCTGTTTGTGAAATCCTAATTCTTTAATCGGATGAAGTGCTGCTGTCTGTTCAAAAACCTTTCTTTTAATCGATTATGCTATCTGTGTTTCGTTTGTTTGGTGATTGCTGATTTAATTCTGTTTTCCTGCGGAGGTTTCGATGGAATCACCGAGCTTGTGATGGCAATTATTTATGTTGATGCTTGATAGCCGTTCATGGATCCAATTCTTTTTAGGCGTAAGAAGATTCATTTATGTTGATTGGGTTTTCAAGCACTTCTTTCCTAGAACTATTCCCACAGGCATAATGGATTATTTGGCTCTTTGGTCTCTCGCTCGCTCACTCGATGTGCGCGCGCGTCAATCTAGCTTATGAACCTTTTTTTTCTTTTGGTGATGGACTTGTGATTAGGTAATCTTGTATCTGCTTAGCTGGTGTCCCTGTTTGAAATTTTGCTTGAATTGGAACTTGTGCTGGTTCGATGAGATCACTGAGGTTATGATGAAAAATAAGATTGTTAATAGGTGGTATTGTGGCGGATTCTTTTTGGACATAAGAAAATTTTCCAATCTTTGGGTTTGAAACACTTTTGGCATCTTTAACTATTATTACAAATGTATCTTGCATAAAATTTATCTAAGATGAAAATGGAAACTAAACCGTAAAAGGCAGTTTCTTTTTCTGCATTATTATCATTTGGTTTCTTGGGTTTCTTTCATTATGTTATGATTGACCCTTTTTTTTTTCAATACCAGACTAACTAAAAAAATGTTCTTTTATGATGGACTTATTGCCAGATATTCCTGCATTTGCTAGCTAGTATGAATGGCTCCCCTGCATAAATCTTGCTTGAATTGAAATTTTTTATGGTTCAGTCATGGTAATGCATATTGAAAGCTTGCAACTTCTTTGGGTCGGTTGTTATTCTTAAATATTTTGTTTTTCTCTTAGTTGCAGTAGTCTTCTATTTAGGGCGGCGCACCCGCTTCCGGATCTCCTCAAGAACTCGTCCCCACACCTGCTTCCTAAGTGTTTTTTACTAAATTTTTTAAGAGACCGACTTCCATGTACCCGTACTGGATCCACTTCCTAAAACTAAGGCTTTTCTTTGGATTGCTTTCAATATCTTAAACAATCTTTCTGCGAGCTGATTGAATACCCATTGTGTATTGTTAAATTGCAGCTTTTAAGTGTTTCAATTGCATTCTAATGTAAAATTTTGTTCTTTCATTGATTATAAACACCATTTTCCTGTCACATGAATTCAGAATGGGAAATTTGATTCTTAACAGGTAATTGTATCTGTTGCCTGTGATGTGTGATGTGTTTGGATTTTGGAATTTCAAAGATCCAAGATGAGTTGACGAGGTTTGTAATTTATAGATTGCACCAAGGTGCTACAATTAATTTCTATCATGGGACATCAAGGTGCTACAATTCGAGAGGAAAGCACTGGTAAAAAATGTTTTAATGTTAGATCTATCTTGAGGTTAAAGCATCTGCAGAAAATGGCAACATGGACTGGCAAGGAAGCTCCAGTTCGTCCTCTGAGTGCTTTCTTTGGCCGCCTCTTGGCTGCTCATGCAGAGGCTGCTGGAGCTCCTCTAGATCCATTTCTTTTTCCTTGTGAAAGGTGAGATTTGTTTTACTAGTTGGCTTTG
The DNA here is from genome assembly GCF_009389715.1 of Phoenix dactylifera. Taxonomy (NCBI): domain Eukaryota; kingdom Viridiplantae; phylum Streptophyta; class Magnoliopsida; order Arecales; family Arecaceae; genus Phoenix; species Phoenix dactylifera. The sequence continues at coordinate 1,927,574 of NC_052401.1, read as the reverse complement.
GCATGCTAAACGCTAGGTTTTTGTTTGAGTTTCAATATCTATGTTCCATTCTCAAAATTTGTGTGCAGATGCGAAACCATTCTACAGCCTGGTTATAACTGCACTGTTCGAATTGATAAGAATGAGATCAAAGCATCCACCCAGAACAACATTATTTACAAATGCCATTTCTGTTCTCACCGGAACTTGAAAGGGGGCACACCAACAGGCCATGTGAAAGAGCTACTAGCTACAAAACCAAGATGCATTTCGATCTCACAACCCCGTAGGTCGACAGATAAGAAAGCAGGAAATGGTATGAAAGATTCGCTAGCTAAGGGGGAATTATATAAGAACAAGAAAGAAAGCATTTATCTGAATTCGAAATCTGTTTCTGCATCAGAAATCACTAGTTCTGGGGAAATTGAAGCAGCTAAGGATCTTAACAAGAACAGAAAGGTGACACCTATGGAGAAAACTCACATGATCTTATCAAAGAAGAAAAGCAAAGTGGGTATATCAGGATTAGACAGAGAAGATGCTAGTGAGGGAAAAATTCTTAGTAAGTTCAAGAAAAGTAGGAAAGCCTTGTGTAATTTGAAGGAGACTCCAAAAAGTAGTGAGTACAAAACCCAAAAATGCAGAAGCAGTGATAATCTAGTAATTCCTGTGGAGAAAAAGAGTAGTATCTTGTCAAAGAGGAAAAGGAAAGCGAGCGTATCTGAGTCAGACATGCATACTGCTAAAAATTGCTTTGTTGCAACAGCTTCAGATAAAGCCAGAGGAACTAAAAGGAAAAGGAGGAAATTGTTACATGTTACGGATGAGATTCCCAAAATTAGTGAGCATCAACCCTTACTGAGTGTCCACAATAAGGAGAGTCCAGCCACTCCTTCAGAGAAACTTGGTGAAAAAGCATCAAAGAAGAAAAAGAAAGTAAGTGTATCAGGCTCAGATAAGCAATCTGCTTGTCATAACAGTTCTGCAGCAACAGATTCAGGAAAATCTGTTGGTGGGTCCTGCAGAAGGAAGAGAAAACTATGGTATAGTCTGAGAGAGATTGCTGAAAGAGATGAACATAGAAGCACTCCGAGCATTAGCAACTTAGCAAATCCATTTCCATTGTAAGTGGCATAATAACAAAATTTACTAGATGGTAACTGTCATTAATTATTTCTTATTATTTTCATTTTTAGTATCATGAATAAAACTTGTAATTTAATTTTTCATTTACGTCCTTTGCATGTGCAATGTTTGTGAACAAGTAGTGAGTGCTCAACTTTTTGTAGGAGTCTGCGTGGACAAGGTCAAACACCAACATGCTCAGTGTCATAATTGTTGGAACATGCTCATGTTTTAATTTATATGTTTCAATGCTGAATATTTCATGGGAGATTCTTTTGAAGATCAGTACAGGATGTGTTAGTGAACTGGGTCATAATCAGATTTAGGAAGGAAATGGGTCTAAATGATAGAATTTGCCAACGATGGCAGGGAGGGTAGGGGAGCCAGTCACATGTAACTATTACAGATAATTGAGACCCTCTGTCCAGTAACGTGAACATGGTAAATTAGCACCCTTGAAAGGGAAAAAAAAGGCTAATTTAAGAAATGCATGCTCATAGGAGTCATTAAGAATACTTATAGTAGCTTAAGTGTAAGATTTATATAACTTTATACCATTTTTGTTGCTCTTGCTTTTATTTTAGATTTAAAAAAGTATCCTTAGATCAAGTCTGATTTTAATTCATGCAGTTTCAATATATATAGATTTTGAAAGTGAAGCCTCCATTATCACTGATGGCCAAGAGATATCATAAGATAATCCCCTTAGTTCTCTCTCTCTCTCCCTCTCTCTCTCTCTTTTAAAGAAGGCATATCATGGTATAATTACTGTTTTAGCCATCTTTTCTAGAAGGATTCTTTTTTGTCTTATTCCTTCTCATATGTTTCCTTTTTTATTCTCTTCTTCCACTCTTTATTTCATTCCCTTTATCATTTTACCAAAGAAAGACTCTAATAACAATTGAGGGTGGTTGGTGCTCCTATGCTAAATCTATAAATTTGTTCCCTTTTATTTTGAGTATCATTATCCAGGAAATTTTGCGAAAAGCACACTGTTAGCAATTTAAAATTGCATTGATGCCTTAAGGGCATGCTCTTAATCCATTTCTAGATTAAAAATTTGTTTTGAAGGAGGAAGGGGGGGGGGGGGGGGGGACATGGCAAACTCCTTTCCCTTCTATTACTTTTAAAACTGATTTTCCTGTTGACGAATCCTCATCCCAGTAGCTTGTTGATATGTAATGAATTTATTTGTGACTCTGGATCATATTAGGACACCTTCACGTGATGCGCCTATTGTGAAGCAAAAAGAACAAGATTGTAGCATGAAGCTTCTGAATAAGCAAGCTAAGCAGAAAAAGACTGCCAGGTCTGACAAAAAATTAAGCTCAAGCAAAATGCCTAATGGAAAAGGGAAAATGAAGTGCAAAGAGGGTAAGAGTGTAGTATTTGCAGAAAGTCAAACACGATATTACAGGTCTAAGTAACCTTTTTGGTCATTTATGGGTATAGGACAAAGTGCACAGGCTTCGGTTTCAAGCACAAGTAATGAACCTAAGAGTTGTGTACACCAAACTGATGCTATAGGCGGGTATCATAGAAACTTGGTCAGGTAAATAAAAGTAAATGAAATTGGTAGTTTATTAGATCAATACGTCAAAAGCTGTTACCTAGAAGAATTTTTGGTTATTAATCCATGTTACCTTTCTTTTGGGCAATGGCAGGAGTATGAATTGTCTTTCTACCAGGAATAGCAGTGACTTTCATTTTATGAGTCAGGTAACTAAAGCCTGAAACGTTTCTCTGCCATTTAGAAGCTTTCTTGTTGTATTCTGCTTGCATTTAATGGTTATGTTTTATGCATGTAATGTAAATATGCAGCAATCTGCACCTGTTATGACTGCCCATGAACTTCAGTGTTGCAATCTGGTAATGAAGTATGAAGTTCGCAATATTGCCTTGCTATTTCTTTAAGCTATTTGTATTGTTTATTGGCAGTAGTTTGTGAACATCCACTTTACTGTGCTCCATCATGTTTATTGTATTAATTTCCTGTTTTTATTGATGATGACAAAAATTACCGTATCAATCATATATCTTGTAGAATGTAATGACCTAGGATTTCATCTAGAAAAGCTAGCCGAAAGGTATTATTTGGATTCTTTAGCTTGTATCAGTATCCAAGATTTTTCCAGCGTACAACTGACGTGGGACTAAACACATGCCATCACGGGCTCTTATATACTTCCCCTGTTTAAGCCTTGGACCACATGGAGTAGGTGCACTATAGCACGGGTCCTTTTGGGGATGACCATGGGCTAGTTGTGGTGTTTGTGATTGGATTTGGTTGAATTTAAATCTGTTTCCTAATAAAATCTTCAGGACTTATACGAGAGGAGTGTACAAGGACTTGTGCGAGTGTTTGTTTAGTTCCATATCGGTTGTGTGCTGGAGATACTTTGGGTACTTATACAAGACCAAGAAACCCAAATAACACCTTTGAGTGAGATTCTGAGTTGTTAGAAATGGTTTCAAAGTAGACCTAATCCATGACTTATGTGGACTAGAGGACCCTACAACATGGGCCATTTTGGAGTTGATTACGGGCTGATGGTGGAGCTTGTGGGCTTTTAGGCTAATTACCACACACGAGTGTATGTAAGGTGGGCTGGGTTGGCCACTCATGTATGGAGCTCTTTCTCTCTCTGTGTCAAGATCCGCATAGGCATGTGCTTAGTCCCACGTTTGTATAGGGCCAAGGAATCTAAATAATATCTTTGGCTAGCCTTTTTGGGTGTGGTCTTGGGTTGTTGCAAATATTATCAGAGTAAACCTGGTTCATAGCTAATGTGGACTTGGAGACACTGCAACATGGTCTCGTACAAGGCCGACCACAGGCCTTTTATGGTATTTGTGATTGGATATGAACATTTAGCCTGGCAAAAATGCTCGGGTTTAAACTGGAGGAGTGTGTGAGAATACATGTGGGCATGTATTTAATCCCTTGATTATGCATTGGGTAGATCTTGGATATATAGGGAGGGCTAAGGAACCCAAATAATATCTTTGGCTAGCCTTTTTGTGCAAGGTCTTGGATTGTTGCATAGAATTATTTGCAAGTCCATTCTGTTTTTATCAACTTTTCTATTGCTCTTTGCCATTTATTTGTGATCAACTTTCTGCTTTCCTACAGATGGATCGTATGTTTTAATGTTGTTTGCGATAAAACAATTTTGCAGAGCTCCAATGCAAGTGCTGGGCTACAACCTCCTATTGCAATGGCTGGCCATCACCCTCACTGCTTAAGCCCGGTATCATTTTGGGGTACATGAATTAGCTTTTATGTTCACTTGCTATGATTTTGATTGACCGCTCTTTCCAGAAACCTGATGATTGCAACAGATATTTTGAATTGTTTTTGTTACGCTGTTTGTATTTTACTTATAGTATAAACTGTGCAGGGATCCAATATGGCTTATACCCAACTTTCTCCAGTTGTGGCTACGAATCAACTTTGCTATTTAAGTCAGGTATCGACAATTAACATTACATAGGAATTATATTTGTCCTTTACCATCCAGACCCAGATTTTAGATCTACTAGGAAGCTTTTCTTGATGCTATCAAAGGCATCTGATAGCAAGCTTCCTGAACTCTATACTGTGTTATGGAGTACCTGGGCATTCTTATTATTCCATTGCATTTAATTTTTGATATGCTTTTGTGTTAATACAGCTTAAGACTGTTTGATTACTGTTACCTCTGATCAAACAAATTTGCAGGGTCCCTGTGTGAGTGCCACAACGCAGTCTCCCATGATAATGCCCAGCCATCAACATCACTGTTTAAGCCAGGTGAGATCTGAGAAACTATGGCCTTTCAGAAACAATATGACATGTCATGTTTATGAAGTAGAATTATGATGTATTTGTCTTGAAGGACATTGTTCTTGTTGCAGTTGGACCATACATTCTTGAAGTTGCTAATTTATTTTTTTGGTAATTTATAATGGATTCTCTTATTTTTTCCAAAAAACAAATTCTTACAGGTATCCAATGTGGCTGCTATGCAACAAAATCCTGCTGTTATGGCATCTGATCAACTTCATTTCTTGGCGCTGGTATGAAATATGCAACAGTACTGTGTCAATATATTAAGCTTTTCATTATATCACCAATATTACTATATGAAGCTCATCTTGCAGGGCCCCAACATGTCTGCTGTGCAACAATCTCCAATTGCTATTGATGGCCAACAAGTTCACCATTTGAGTCAAGTACATAGTCATCGACCTTCTGCAATATTGTGCTCTGTCCGTCTAAGATTTCCTATTTGTGATAGACTGCTTTCATTAGATTGAGCGATTACAATTTTTCATGGTATAAAATTCATAGGTGTGCGATAGAAGTGCTATGCTGCAGTCTCCCATTGCCATGGCTGGCCACCAACTTCACTGTTTAGGCCAGGTGTTATTACGAGAACATTCAGATCCTTCATAATCTATACAATGTTTACTTGACATATCCATAGAGTTTTTTTGGTCATAAGTTTTTATGTTAACATGTATGCACATTTGGTAGGGACCGAACATGACTATTATGCATCAGTCTCCAGTTGCTATGGCTGCACATCAACTTCATATTTTGGGTCAAGTATGACATTGGTGATGTCGCCTTGTCAATTTGTCAATCTATGTTTTATTACAGTATTATTAACTAATGCTATTTGATTGTAGGCATCCAACTTGCACTGTTTGCAGCAATCTCCTGTAGTCATTAGTGGCCATCAAATTCACCATTTGAATCAAGTAATCTAGATTGTGAAACATGATGCAATTATTTTTGTGGTTTTCAGCTTTTGTGATTGGAGTATAGCATGCAGATCTGAGAACCATGCTATTTGACTGGTACTTAATAACATTGTTATTGCTAATATTTGTTGAGACAATTTTTGCAGGAATCCAGTGGGGATGCTATACTTCAACCTCCTGCTTTTGTAACCGACCATCCACTTCACAGTTTAAGTCAGGTATATTTCCGAGAACTTGGAGAAATTGTATGGTCAACACCCATGTTCTGCAACAACAAGAGAAATTAGGGTTGATTGGTCTTGCAGGAGGCTTTGATGGTTGCACAACCAGGACTATTTCCACATTATAGAGACATCACTGGCAGTAGTTGCTATCTACAAGGGCAGGATGGAACTTCTGCTCTAGGACTTTACCACTTGGGCCAGGTTCAGGTCAACAATTGGCACATCAAATTCTTTTCTATGTTTTGAACTGTATTTATGTTCAGTGTCATGCTTCTTTTGTAGGGAATGATTCCAGTTGGCGCAGTGAACCCTGAAGGTCCTCATGGCATCAGTTCCCTTGACCTTAATAACCCTGGCCAGGTGGTGCTTCATCATCATGGGTGGTTGTAGTGTTATTGACAGTGTTTCGCAATTTACGGAATTGTAATGTTGGCAAAATTTTGTGGAATATATCTTATTTAGTTCCAACTGAATGTAGTCTGCAGTTTATCAGGTTATTTTTTTTTTTTTGGTACACCGGCTCCTCGCACCAAATGTATATAAGTACGACTACTAAAATGAGAAAAAAAAATGGCTAAGCGAGTAGGGAACATCCGTCTGGTTCACCCAAAGAAAACCTCCGGAGTGATGCGCCGTGTAGGAGGCCCCCGGTCAGCAACTGTGTTAGCCTCCCGATAAACATGAGTGGCCCCGAAGGAGCCACAGTCCCCTGCCATTCGCCGATTATCAGTTTAATTACATGATGAATTCTGAATTGATTGCTATCATACAGTATCCCTTCTTGAAAATAGATGTTGCTGCAGAGGTAAAGCAGGCCAACGTGACCTAGATTGAGAAGCTGAGAGTATGGCTTGTTGCTGTAGGTTACATAAGATATGGCATGAGTTGAAGCTTGGTCATCTTTTTTCAGTCTTTGTATTGTTTGATTTCTAATTTGCACATTTATCCGTTGGACTGTATAACGTTTACTGATTCTGTCTGTGTATTCACCAAAGTCCTTCACTGACCGTATAATGACCGTTATAATCACTATAATGACAGCAGGGATTTCAACCACCCTCTGTGATGCCATTGAGATAAGTAACATAAAAAAAATATAATAGCTCTTATTTTTCATTATACTTTATTGTAATGGACCATTATAATAAATCATTATTTTTACTTGTACTTTTCTAATTAAAATAATTTTGTTTATATTTATTTTTTTTACAGTGTTATTTTTCCATTCTAACACCACTATAAGATAGCTGCTATTTCAGTGATTATTTTAATATTAAAAAATTTTAAATATTTTTGAGATAAATATGATGCCCGGTTCATTGTTTTGCTGCGTGATATAGCGATGAATGTGGAAGATAAAAAAAAAAAAAAAGGAGAAGAGAGGGAATGATAGATACGATATCTTATCCACATCTATCCACGTGGCATGGTCTCATTAGCCCATGTCTCCGGCACTGAATCCATGGCATCCACGGAGAGCGATACGCAACCACAAAAAACACCAAATCTTTTTTAACGTACTCCACTCATCCTCACCTCCAAATCCTCTAAAAATAATTAACCCAAGGCAGTGAAGCAGAGGCGGGCAAATGGCAGCCATGGCAACTACCTCCAGTGTTGCAGCAGGCCTGGGATCTCCTCTCCCTCTCGTACGCCGCCGTTCTTCGAAGCCAACTCTCATCACTTCTGGTAATGCAAGCACAAGGCAGTAATGCTTACGGAGGCCTGGTTTCTATTCACTCTCTAATTGGATGCCTCTGCATATCTCTAGGATTCATAAGGCCTCAGGTGGCTTCAAGGAACCCTCTCAATCTGAACCTGGCTTCAGGTGGAAGGTTCACCTGGTAAGAGATACGTTTCTCTATCCCTGCTCATCCTCTTTCTTTTTTTTCTTTAAGATATGTAGCTAGACAGAGTCATTTAAACAGCCCAGCAGGCATGTCTGTAAACACTGAGATTTTTCATCATTTGAGACAGCTTTGAGAGGGATTGGCTTCGCACCGATCTGAATGTGATTGGATTTGGCCTGATTGGGTGGCTTGCACCATCGAGCGTTCCGGCGATCAATGGCAACAGCTTGACAGGGCTCTTCTTCCAGAGCATCGGCGCCGAGCTCGCTCACTGGCCCACTGGCCCGGCCCTCACATCTCAATTCTGGTCTGAACTGGATCAACTCCTAGGGATAAGACTAAGTTCCTTTGTTGACATTTTCCTTCTCTCTTGGTATTGATGGCAAGTTGGTGACTTTGTAGGTTGTGGATGGTCTTATGGCACCTGGGGCTGTTCCTTTGCCTCACATTCGGCCAGATTGGTTTCAAGGGAAGGACTGACCAATACTTCTAAAAGACTCGATCTCCATTCAGGCTCTGTGTACTGTTGTGTACACCATGGCTTGTCATGTTTTCTGATCTGTGTTTTATCTATCGCAGTGCAATGTTGGTCTTTAAATTATTTGGGTCAGAAACTCTCATAACTTAGTAGAGTAGATCGCAACTGTTCAAGTCCCACAAATTTAATCTTCACATAATTGCATTCCGTAACAAAATATAAGTCTATAATAATAGATTCCGATTTAAAGAATGACCATTGCTTCCTCATAGCAATTCTTTGACTTAGATATTTATTCTTGTGTAGAATAGGGAGGACATCGTAGGACAGAGCTTACGCTTTAGGAAGTGACTTAAAATGTGGAACCAGAGAGACTAATAAGAGGAATAATATGATTAGGTGCGTTTTTTTTTTTTTCCACGCTACTCTAGTATAAATACATCCAAAAAAAGTTAGAAAACAACAAATATCGAAAAGTCCTTGGCAACTGCGCCTCCCTTGTCTAGAAAATTTCATCTGAGTGATCCGCCATAAGAGAAGCCATCCAGTCCACAGCACTCCCTGTGAAGATATGCCTCGCTCCTACAAAGACACATGCTCTCATCAAGCTCTAGATGTCCGGAAGCAGCGGCAGATTAGGTGCTCCTTGAGTCACTGTATTTGGTCTATTTATAGTGCTGCATAGTGGAGCTCAGATTCTTCTTCAGATTAGTGATAACCAGGGCATAATCTGACATTGTGCTCAAATATTTAGCCACCTCTCTACCATCAAAGGACTTTGATTCTCCATGGTACCTACGCTGCAGTCATGACAACAAACCTCTTAAACCTCACCATGTAGCTCACGAACCCAAGCAGGTTAGGCAGCCAGACTCCAACCCCACCACATGCTTGCATCCTGACGAATTGGACAGCTTCCAACACTTTAGCAAGTAACAAAATAATTTCTTTACATGCATCTTGGAGGAGATCTTCTATTCAAACACTTATGAGAATATGAGAACTATGTTGTGGTTATGATTTTTAAACCGGATTTAATAACAGTAGTAGCACCCAACTAAATAATTAATGGCCATTAGTTTAATTTTCTGCTATTATGTTATGTACCAACTGAAAAACATTCGGCTGTTATTTGATCTTTTCATTGTTTGCAGAACAAATTTTTATTTTCATAGTAATAATTCGTAGACATATTGATGTATTTGTTAACCCAAAAAAAAATGTTATCATCTGGGAGCCGTAAATTTATTGCATGACACTGCTATTTTGCTGCAATTATCAACTAATAACACCTATTATAATCAGAAAGGTATACAGTAAGATGCACTCGTTGGTAACTGTTGCTTCCTTTTGGTAATGGTAGGCCAAACAGCCATGACTAGCCATGAACAAACAACACTAATGCTTATCTCAATGTTGAGCTTGCTTCTTTGAGAGAGAGAAACTATCCAAGAATTTTTAGTGTTGAGATTGACATAGTGGGTAGACATTTGAGGGGATACGGTCTTGGATTCTTTATCATCAACCATTGGTTTTGCAGATGAGGTTGTTGGGAAAGTTTGGCATCATCCGACTATTACGGTGTTAACAAGCTACTTTTGAGCCGTTGATTTTGAATATGAGTGCTTTGTGTGTTCAATTTGGTATTTAAAGAGAGGGAAACCTCACCATCTTTATGCTACCTTCACTGTTCTACAGGCACATAAAATTAACCTTCATGTACCCTTAAACATTTTATGGAGAGAGAGAGAGAGAGAGAGAGAGAGAGAGAGAGAGAGTCAAAAGTTTAAACAAAGAAAGATTCTTTTGGTGTAAATTTAGTGTTCAGAAGGCTTTGAATTCCTTTTACTTTGTCTTATAAGTTGGAAAATCCAGTGCAAATTATATTATTTTGTTTAAATATTTCATGCATATATCGAACACTACTTTCACTTTGGAAAGTTCGCACTCAAAGTCTCATAACTGAAAATTCTTAGCATTCACTTTTCAGACAAATCAAACCACAAAATTCCACTCCAACTAAAAATTATTTTTTTCAGAAAATTACCTTTAAAGAAAAATGACGACTTTTTCGTACAACCAAACGCCCCTAAGCTAATGCTATGGCATCTGATAACATAAAGTAAATTTAAAATGTGATAAGATTATGCTTTCCCTACAATAAAAAAAAAATGAACAAATAGTCTTAATATAATAAAAGAAACTCAAACTCACTACTTCAATTATATGTCTCCTACAAGCAGTTTCCCATGGTACATTTGGCTGATCGCATCCACCACCCAAGACAGAGACATCAGCAATACAACTAACCAGACAAGTAGACAAACATGCACAAGAAACAAGAAAGCATAAACTTCCCCCATCCTGTTGAGCTGTCATAATCTCCAAAATTACATGGTAACCAGTCATTATAGCAATTATCAATGTAGACTTCCCCTTTAGTCTCTAACATAAATCATAAAGCCTCCAGGATCAAATAGCTCATCGCCACCTTTTCCACCTCATATTGCTATAACCTCTGCTTCAAAGCCGAAGCGGTTGGTGTGGCATCTGTAAGCCCCATCCACCATCTGTAATGAACTTGAACTAAACTTGTCAGATACATCATCCATATGATAGATGAAGGACACAAATAATATCATAAAATATGGTCTTGTTAATACATTGCCATTTTCATAATCATTACCCTTTATAAGATGCTCCCTTGGCATAATCTTCAGTTGCTGGAATTAGCCAGGCCTACCATCTTAAGCATGTTCCGGTCCTCCTTAAATCTCTCGAGAACTGTACCTTTAACAAGATCTGGCCTTTCATTTTGCACTCCTTTCGATAGGACTCCCCAGCATTCAATTACTTCTGGTCGTATTCTGTTTGTCTTAGAGAGGCAAGGACTGTTGAAAGTGGTGCAGGGGAACGTGTGCCCTTGATCAAAGCTTGCAGACAGAAAGAGACCAAAGTGATTGGCCCGCCCACCAAAGCCAATGCCATTGGGAATGCTATCCGAACTGAAATTCACAGCACACTACCACAATAAGGTATCAGTTGTCAGGGTTGGCTTTTATTCTGTGTTTGGCAGAAGGCAATTTACACTATCTCAAATTATAGCAACTTTTTACTTAGATGAGCATACTGATACATAATCATTACTTCAAAGCCAACAGGAAATAAAAGGATGTCTTATATTTATGGTTGGCAAGTTATTTCTTTTGCACAAGGAGTGAGCACCTGTGCATGTAAGCTTTGATAAGCTCTGAAACAAAGCAATTTCTTGGTAACACCATGATATGCACCCCTGACTGATATAGGTACATGAGCAAATAGAGGAGAACCAGTGATGTACTATCCAGGTTTCATTAGCAAACAAGCATGAACAAGGAGGGAAAATGGAAAGTTACAAAGAACAAACAAATTCTGTAAATACATGGACAAACATCCCGACAATAACATAACAATAATGGTAGAGCTATTAGTCAGGAAAATAATGACATAAATTATTCAATCTCAGAGGGAAGAACAGATCAAGTGTCATAGTAAGTTTTCATAAAATCTCACCCACTGCAAATTATTGTTTGCTCCTGTAGGGTGGAAAATGGATGCTTGAGGATATAGCTGGAAGAGGCAGGACTTCATATCACCATAAAAATTGCTTTGCCTTTCCCATGGTTGAGAGGCATATCCTCCATATATGAAACCTTCAGCATCTTTGATAATCAACACAGTTGGTCCATCTCCATTCCTGCAGATGTACAGAAAGCTGCCCAATCAGCATAATGAAATTATAATACTTCTATTTTTTTCCCCTTTTTTCCCCTCTTTTTTGTAAAGCTGATTGGAAAATAGGACATCCAGCATTGCTTACAAGAAACCTAGAAAACAAAATCACAGGGATTTAGATTCTATTCAGACAACAGTGACGCCACATAGAAGCATCACCTTATGGAGCAAAACATTTTAATTATAGCATCATCTTATGTGTTGTCATCATCTTCCATGAAAACATGCAAAAATTACCTTTTCCTTGCGTGAGGTTTGTAAGTGCTAACTTGTAATGCAAATGATCATTTACAGCATGCGAGTATCGCAAATAATGTGATGCTCTGTAATTCTTTTCACATAAACCACATTGTGTTTTGAGTATTCTTTTTATATTTCAAATTCAATCAGCCACAGATAGCAAACTTGCAAAACAAAAGCATACTCACGATATATTTCCCAAGAATGTATTGAAGCTTAAGCCATTAATTGAACTATGGTACAAAAGCTTCCATTCCTCCACCTCATGTTGAGAAAGGACTCCTCCAATGTGCCAAGCATATTCTCTCCTTAATATTAGCAAATCGGATGTTAAATTTTCTGGATATTGTAGATGTGGAACTTGAAAACCTGGTCTGCCTGTAAAAAAAGGGATATAGATGAATATAGGAAGGGGTCATTGCTTGGTGCAATAGTAAAGGTTTGGACTGACAAGCACAATAGCACAGGTATAAGTCCTGAGGCAGAGACTTCATGTAAAAGAACAAAAAAAAAAGGCCAAAGACTAGGACTATCCCCAATCTGCCCCTCCCAAGACCCCGGATAACAGGGACCATAACTGGGTAATGGCCTCTCTCTCTCTCTCTCTCCGAAAACACTCATCAACATAGTTTTCAAGCTAAGAGATCCATTCACCAACAGATGACAGGAAACACAAATATAAGATCCATCAACCAGTTCGGTTAGAAGGGTAAATTTATATAATTTATTCCTTCAATTATCACATGCATGTGTAGGTCTTATCAGATTCTATCTTTCACATGGAAAGCTCACTTCAAGAATCCTACTGCTATATTACATTTACAGGCAAACTTTCTTTAATATGATATATTTATAAATTATATATGTATAATATAATATACTATATAATACAGATACAATCACATCTTACAATATTGAGGAATAAGACTTGTATGTCCTATTGATGTTGCCTATGATAATTTGAAGAATCATATACAGCTTCAACTAAGACATGAAGACACATTAGCATGATGAAGTTGCAACCAGAATAGCTGTAACAAATTGGAGGCTAATCCTTACAAATTCAGAGATTATAATTCAGCAGGCCAAAATCCATTAGGTTGGACACCAATTAAAATATTATAACCAGAAGAACTAAAAAAGACATCGCATGAAGTCTTCAAGATACGCCATGTATAGCAAATGCAGGGAAGAAAGAAATACAATGAAAGGACTGAACCTGAATCAGGTGGCATCAGCAAACTTCCAAGAAATTTCCTCACAGATGGAAGAAGGCTACACCAATTTCTAAAATCTGTTGAAGACATACTGTTTTCTGCTGTTTCTTCACCTTTCTTTGAAAATGTTGCTGCATTGAGAAATACTTCCAAAACATTTTCATGCAAGTTCAAGCCATTTTCATCAATTTCTGGAGAAAATACAGCTTTACGTATGGACTTCAAAACAGCTTCCAGATCAGACCTAAGAAGTGATGGTATCGTATCATATCACAATATTTGATAGAACAGCAGGATATAACAAGCAATCAATAAGTTTCAACTATAGAGCAAGGAAATAAGACCTAAACTAATAGAAGATAGTCATGTTATGAGAATACAAAAAACCATGATCACAAGCTTGTTGCCTTACAAAATATGCATTTTTTATATAGATAAGCATAATATGCATGTGCTAATGGTCAATCAGCATTTCTGTCCAGTTACTCCACTATAGCTTAACTGAAGGCATTTGAAAACTTCATTTTTTTCAAGACACTTCTACAAGAAACTATTAAAGGACCCTCTTGCCAAGGCTGCCTTGGCCAGGTTCTGGAACAAGGTCAGAGGGTTGACACTCTGCATACAGGACATCCTCAACCCTTGATAAACCACACATGAAACATGAAAGAAATTCCATGTAGATGGTATCAAGCTTAGGGTACTTCACAAGTAACCTTCATCATCATTAAGAATGGAGAATAAGAGGTGTAAAGAAAAATATGACTGTAGGTTAGGGACTAGCATAGAAACAATTGAGTTCATCTTGACTCAGCAATTGCTATTATCCTTTTACCAAGTACTCGAATCAATCGTTATACTGCTAGGTTTACAACAGTTTACAAGAACTAGCTCCATGAGTTCATGCTGCACACATAAATAAAGAAAAAGGCCAACATAAACCATTTCGGGATAAACTTAACAATATACCAAAGAATCAAACAACAAGCTTGGTACGTATTACAAATGATCCATGGTAGCCATTAAAAGTAAAGAATTGACAGTACAAGTCAATTCAGCCTTAGAATGATACCTTCCCAAGACACCATCCCCTGTAACATCACACAGCTCATGTATGTATTCCTCAATTTCAATTCGAGTTCCTTTCTCATATGTTCCCTGACATAAGAAGATGAATAATAGCCAAGAGACAAGTAAATAATTGTGCAGACGTGGTAAGTGGGACGGTGTCCGGGGTTACAGATAAAGAAATATTTTCAAATTTGGACTGCCAACAGTGCAAATGGTGGTTCCGTAACAACAAACCATGAGATGACGCCAAACTAACAAACTGGTTCCATTTTTTATCACAACAAACACTTCTTAAAAGCAGTACATGAAGTCCTGATCTTTTTGGTTAAGATAGTTGCGAAAAGGAAAAGCGCATTCGGCTATGCAAGGAATATAAGTGAATAATATAACGTTGAGCCATAATTCATTTCAAAATAAGAAAAAATGTGTGGCAAAAGAGTCCAATTGGTAGATTGCAGAAAAGCAGCTTCAGAGTAGCAATGACATAAGCAGGACAGGGCTTGTCAGATATAGCTAGCGTTGCAATTCCTTTCTCCGAAATTCAAATCAATGAGAAGACAGGTAATCATTTTGCTGATCAACTAAATATGAAAATAAATGAGAACTTACTCTGAAAGTTAATACTCTCTTTGTGATACAAGTCCAGTTCAATCTAGAATAGCAATAGCAGCAAGAAAAATTAGATGAAGAAAAAGGAGATTACTTTGGATACGATGAGATCCTCAAAAGCGAGCATGCCATCATTACGCTTCTGAGTAACTAAATCAAACATCCTATCGCCCAGCAACCCATCAATCCCGAAATACGTCTGCCATTGATAATATTGGAACCAATCAAAGAATCATTAGGGTTTTCTCGATGGGATGCAAAAAGGGAGGGGGGAGAGTGGAGGAGGAGAAGAAGGACCTTGAAGACGGATTTGCTGACGAACTTGCCGTGGCTCTGGGATTGGGCGGCCAGGGACATAAAGAGTGATCTAAGATCCTCCAGCTCCTGATTAGTAAAAGCCCTAATTTTTTTTCCCCAAACAGATAAATAGACGATCGAAGAACGAAGATTAATAGATGGATGTAATAGGTGAGAAGAGATTGAGAGATGAAGAGGAGGGGGAAAATTGTACCGGGTCGCCGTGACGAAGCGCGGGTCGCCGGACGGTGACTGAGCGTTGCCCATGATAGCGGCCCTCGGTGTCCGCCGTCTCCGGTTGATCCAAAGAATAGCCGAGCAGTCCCGTCACCCTTCCCGGTGAAGATTGAGGAGGTAGCGGCAACGCTAGTCTTCAGCAGGGAGGACACGTGTATAGTCAGAGATTTACCTCCAAATGGGTCAGGAAAAAATATTCGAACCTCCAAAATACTTGGCCACACGCTTGAAATTAAAGTTTACTCCAGTTTAGGTGTGCTGAGTGATGGTGACTTTGGTGAGGATGATGAATAGAAAAAAAGATCTCAAATAAGGTAAGAGGCTTTATGTGTAGCACTAGCCAGCAATATATCAAGTAGTTGAAGCTTTTATTAGTGTGTTAGGGTGGATTGACTATAGGAGGATCTAATAATGATTATCGGACAGATTCGAAACGAGGATCGATGGAAAGATGGACACCTGCTGCTTCATGATATTTGCAGGATAGTGACAGATTGCAATTCTTTTCAGACCATATATGTGTTTTAAGAGGTAAATATGGGCACGAAATGAGTTTGCCTGTTTAATACTAAAGAGAGGCTCCTCTATTTTTACTCTCTTTAGACTCTCCTGACTATACTTGTGCTGGAAAAAAAATATTAGTGCAATACATTAGTTGGATGTGGAACTGCATTTAATTTAATTTAATAATATTAAAAAGAAATTCTATTTGAGGATGAGGTTGGAAAGAGTTCATATTCGAAAAAAATATATTTAAATACAAGACTTATCTGAACCGAATTCTTGGGTATATTTAAATGGGGGATGGGAAGCAATAAATAATCCGCTTGCTTGCTTTATGAGGGTCCGTCGGTGTGGGTACGGTAGCCACACGATCTCAAACCAACGGCCGTCCCCGGACTTTTCTCACCAGCGTTCGTCCTGTCTAGTCGCCATTCGAAGAAACCAAAAACCCAACGCACTTTCATCTGTCGACCGAGTCGCATCGAGTTCGCCCATCAGTCCAAATCCAAATCGTTAACTTCCTCTTTCTCCTCCCGCCGAAACCCTAGTTCTCGATCGAGGAAGAAAAATCTGGGCTTCCGACGGAATGTCTGGTGAGTTTTCTCCCCAAATTTTGATCCTTTTCTCTTCGATCTTTTGTGTTTGCTGGTTCCGTATAATTCAACTGCCAGATTTCTCGATTCCCCCTCTTCTTGGAATTACTGGGGTTTTATGGAGGTACTCGCGGGGTTTGTTGGAGTGGATCAAGGAAAAGAGGAATTAGGGTGGGAAGGATTACCGGTTTCGCTGCTTTTCATTGCTGCTTGGAACACCATCTATCCCGGAAATGTAGGGAATTATGGGTTGGGTGCCAAGTTGTGGCAAAATTTTCATGAAGACAAGCAAGGTTTTCCTTGTTGTGCAATGGCATCAGTGAATCTATTGGATCATGTTTACTGATGGAAGCTTGGCAATCCAATCTGTCCTATCATTAGGGTTTTCAGCCTCTCATCCGATCAAGATTATGAGACTCAAATTAGGTAGCCCATAGCTTGGCACAGTGACCGTTGGAAAAGTTGATCCATGTTTTCGACTTTTACTACACTCAGACTATCCGCACTCTGTAATGTAATTAAAATTGTACTCTTTTCTTTGATGTTATCAAGAATTAATGCCAGTTTGTTGGGAAAACATAATTGGGTTGTTGTTCTCCTCTTTGCTATGTAGTGTAGCTATTTCTTTGTCAAATATAGTCTTTATGCTAATGGTTTCTTCGTTGGCAGATTTTTTCATAATTGATTAGAATGATGTCAAGACCTGTGGTACTCGTTTTTCTGCTGGTGATACTTATAATCACGTCACAATTTGAATGGAAAGCACAACTTGCGAATGAAATAGAAGCAAGTCGAAGTATATCTCAGAAGCAGCAACATGTATCAAGCCGAGAAGAAATTGTCAAAGAAAAAGTAAGTCTTGATTTCATATACCTATTCCTAAGCAGGGTTAGCCTCTATACTTTGAACTATCAACACTCAAAAATAAAATCTATTTTTCGTATATTTCAGTAAGCTACGTAAATTTTGGATAAACCATAACCATAGGTTTCAAGCCTCAACCACACTATGTCGTTCAGCTTAATTAATCCTATTTTGGCCAAGGTTCCTTTCAAAGCCCATATCATTTTTTTTTTTTTGAAATTCAAAATTCTATTAATCCTTTCTCAGAACTTAGATTATGTTACCTTATGTCTTTTCCTTTGTCCTAAAACTTTTGACATCAAACTGAGTACATGTCTGTAGCAGAGCATTCTCACATCTCTACCATAGACGCCTCTACCGGCTTAGTCAATTCTCCATCACTCTATTATTAACTGGTGCAACAACCAAAGCTTCTAAAAATACTCATTCTTCACTCTATTCTTTCTAGTTTTACCCCACATCCACTTCAAGATCATCATTTTTGTCAGATTAAACTTTATTTTTGGACCTTTTTATTTCCCAACATTTTGAGCAATGCAAAATTTTACATGTTTAATTGGCATTTAAGAGCACCTTTTCTTGAAAAAAGGACCAGCAAGGCATATGTTGGTGAAATAGCACCTTAGAAGTGCATCTCCACTTCATCCATGTAGTTCCAATTTTGTTATATGTGAGCAACTCTATCTCTGCGTTCTTTATACAATAGATCCTAGCTAAAGGAACCTATCACTCTTTGATATTTATTGTCTGTCAATCATGATAGAGACCTTATCTTCATTTGTATTTTTATTGATACTTCATTTCATATACCTTGTCCTTGTTTGTTGATTTTTTTTAAAGCCCTTATACTTCAGAGCTGTCCTGTACAAAATCAATTCAGCATGGAATCTTGTCCTCTTTCAAGACTGTCATATGCTATGATACGTTCTTCTGAATGTTAACAGTAAGTTTATTTATGATTCATGTAAAATGATATGGGTTTAATGCTGATTCTTAGTGTAAACATGTAGTGACTAGAAAAGACTTATACCATGCTACAACTATTCCTAATACTTATAATCACTTAAGGTGCATTTCTTCAAATTTCAATATACAAGCCTGCCGAATAAATTTTCTTATTAAACTATTATAAGCTTCCTTAAGTTGATGAAAACCATGTGTAAACTCCCTTTTTGTTGTTCAAATTTTCTATCAATTTTTCAATCACCTTCTTGGGCATAAGCCAAATTGGTATCTGATATTGTGATTTTTTTTTTCATTCTTTCTTCTTTTTATATCTCTGTTCCATCATCCATTCCTAAGACTTCAGAGTGGCATGTGGAAGAAAAATGAGGCAAATGTTTGTCTGCATACAGCTTCTAATAAAAAACGATGTATGTGGTCTCCTTGTCGTTGTTTTGCCATTTGAAAATGCCCTGCATTTGTCAACAATTAAAAGCATGGCTGGTGGTTTATTAGATAACTTGCTTGGTATGGTATTGTATGGAGGGATGAATATCATCTCCCACCTATTTGTAGGATGGAATTGTGAGCATGGATGCAAGGGTTTGTGATGTAGTACCTCCTTTGACTCACTAGTCAAGGGAGTTGTCACATAGATGTTGAGCCCTTATCTCCTATCTCCTACCATCACCTTAATTTTTTGCATCCAATTGATGCTTATGTAAGAAAATTGTACAACACTTGCGTTTTAGCTTTTAGGCATTTTGAACATTGTAGATCATCTTGAACAAAGTAGTTTCTGTTTTGGATTTCCCTTCATGTGTTTGAGACGTGCAAGAATTGGGTCAAATTTTAGCTGTATTATTCTTCTCACCTATGTTCTTCTTTTGTTCTTTTCCTATGGAAAACATGTTTGAGGAGGAGACATATGTGTATTGAAAATCTAAGCCTACCTTCTTGATATGTGTAGTTTTTGCTCTTGCACATGCAAGATACTCCCATATAAATAGGCACTAGTACACTAAAATTCCAATGTGAAAGCATGATAAAGGATAAGATGCGTTATTGCTGGTTGATGCTGCATATGAAGAATTCATATTATTAGAAGGGAATAAAAAAGCAAAAAAGGAGGGAAGACTCATCTATGCAAATAGCTTGCTTGCATTTTATTTTGTTTAGGCAGGATTTACCAAGTAAAAGCTGTCCATATTTATATGTGTACGCTACTGGTCAATGATGCTGGTGGACAAATAGCTATGTTCTTTATATATCTATCATTAATCTGCCTTTATGTGATACTTGAAGATCTGCTAGTTGGAAAAAGCAGAAAAACTGAATCCACAGGCTGGAAGGGATATATTCTCTCATGTTGAGAAAACTGCCAAGAAGTGGTACTTGTCCTTGTTGAAAAAAAATATTTTTGAATCACCTTCTCCCTCCATTGCTACTTCATCCTGCATATGAAGAACTTGCATTGAAGAGAGAGAGAGAGAGAGAGAGAGAGAGAGAGAGAGAGAAGGAAAAATTCATCCATGCTAATTGCTCGGATCTCTTTTTTGTCGCTAGGGCTTATCAAATGAAAATTGTGCATTTTTATTGTTTATTAGTTGATGATGTTAGTGGACAAATAATATTACTGATATGGAAAGCAAATAGCAAAACTGAATCTGGTGTCCGGTTCTAAGAAAATTGCTAAAGGAATGGCAGATAACATCGTTGAAAAAATTTGTTCTGTTATGAAACTGAAACACAATATTCGGTAATGGATTTTTTATATATTGAACATAAACATATTACTACATCATTATCTTGTATTTTCTAGGACAATATATCTGGTGAACACATATTGGAACTTAGTTATGATTTGTTTACTCATAATTAAAAAAAATGGAATGCAGTGATCTGTCATATTCATACTAAGCTTGTGGTTATCGATTATATCATGTCTTGTTGAACTGTAGATATTGTAGATGGGATGCATAACTCCATGAATACAATAGTGATTTTCTATTGAATCAGGAAAACTAGTTTGTTTGGAATATTTATCTGTCTTGACCAGTTAGCTTGTTCATTTGGAATAAGTACCTAGCTTGACAGAATAAAAGCAGCGACTCTTTAGCTTTATGGTTGTACATAGATATTCATGGTTTTGAAGATGATGAGTTTATGTTGGTTTAACATACTTTTTAAAGTCATATGCATATTTAGGCTATTGAGCTTTCTTAACATCCTATTATTTGATTATTTTGGAGCTATGAAGCATCTTTTTCCTTTTGATATATTATACAACTGACTGAGCTTATTGCTCTAGAAAATGGTCAGTCCTCACCAACCTCAGGATGAGGATATTCTGGCTGCACATTTATAACTTAAACTTGAATTGTTGCTGGCAAATGAATCCGACTTTCAAAAGGAAATGAATAGGGCTAGACCAAGATGCATTTAATGGTTTATAACTTCAAAATAGAGTACTATCTAACACTGTGGGCTTGCACATTATTGGTTCCTTTGCTAAAGCTCAGTACTTGATGGCACATGAAGATGCAACATTGCTAAACACTACAGAATTGGCTTAGTGTTTACGACCATGGATTAGGGATTTTTTTTTCTTTTTTTCATCCAACTGCATTTTTTTGTTGTTTGCTGTTAAGAAGTATATATGTTATGAATATTTAACCATGATTCTTGTCCTACTTCAATAAATCCGGTGTTGTATGTTATCACAGAAATGCTTGCTGATTTTTGACAATTTGGTCTTGCATATACATTGCATTTTAACATTAGAGAAAACTGATAGATAAACTAGCATGGGTTAGCATTACATCAGAATAAATAAACAAGAAGAAAGACCTGAGTTTTAAGAGTTTAGTTAGGTTAAGGAGAAAATAATATTTGAATGACTCAAATGATTTGGTTGATTATATGACAGACAATCCATATTATTTTGCATTATAGCTTGATTCTTTTTTCTTATGTTGTGATGTGATATGATAAATACATTTAGCACAGGCAGGGTGCCCAGGTTGGCTTGATGCTCTTTAAGTCAAGCTAAGGCTAAGCAAGTTCATCCATCTTACTCAAGCACATCTTTTTGAGCCCAGATTTGATTTAAGATGGCCATGGTTCCCTTGGCTTCATCAAAGCTTTGTTTGTACCTCATTATCAATTATAATTATATAATAGAAAATAACTTTTTGTATGTACTGATATATATATATATATATATATATGGGGACACATATACACACTCATCTATATATATGTATATGTATGCACACATATAAATATGTATTTATATATGTATGTACACTTTACATATGTAACCATTACCTAGGTTACCTCTTCTTAGCTTGCCTGTCTTTTCCTCACTGCTTCTCACCTTTCTCCCCCCTACCATGGTGTTTCTAACTATTTAGATCTCACATTGATTGCGCAGCTCATGCTTCTAGTCTCTGCAGCTTGACCCTCATGTCATAGATCTTGCCTTTCCTTAAATCCTTACCATACATCAGCTTTGCTCTGAGATAATTGTTGTGGCGACTTTTCCTTCTCTTTCTATTGAATCGGTTAAGCCTGAGTTAAGCTGAATTGAGTTTGGACTCTGTTGGTAAACCTTGAACTAGGGTGGGCCTACACTTAAAATAAAATATGAACCCAAGCTAGTTTTGGCTTTGTCAAGCAATGTTGGTCAGGCTTAGGCAAGGGGTGATCTAACCTATATTCAACCTATTATCACTAGCATTTTTTTGTTTTGGTACTGAATTGTCAGCCCAAACCAAATCAATTTGCTTTTTCAATGACCACCTCACCCTTAGGCCTTCACTTCTACCAGGACTTATTTGACAATTTCCCTCCTCCCTTTCTCATATGCCCTTTCCTCCTCTACACTTCAATTCTCCTTATCTCTTTGCTTTCTTTTTTATGTTCCTCACCTTTGACACCACGCATCTAGGGATGGAAGTGGGCCAGGCCATGCCCCTTCCCGAACCCAACCCAAATTTTTTTGGGGCTTCGGGTTGGGTTTAGGCCTGAAAATTTTTGGATAATCTAGGCCCAAGCCTGACCCAAGCCCGACCAGAGCCCAGACCCAGGCCCAGTCGAACCCAATTGGGCTTGCCTGAATTATCCGTTTGGGCCAAAAACAGGTCTGCCTGAACCCGATTGAAGTTTAATATTTCATGATATTGCTTCACAAGTAAATGAGCTAGCTAAAAATTAGACTCTCTCCCATAACACAAGTAAATGATACATAATACGTTATTCTCAGCTAAATCCATTTGCATTTATCCTTTACTTCGTCATTATTCTCTCTAAATAATAATGTACAAAAACAAATTGATTTAGGCTTGAATTTGGGCCTGAATTCGAGCTCCATTTTGGGCCTTGTTCGGGCTTAGGCTCGGGCTGGGCCAATGACACATCCGAGCCCAGCCTAAAAAAACAAATGGGCTTTACACTTAAGCCCAAACCCGGTCTGAACTCCTTCGGGCCTAGTCTGAAGCCCGGCCTGATGGGCCTCGCGCCAACCTGAGCCTATTTCCAGCCCTACACGCATCCCTACACCCCTGCTACATGCTACCTAGCTGCTGAAGACTTGCAGCCTTGCACCTTCATGCTGCCCAACTCGGTTTCCCCCTCATCCCATTTTCCCCTCTCATCTAGCCAAAATGGAACATTGCAAATCATGAAGGTAACTTGCTAGTCACTCTTTATGAGACATTTCTGACCTACTACCATGTTGGGTTGTGTGAGGTTTGGCGTAGGCCTGTTTGGTTTATACTTCTAATGGTTAAAGATTGATTCGATCCATCTTGATCCATTGCTAGTTTTGCCACCCCTAAATTCCCTTGTACTATGTTGGCAACTGGAGGACATGTTTTCTCTGGCACAGCATGATATGAAGTTTTGCTTAAATCCTAGAAATGCACATATGTAGCATGCCACTTACTGGCTCTTGGGTTAAGTCTACCTGTTATCTTAATGTGGTGAAGAGCGAGCATCATGTAGACTGGTATGCATTTTGTTTTCCACCTATATGATTACATGAGTGCATGGACACATAAATACTGAAGTTTTACATGAGATTCTTGTTGACTACCATTTCCTACATTGTGTAAACAATTGATATCTCACCTATTGCTGCAGATAATCCTCTCACAAGAAAAGAATATTCAGAGGCTGAATGAGCTTGTTCAGAGCCTTCAGCGACAGCTGCTGCAATGCCGCAGCAGTAACAATACAGTAAATGGCACTGGAAATTCTTTGGCAGCAAATGTTAATGAGATTGAGGGGCAGCAAATTGTGGAAGATTAAGCAGCCTGGAACTAATTAAAATTACCTGACTGTCATGGATGTATCTTTATTCCAAGTACTGTTATTTCAGTAGTGAAACAGTTCAGGCAGTCGAAAACAGCACATTACCTGGATCTTTGCCTGTTCAATAAAGAAGTGATGCCTTTGTCACAGAACACGACAGAAGCTGGTTGCCGAGCTGTCTACCTCTGTGCAGCATGTTTGTACATCTGTTAAAATGATTGCCTTGTATCAATATGCTCAGTTATTCTAAAATTGGTGTTCTCAGTTGACATAGTTATCTCTAGATACCAGACCTTTAATTCCTCACCCAGTCTTTGGTTTCCCCAGAAGCACCTTGAGCTATTTGTCGAACTGATTTATCGTTTATTATTTTGATATATTGAGCAACAGTAATGATGGCAACAACAGTGATAGTGATGTCAGCGATTACTGTTGTACTTTTATGTCAGTGATGGTAACAATGACAATGAGTGGGTTGTTATAATTCATATCAACAGCAAAAATCTGAAGTTCAGATAGCTAGGTCAACATCAATGGCGACCCAGTTCCTGCCTAGGTATGATTGTGCATAATGTTGCATCATACATGTCCTCTGAATGTTCTGTGATCTCTTTTCATTTATCTGTACTTAATAGTTTTTTCCCTCATAATAGCATTGTTGCCTTTTGCTAGTATTGCTGCTATTGCATCATATTTTATTTGATCCTCTTTTCTATCCCATGTTTTGTCTTTTTAAATATATAAACTCTTCAAATCCTATAGTTGGTTATACTATACAAATCTGAGGAATGTTGTTTTTCTGGTTGGCTTTTTTGAAAATGGTTGCATGGTTGCATGTGCTATATGTGATAATCATTTATTATGTTTTGCTGTTGACTTTTAGAACTTGAAATTTTGTTGTGAAGCAATTAACTTGATCATGCTAGATGTGTATCTCAGACAAGGACAATTCACCTGCTCTTTTTAAATACAATGCCAACCACAAAAATTTGGAAAAAATAAGACCTGCTTTTTTTTCTTTTCTTGGTGACATGAATGGTTGCATTTTATGTAGTGACTCTTTTAGTAGACATCTGCTGAAATGATAACCTTTTACCCTTTGCATCCATTTACATGACAGTTCTGGCATGAAAATTGTTCAGTGGTTTTGCATTCTGTTGGAAGATGGTCTGTTTTACTTCTCAATGTACCAACTTAGTTATTTTAGATGCTTGTGAAATGATTCGTTATTCATAGTCATTACTGGGGGATTCTCAGTCTTATTAATCTTACATGTTTGTTAACCTTGTGCATTTTGTTCCATTTGACATGGCAGTTCTAGCATGAAAAATGTTCAATGATCTTACATTGTGATGGAAGAGAATTTTTTTACTAATAAACTTCACTATCTTAAGTTGCTTTAGATTGTATAAATTGATTCTTTGCGTATAATTGCTACTACGCTGTCAATCTTGTTAAGAACTAAAAATATGATGTTATTATCTTAACATATCCAGTTGTGTGCTGGTCAGCTTCTTTAAATCATCTTGAATCTGCTAGTTGTTCCACTTCACCTTGCAGGTAACCTTCTCCGTATCTTTATTTTCTACCCTAGAGAGAGTTCTTCACCTATAACATGACTTCTTATAGAAAGTTTTGACATTTTGATATAAATATTTGAGATTTTGATATTAGAAGTTATTGAACGAGGTAGAGAGAGTATGACTGTTTCTTCACCTATAACATGACTTCTTATAGAAAGTTTTGACATTTTGATATAAATATTTGAGATTTTGATATTAGAAGTTCTTGAACGATGGAAGGCATTAGCTCATGACTATACTGTTTGCAACAAGATGGTGCTTAGTTTCCAGCATGGGACTTTATTCAAGTTAGTGCATCTTTCTATAATCCCTCTTCTAGACTTGTGCTCGGACATGGTGGATAGGTCACAGGGGCCTGCTTTTGCGTAGGTCGGCATGAAGGGTTTGCAAACACTAGGGTGTGAATCAAAAAATCACTTTGCTGACCTGATAACGAAATCAGAGCAAAAACCTTTTTTCCCCCCAATTATATGATTAAAGATGGTCAGAAATTTTCTATTTAAGATTTTTAGATGATGTATAGGTCTGAAGAACAAGCTTTTAAAGGAAACTTGTCAGTTGGTCGTGGCCTATACTGGTTCCATAAGAAAATTTCTGATCATGGGTTTTGTATTTTTGTAGAAAACAAGAGCAAGGTGTAGTTCAGAAGAGCAAAACAAGGAATACTTGAGATCAAGGATGATGGAAGGAATTGAGAGAGGGAGGGAAGGACTGGACTTGGCCAAAGAATTGCTTTCGTTCTTTCAAAACAAAACCACCTTAAGTGTTTTCATCCAGCCCTAAATTAAGCCTTTTATAGTCTTTAGGACTTCTCTTACGAGTAATTGGAAAAGCAAATATCCTAGAGAAATCAGCAACGAACCAATGTATTGAACTACCTTTAAGATCTCAAACAATTAAGATCTAAACTTTATCCCGCCAATCATTTATTTACCGAGTTCTAAATTGAAACAAAAGAGAGAGATTTTGGCCTTTTGGACATATCACACAGTGCT
Organism: Phoenix dactylifera; assembly: GCF_009389715.1. Lineage (NCBI taxonomy): Eukaryota > Viridiplantae > Streptophyta > Magnoliopsida > Arecales > Arecaceae > Phoenix > Phoenix dactylifera. The sequence continues at coordinate 1,900,927 of NC_052401.1, read as the reverse complement.
GTGTAATATGACTAATTGGTTATACATCAATAGGACTCGAAATATTGGATTCTATTGATGATCTGGTCTCCAAATCCTATCTGATGACAGCCCTACGACATCGAAATCAGCCCATAGAATGTTCCTACATCAACGAGTGCACAGATCTTGCAGTCTTCTGCCTCTGATTTTGGAAATTGTTGATAGGTAGCAAACTTTTGTAGAACAAACCGTTCTGTTTCATGTTCGCCTTGCTTAATTCTTCGATGTACATAGCATCAATCCGACTCCATGTTTCCTTGGATGTCAAAAGTTCCTCTCTGCCATCCAGCAGAATATCTGAAGAAGACCCGTGTTCTTAGCATCAACACAGAATCAAACCTTGCTTGGCCTATCTAAGATGGTTAAACTCAGCAAGGGGTTGGTTTGGGTGCTACTTTCATGTCACTGCTAAAACAACCCATGGTAATTTGTGTGCATGCATGAGTCATTTGTCCGATCCTCAGTAGATCGACCACGATAGCAAGTGCTAGGAGTAATAATTCTGATAGCTTGATGGGTTATCGGCTTCATTCATCCTTTTCTGCGTAGTTGGGGTGATTTAATGCAATAGCTCTTTTTGTTAGATTAAAATAAATTATACTTACATCCAATAATTTTAAATTTTTTTTATATTTTTTTTAAATTTATTTTTATCTAATATTTTAATCCACAACTTAACAGAAATTAAGCCATACTATTGATCTTAAATAAAATTCAAATACCACATCAAAAATAAATAAATAAATAAATAAACTGGCCAAAGTAATCTCTAGTGACGTATAAGCCATCTAAGCATTTTTTTTTAAAAAAAAAAAAGGCATCCTCCTTTCTTTTTAAGAATAATTTGGATTTTTATGTGAGTTAAATAGTTTTATTAACATCGTTAATTTAATTGTAAGCATAAAATTTATCCATATGTATAATAAAGATAAATTTCAAAAAAAAATATATTATTTATTTATTTATTTATTTATTGAAAACTGTGCAGGTCTTGCTCTCTGTATTTCCGAATATAAATGGCATGACACCTATGGCGATGGTGCCCGATTGAGTGATTGATGGCCTTCCGAAACTTTTGTGGTCAAAGGCCTTGAGAAACATTTATCCTGCCTTAAAAGCCCTGTCACGGATTTCCCTAATCCGTCGAACAACGGTGGCTTCGGGTAGCCTGTCATGTTGGCTGGGGTACTTGTAAACGATAACCAAGGGATCGGAAGTTCTAGCCTCCACCAATGAGGTCCGGAGATGAATATTATTATAAGGGCTGAAAATGGGCCAATCTGGGCCACACCCTGCGTATGAATCCCCCCCGAATTTTTTTCAGGCTTTGGATCAGACTTAGGCTCCAAAATTGTTGAAAAACCTGGATACGAGCCTGGCCTAAGCCCAGACCCAGGCCCAAACAAATCCGATTGGCCCGGTCTTAATTTGTGGACTACAAATGGTTTTCTCATTGATAATTCATAATTCTAATATTTTTTAAGATGCCTTGAATCGCATATAATTATTATGCCTTCAGAAAATTCCATAGAGGCTTAAAAATACTAATATTTTCAACAGTTCTTAGCCCACACAAAGGTTTTGAAACTTGTTGGGGCCTTAAGTTGGGCTCCATTTTGGGCCTTGCTTGGGCTTGAGCTGGATTGATAATATATCCACTCCTGGCCTAAAAAAAAAAGGACTTTATACTTAAGCCCACCTACGATCTGAAGTCTTTCAGCCAAAGTGGGGCCGGCCTGAGCCCATTTTCAGCCCTGATTATTAAGGATGGAGGTATTCCCCAAAATAGACATACACGAGGACATATGCAAGAAATTTGTTTGATGTCGGCACGAATGAACAAGAAATTCCACTAGCTGGATGTTTCGCATGCTTGCCATAGTGATGCTAAGTGCAAAACCTCTCACTTTCGAAATGGATAGCTAAGTGGCGATAAGCCAAAATGTGATTTTTCGAAGTTTACTTTGTCTATATGGTATTGGAATTATGCTTTATTTGGAAGCTTACAGGAATCTGATCTAATTATAAAGTTGTTTTTTGATGATGGCTATGATGGCAGAGAAGAAATTGGGGACCTAATTTCTCAGGAGAAATAAAGATTATAGAGTGCTCCAAGCCTTATGCTCCGAGGCAAAGGAGCTTGTGATCTACAAATACTTTTCTTTTCCCTTTTTTTTTTCTTGTACTTGGGGAATCAATGCGCATTGATAAAGCCTTCTCGTCCATAAAGGTTGAAATGAAAGAAGGCCTTCAATGTTCTTTAATGGGTGTTCATTTCCTTTGACGTCTGGCCGTGGAAGCTTGGTTGGCATCAATAATATATCAGCCCCTGCTCCCTTGTAAATATATACGGCGTATATTTATAGAACTGCAGCGCTCCCTTTATAGCACCACCTCCCTCGGCTGCAAGTGGCTTGGGTCCAGCTTGACCCAAATATGATCGGATCTGGCTGCGCCCGTGAGACCTCGATTCAATCCATCACCTGATGGGTTTAGGTCGGATCTCTAATTTATCTTGCACTTTTTTAATTAAATTCTGTCGGCTCGTTTTAGGATCGACGCAGTTTTCAGAGACCCAAAACTTATCCAATTGGAGGTCAGGTCTTACCCTTGGGTTTGGGTCGAATCAAGTTAATTGCCGGGCTGGGACCATCACTCGATGCATTTGGCTTGAGTTTCCTTTTAGGTCTTGCCTAGCATCGAGGTGCACAAGGCTAAATCTGAATCTTTTTTTTTTGACCAAATTTTTTTTATTCCAGTCATAGAATAGTCGAGATAAATCAAAAAATCGATCAATTTTTAATCTAAAATTCTCACGCTGCGCTTGCAAGCAGCCATCCCCGATATCATCTTCGGAAGCCGATCATCGTTCATTAAAGGCCGAAGAATCATTGAAAACATTCTTATTTCTCACTAATCACCAATTAGGCAGTAATTTAGGGATTGGGATAGATTTCGACATGCACCGGGGCTTCAATTAACCTGACCAACATTAATTCCTAGGTGGTGGACCAAGGCTTAGCCGGTTCGGTCGGTCCCAGATTGAATACGATGGTCAGAATTAGGGACCAGAGTTCTGACGTAGGCATGATCTGTCTGGGTTTGGAGGTTGCCGATCCTGACCTGACTGAACCCGTGCATGTACGTGGCGGTCCGTCCACTTTTTAAGGACTGGTCTCGGTGGTTGTTAATTGTGTACCTGCGAATTCCTTTTTGCACAGGATTTTTGTTATCAAGTGCAAGCAATTAAAACCATACGAATGTTAGCACGTTTAAATCATGTCTTTTATCCTTTTTTCCAGCCGATGGCAAGAGTTTCTCATGCAAATACAAACATGTAGCCAAGTGTTCAAGCATGATTTAAAGGAGATTGGTTGTGGCTTCTTATGAGATCTCTTCATTGAGTGGTCTTTACACGAAAATGTGTTCGATATATTATATAAATGAGTGAGAGCCCCTCTCCTTTTCTTTTCTTTCTATTTTTTTTTTAGAGAGTTCATCATACAATGCGTGTAGGAATACATCTAATAAAATCAAAAAACATAAGCTCACAGAGTGCTTGAGCCAACTCCCCCTCTTCTGACCACAAGGTATATCCTGAATGGTGATCTGCGTAAGCAGCCAACCAGTCGGCAGCTTTGTTGGCCTCTTTAAATATATACGTGGCCTGAAAGGCCATTCCATCCCTTGTCATCATCCCAATGTCTTGGAGGATGGTCCGTGCTCACGCTCCTCGGACCTTCCTAAATCCAACTGATCATTGTGGCTGAATCGCCCTCTAAGATAATCGAACTGGCCTGCAGTACCCGCCTTGCATGTCGAAGACCTGCCCAGGAGCCCCTCTTTCATATGGCTTTTGTCAACCTTTTGACTAAAACGTATCAACCGTCTGATTCATAGAAAAAAATTCGAATAATTTTTGCATATTTGATTGATCATAAAAAAAGTGGCACATTCGAGAATGACTTATATTTGATTAAGCATCTAATTTTCTAAAAATGTTATACGAAATATCTTTTATGGCTTTAATAAAGGAAAGATCTTATCTAGTCGTATCTAAAAACTTAAGGATATTTTTAGAAAAAAAAATTACCTCAATTTCTAACCCGTAGGAAATTGACTTTCTCATGTTTTTCATGATTTTTTTTTTCTATGAAATGCAGCAATCTTAATCCTTCTCCTCTTCTTGCGAACAAACAAATCTGAAGTACGAAAAATTCTTCTTTGCGAGTCAGAAAGTGTGAAAATTATTCTAAATATATTATTTTTCTTTAGGAAAGAGAAGGTGCAAGATGATAACCTACCTGTAACCTACTCCGTTTCGCATTTATACCTCTCGAGGTCCTTTTTACCTCACATTTACTTACCTTGTAGTCTTGGGTGGACTATGAGTTGTCCATAAATTTCTTGGGCAAGCAAATTGCAAATTATGAATCAGGAACTGAAGTCAAAATCTTAGAGCTAAGCGATACACAAATTGGCCTAGAAATCACCATGGCGTGTCTACTTGATTCATACCAATTTGCAATGCACTTATAGATGCTTAGAAGAAGTATCTAAACAAGTCGAAGATCACATTTAGCCACCAAAGGTGGTTCAATCCTAAGATTTGGTTTCATTCGAATTGCTTGAAGAAAAAGCTCCTCATTGATCAAGCCAATGGACAAGCCAAACAAACAATCGCAGATCTTGAAGACTCATTTGATTTGCGGAAAGAAATTTTTTTTATCGGAATATTTTTTCTAAAAAGCTGATTTCTGAAAATATGATGTCTGAAAAAATGATTTTGGCATGTTTGGTTGACCATGAAAAAGTGGCCATTTCAAAGTGGCTCATGTTTGGTTGAGCATCTAATTTCTTAAAAAAGTTGTGTAAAATATCTATCTATTATACCTTTAATAAAAGAAAAGATCTTAACCATAGATTTTGATGGCTTAAATGCAGGTTTGGAAAAAAAGTTTCCAATTTCCAACCGGTGAAAAAAGTATCTTTTTCCATATTTCTCATGGATTTTTTCTTTTCATGAAATATGAAAAATTTATTCTTATAGGAATGCTACTTTTCTATCTCTCTCGTTTAAAAGCTCTAATCAAATGAGAGACATTTCTTTATCTTCCCATTGATCACATTTTTTTTCTCCTACTTTTCCCACCCAAAGCTGGGGACTTCTTATCGAATGAATGCTTATATAAATATATCCTTTCAAAATTCATGATAAATGGGGCACTTAGTCTTCTCCAATTAATAGTCCTTCCCACCATCAATCCTTCCCTCCCTCTAATTAAGCTCCTCAGATCCATCCATGGGCTTGCCGAGATATCAAAGGTGTGCACTTGAGCTTACCTCCAATACCAACTAACTACAACTATATAAAATAATTCCATTACTTAACAATATGTGCTTGAGTAATGAAGACAGCCCAGAGTCAAAAATACATGCATGTATACATGGTTCATAACCCATGAGACTGCTTTTATCCTTGCCTCAAATGTTATAAATGGAATCGTGATGGATGATGGGAAAATTTAAACAAAACAAATCAACTAAGTCCCAAGTAGGATAACATCGACTCCACATTGAGTTGCCAACTGCTACTGCTATAGCTAGATATCAACAAGGGCATTAATGGCTGTACATTATTGCAAACAAAGAGAAGCTGTTTTTAGCTTGATTATGATACACTTACATCTACAAGGTCATTAGTCTTCTTTATGAACTATTTACATGACAAATTCTATTTTTACCAATTATTCACCACACGTTATGTAAGCATAAATTGGCAGACCTATTGGAAAAGCATTTGATTACACTCTCTTTAACTGTATATACTAAGTAACAAGGCCAGCCTTTTGACTGAATTGCCTTGGCAAGCATCATAATGATATTGATGAGTCTCACAGCATCGGTCATTATGGGAAAACAAATGAGTTATAAAGCTACACGCTTGGTATCTCTCGTTAAATTGGAAATAAAGACCCATTTGCTTAAAGTTGTATATCTTCAAGACCCATTTATTAAGATAACCAGAGATACATTCAATTCTATTTACTTTGTTAGCTTCGATGCCTTGGAGCCATTGCAACAATAAATCACAATTGCAGGACGTCGAATTAAAAAATTATTGGAAGGCATTGAAATGACCAACTATATATAAAAGGACATTCATATAAAGAGAAAATGACCGATACCAGTAATCCAACCAATCTTTTTCTCATTATACTCGAAATTATTTTTACGTAGCATGGAAGAAACAGAATTTACTCGCAATTTAATGCAGGAATACAGTTATAAGATTTACCCAAAAATAGCCGAGTGGTTAGCATCATTTATCTTATAATTCAAAAATTACAAGAAGTCAGCGACCAAGATTCGGGTCTAAATGAATTTTTTGTTATTCAGAATTATTCACCGAATAAACTAATTGCAATAAATGAAGGTGTAAGTAGTCGCAATATTTACTGTTTTTTTTTTTTTAAGCAATCCTCTCCCTCTTCCCACACCTACACAGCAGACGTCCTTGTTTTCTTTTCCACCATTAATTCATTTCCAGGGCTCGATATTGCTCTCCTCTTGCAAACAAATCCTTCAACTCTATTCAATCCCACCATCAGAGAGGAATTAAAGTATTTATGCTGTTGTATTGAAGGAAACCGTTGACCATTCTTTCAATCCTCCTATATAATGGAATTGCAGGCTCGTCGCAACCAAAACCAAAACCAACACCATGGTTGCAGTGGTGGAAGCTCTTCTTTTGGCCACAACCACTGCGTAGAAGGTAGCTTCCTCCGGCACTGAGCTTCTCCGGTAACCTCCGAGCTTATCAACCCGGCCACCTCGAGGAGCCACTTCCTGGACCGAGAGGTTGGGAGCTCTAGGTTCTTCCTCCCCCTCCCCCTCCCTCTCCCTCTCCCTCTCCTCGATCTCGAAGCAAGTATTGATTCTAACTAGTATGTCTGTTGTTTTGGGATTGAGACAGGAAAGATCTTCTACAGGAGGGCAGCGATGAAACGCAACAACGGCAAAAGCCCGAAGCTGGAGCTGAAGCTGAATTTGTTCGTGCCGATGACTTCGAGAAGGGTGGGAGCAGAGGAGTCCTCCTCCTCCTCCCCGAATGGGTCCTCGTCGTCGTCTCCACCAAGCTCGTGCGTGTCGTCGGGCTCCAACAGCCCGGAGGCGACGTCCATGGTGCTCGCCGGCTGCCCTCGGTGCCTCATGTATGTCATGCTCTCCCAGGGGGACCCCAAGTGTCCCAAGTGCAAGAATGCCGTCCTCCTCGACTTCCTCCGTGGCACCACCACCACCACCACCACCACCACAACCACCACCACCACCACCACCACCGACGACAATAGCAAGAAGACCAGAAAGAGCTAAAGACAGTTGCCATTAGTATTAGCACATCCCCTCTCTCTATCATACGTTTTCTTTCTTCCTTGTTTCCTTTGCTTCCTCTAGTCTAGTTTTCTGTATGGCTCTATAGACGTAAGTTGTCCTTCTTTTGGCTGTTCGCGCTCCTCTTTTGCTGAAGGCAATGTAAAACGGGCGAATCATGCGGAGCCCAAGTTAATTCTACAATCATCAACTCAATAGTAAGTCCTTCCTCTCTAACGTTTTCTCGAATCAATTGATGCGTATAATACAAGTGAAATTAGCTCTTCCATTCGCCTGATAGTTGGAATAGATATGTAAACATTTAACAGTAGAGGAATGGACTTGGAATATAGATAATATAAACGTTTACCCACAGGCTGTATTTAGGATAAACTCCACAAAAGCGAAGCCTGATAATCTCAAGGACGAGGAAATCTTTAATCACGGTGAAAGGCATTTTCGTCGATTTGTAAAGAGTCTTCTCCAAGTGCAAAATTTCCATGGTGCATGCATGTATCCATGCAATATATTTAGCCTTGAGTCCGAAGAAGGTGGAGGAAGAGAGAGCTTGGAAGGGATGGGTACGAGCAGTTAAGAGCCATTGAAATGGAAGACAACTTTGGATTGAAATACCATAAAAATCTATTTAATGCAGAGTAATTGAGACGGTTCATATTGATGGTGGCATTACGTCAGGTGATCAAATACCAATTTATTTCCACCCTCTCACCCCCCTCTCATCCTCTTCACCCTTTCTATACTCCCCTTCGGATACAGAGCGCACCTCCATTGCACCACCACTAAATGCAAGGCTCATCACTGTTGCCGCTCCCTTTGGGCTTTCAATGCATCCGTTTCTTTTTACTTCACCCCTGCGCAAATTTTGAAGATGTGGGGTAGGTTCCCACCTGTGTTACTAAAAGAGAAGAAGGGGGAAAGGACAGCAAACCTGAAAGTTGTGTACATGATCCATTTCTAGGTTAAGGTTTTGGTGTCCCTTGGATTCATTGTCCTCAATTAGGGATGTCAGATGGTGTTAATGCTGGTGCTGCCATTGGATGCTTCAACACCTGAGTAGGTGGAATCATGCCCGATGCAAACATCTAAGAAAGAAGATAATAAAAAGGGTTATCTCGGATTATAATCCCTCTGCTCTGCTAAGATAGATATTCACCAGAAAGTACAGACATCATTATCATGCTCCTTTTATCCTCAAAACGCCCTCTCTGTAGCCTCTGGGAGCAACACCCTTGACACCATCGCCAACACTCTGATCTCTTCTCCCTCTCCTTTCCCCAGCCAGCCACCATTTGTTAGAGCACCACTTTGTTTACCAACAGCATCATAGTCCATAGATAGGAACAGCAGAAGCAAAGCAGATCGATATATTGCATATAAAAGAGAGAATAAACTTATCGAGCAACAAAGATTGAAGTGCGCGAGTTGTTCCACCGAGTGAAGTAGATTCTAAAGGGCTCTCCTTGGCAAACAAGAGTCCAGACAACTGAAGCACCAACTGCTTCCCATAAATTCTTCCAAAACGACTGAGCCGGAACATTCATTTCATCTAGAATTGTGGCACCGCAAAATCAGCTTGAGTTTGCATCAAATACCAGCATCAATTGATGTACAGGCAGACAAAGGTGTATGGGCGACCGGTGCGGCCCTTAAGAAGCTCCTTTCATATGAACTGTTTGTGTATCTGTCTGACAAAATGATCAGAGCTAGAAGCAGAGAACAATTGATTTCCTTTTTCATTTCGCCACTCAAACATCTTATGGATGGAGAGGGAAAAAAATGAAAAAGAAGAAGAAGAAGAAGAAAGAGAAACAAATTAAATGGCAAACATTTCAGATAGTTCATAAAAGAAGACAAATGTAACCGCAGAAGATGACTTCAATGTTTGAACAAAATTCTGGCGTCTAATAAGCATTAAAATAAACAGCAGTACTGGAAAGATAGGTGCCATGTACCTTCAGTTCCGGGACGTCCCCAGAGAATTTCAGTACATCTTATATACAATTACATCTACGGGATAGGCGCTTGAGAAAAATATAATCTGATATACAACTAGTTGACAGGCAAGACCAAATCATAATCCTGTTTATACACCGTGATAGCATTCACAAAAAACACACCACCACATGCGTTGTCCGTTTTCCAGTCATCTTTGATGATCACTTTACAACAGCTGCCCACATACATGGCTTTTGTGCAAATGCTTGCACTTGCAGGTCACCTATCTAACAGCTGATTTACCACACAATTCTGAGGGCCCAAGGTGGTAAATGCATCGTCTGGTTAATTTCAATTGTGGTAGCTGAGCAATTGGTATGGTGGCCTACCCAGTTCTTTTACACACTTTGCCTGGGAATGCATGGATAATGACAAACAACACAGGCATGTGAGATAAGTGGTTTAGATTACAACCCGTTGCTATTACAATGGAATTGGATAAGTCTGCCGCCCCATGTATTGCACAGCTTCCATGAATCACACACGGAAATTAGGGTGATACAGTGGGAGGCTGAATCTTGTCCAATGCCTCATTCACAATCGGCTTCTCATTGCAATTGCAATAGGTTGTAGTCTAAACCTGGACACATGCTGAGAGGTAAATTGAAAGCATATGAATAGCCGGAGCGAAGTCATGAATGAAGCCGAGCAGGGTATAACAAATTCTGTTAAATTTAAGAGCTTAACCATGGCATGATCTGTCTTCATTAAAAGCACAAGTTCTTAATAAGGCACAAGTTCACAAAAAAAAAAGGTGTCTATGCTTAGTGACAGATATCTGATGCACTGAAAAACTGAAAGTTTCAAACAATTCTGACATTTATATGAGCACTAAAATGTTACATATTAGCCTTCATAATCACGTGCAAAACGAATATCAGAAGCTTGTGAACCATTCGACAATATTTACATTAATTTGGTGGTTGTGTAATGATATACTCCAACTTCTGAATGCACAGATAATTACAAAATCACATATCATAAAACCAAAACAGAGCAACCTGGTAGAACAAGAGAGAGAATAAATAGTGTCAAAAAAATATTCATTGTTCTTGCGAAACATGTGCCTTAGAGAGCGTGTGAAACACACCCTGATTACCATACAAGAAAAACCAATTACCAGCATAAACCCCAAAATTTTGTTTTTCCATATTTCACATATTAGACTTCTGTCCTTTGAGGATCTCTCATGTTGATTTTACGCCTTTTCCGAAATTAATTCCTTGGAACACTGTTGTCAACTTGTTAATAACTTGAAATAAGCAAAGAACCATGAAAATTGATTGGATTTAGGAACCATAAAGTAGCTACTTCAATGACCAACATGTCAGTTGCCACCTATCTAACCAGACTTTTTACTTCAATCATAAGAGGATGGCATGCACCTTGAAGATAAAAGCAAAGAAAACAAAGATGGCACTGCAGGCTAGGACCTTTCAGCACAGAAAGTAGAATCCATGGGCAAGAAACACAGATATTGAATCTCTGGATGATGCTCAAGAACCTACCACAGCAAAGGATAGACACAATATTATACCAGAATATTGATTTTCCAAAAGAGAAAGTTCCCAACTTGTAGAGAAGTTTCTCAGAACACTAATTATGATCATCTCCACGATGCATGGTTTTAACAAATATTCTTGAGTGTTACATGAAATTTCTTATATCATAAGTATCAAAATAAAGCATTCTGATTCCTTTTACCTGATCATGGGAGAGCACGGCAAATTCTAGAAGAAAATTAGCATGAAAAAAGTTCCACCATCAAAAATGCCAATCAATGTGCATCTTGAAAATAAAGACAGCATCAGAGAGTTTTGTCATAAATCATCCCGACTGCATTCTCCCCAACCACTGCTGCTTCTGATGTACTTATCCACAATGCCAAATTCCTTGTTTTGCTCAAGTCGCCTCGCATAGTTCTCAGTAGAAATGGGACCCTTTTTCAATCTCCGGTAGTAGATCATTTCCCATGGCCACAAGCGAGCAGCACCAAAGTATTCCTCGACAGATATATCTGGAAGACCCTCTTCTGGTGCTGCCAATCCATAGTGTTGCAGGACTAAGAACATTTCCTGTGTTGTTATTCTTGTAGACTTGCTTGTCTCGGATTTAGAGGGAATATGCCTATTCAGCTTTCCTGACGGAGCTTCCTGCAAGTCATTGTTCTGTCCATGATTCTCATAAGTAACAACAATATCTTTATGCAGATCTGCACATGCATTGCTTTCACTGTAATCAGCACGAAATGTAGAATATCGTACATCACCATCATTTCCAATATGTTTTCCATCAATTTCAGTATCCGCCATAAATGGAGTTACTGCATTTTCATCAACTGTTGAGCATGTAACTTTTGGTTTGGTATTCTCCAAATGCTTGGACTCAGGACTCGTCACAGTCTCCACATTACCCTTCAAAGAGGAATTCATGCAAACATCCATTTGCTTCTCCTTTGGGGAAGGTGCAGTCTTCCGTTCCAACGAGACAGATAAAGACAGGGATCTAGGGAAGCTTGACCTTGACCTTGACCTTGACCTTGATCTAGCAGATTTAGCATAGGATGACAAAGAAGCAGACCTTGAACTAGACGATGCTGATCGAGACCGAGAAGATGGAGTCCTTGAGCATGAACGGGAGCCCGAATTAGATATTGATCTTGGGGACTCCGAATGTGATTGCGAGCTTGTTGTAGAAGAATCAGAAGAAAGTGATGATGTATGATATCTACTTCGTCTTCTTCTACTTCTTACAGCCTTTCTTGGGGCTTCACGTTCCATCGTGCTTATTTCCTTTTCCCGAGAATCACCTTTGAGCTTGGAACGTCGTTTTTCCTGAAATTCTGGACAAGTCTCACTTGTCCTGGACACTTTTCTAGCATTTTCAGAATGGGTTTCCTTTCTTACCCGCATATGGTGCCTTGATATCAAAGGATCTCTACTAGCATATGGCCTTCCCCATGAACTGGGTCTGAACCGCTTCAGCCTTCCCTCTCCTTTATCTCGGAAATTTATTTCATCTCTCCTGCGGTTAAACTTGCCAAACTGCTCTCGTCGAGCGTCTCCTTGCGGACAGTTACGCATTATGTGACCAACTAGTCCACAGTTATAACAGGTCTGCTGGGGTTTTGATTTAGCAAGGTTTCTCTCAGAATCATCATCAACAGAGTGCTCTCTGCGCCTTTTTTCCTGAGAACTTCCTCGGTCTGGAGAGCCATAAGAACTAGCCATCTGATTGTTTTCATTCTCATTGCTTCTATTATAACCGTGGTAAGGTTCATAGCGGTCAAACTCATCACCATTCTCGATTCCATTACCAGTCAATGTGTCATTGCCAGATTCACCCCATCGATCATTCTCAATGGGATTGAGATCAGTTGTTGCACCTTCATCCATTACTCTCTCCTTCGAATTTACACCTTTATCAAGTTCTATATCATTAGCATCCTCGCGCATATGACCAGCCTCTTTATCGGGTGCATTATCCAATCGTTGCCCTCCATGATTATACATTGTGACACGAGCTGCACCAGTAGGAAAATCCCTCCGGTCTTGAAAACCCCTGATCCCAACTCTACCATTGCCTTCCCTGAAGTTCCTTTCATGATAGGGTTCATAAAATCTGGTGCTCCTTGCAGGTCTTTGAAGAGGCCTAGGCTGTTTGTTAGACCAATTAAGAGATATCTGCTCCCCACAAATTTTCTTGCCTCGCAATGTCCGCAAAGCTCTCTCTGCATTGGCAGTAACTTCATAGACTGCAAATCCATATCCATCTTTCAGTTGTACACTACACCGTCCAAACCTTCGAAAAATCTGTTCAAGTTCTTCCCGTCGAACATGAGGGGAGAGATGGCCCACATACAAAGACATCTGTAACTAGTTAAAGAAAAAGTCCCATTTAATATAAGTACCCAAAATAAAAAACAAATGCTATGCAGATTCAATAATTAACAGGGAAGGGGAGGGGGTAGAAAATCATTTCTTTGATAGATATACTGAACCGCAAAATGTTCCTCGATAGCAGAGAACTCAAACAAGATGGTATAGCCACATAATAATAGAGCTGTCATTATTCAACCTACTTGCGGCCACATAATAATAGAGCTGTCATTATTTCAATCTACTTGATCTACTTAATTTGAGTGAGAAACGTGATAATATGCATATTCACCATAAATACACCAGAAGCCTTACCATCCAATTTAGTTTTAGTTTTCAGTCAAATGTGCAATTTTATAGTCATTCAAGAAGACAAAATTACAAAAACTAGAATGTTGAATGCTATAATGCTAATAAAGAAAGGGTGTCTTGATTCATGAGGCTCCTACCACTAATAAGGTCTAAAGAGGGTCGGATATATGCAGACTTATTCTCACATGCGGAGAGACTATTTCCGTGATGCCTATGTCAAAATGGAGCAACCTTACCCATTGCACCAAAGCCCACCTCTAGGTTACAATGCTAATAGTAAAAGTTAAACGTGCAATATGTGCAAGAAAATTGTGTACGGCAACAAAATAATAGGATACATCTACCAATAGTTTAAGCATGAATGTGGCTCTAAGAAGCCACAGCTTCTCTGAGCTGCTCTTTGAATTGTGTGGCATGGAAGTTATGTTCATACCATACAATCACATCAGCATTTTGCAGTGTAAATATCACTTCATGTATTGATGTTATCACTGTTCATATTGAGTCTCCCATCCTTGCTTCTACCTGAACATTCTTTATGGTATGAGATCTTCTTATCTGGCCCTTAATGGGCTAGGCTTAACATGGAAAATTGCATTCATGCGCTTCCTTGTAAATTTACCATTTCCACCATCACTATGCATTCGAGTCTTCATGTAACCATATAGGAGTTTATTGACTAACAGCACAAATTCTTTGACAGCCAACACTTCACTCACAAACAGGTTCTTTATTATTACATTCCTACTTAATCTTTGGCTCATGATACAAAGGTGGCATGCTGTTCTGCCCTTTCAAGCTAAGAATATGAATATTATGCTTCTTCAAAGCATGAATTGTTCTATCGTGCTCCTAAATTAAACAACATATAAACTAACAAAATCACAATATTACCAAAAGAACAATTTATGAACGCATCAATCTTCAAAAACAGGATTCTGTGCACACAGTTACAAAGTAAAGTGATGCATATAGATATGTAATCCCTTCAGAAACATGAGTTAGTATTGCATCATATTGGTACTTCATAATCAGCCTTCCTCTGACTGCCTATTAAGCTGTCACAGAAGTTCAATTTCAAACTCTTAACCACTTAAAATTCAAAAGCGAGCTTAACTATAGCCCTATTTGTTTTTTTTTCCTTTTAAAAAAATAGAAACATAGAATCTAATGCAAAAAAAAAAGTTTGATTACTCTGTTTTTGTTTTTTTTAGCAACTTTCTGAAAAAAAGTGGAAATGAAAATTTGTCACTTCCACATTTTTAAAGAGTGGGTTTTCACCCCCTCTCATCTCCTCTGTCCGACCTCCCCATGATCTCTGCCCAAGGCAGCGCTGCCACCACTCATGGCGGCATGGAGCAGGACCTCGCCGGCATTGAGCACGTTGGCCTCTCCCACCGAGCTGATGGCTGGATCAAGTTCACTGCCACCTTCCACATCCACTCCCTCACCTTCCTCCCCAGCGCTGCCCTTGCCCCCAGCAGCTCATCCTTTGCCTTGGTTCCATCGACCGGGCCATCAACTCCACCTTCGGCGCCAACCTCGGCCTCTACCTCGTCCATGTCATCATCGGCCACGTCAAGGAGGTCATCGACACCGTCATGGCCCTCTTCCTTAGCCTCCTCCACTGGACCCACCTCCTCACCACTCCTCGTCCTCCACGGCCTCCAGCTAGCTTAGCAACCGATTGTTATAAAAAAAATAGTGATAGCAAACATTGTTTCTATTTTCAGAAATCTGAAAAAAAATAGAAACAGAATTTATATTTCTATTTTTTTTAAAAAAAAGAAAAGTGTGAGTGATACTAAATGCAGCCTATGTCTTCCTCAATTTTTTTAGCTTGCAAGGTTCATTTACCATAAATCCTAAACTATTAGATCCAAATAATCTAGCTGATTTATTGTCTACAACATGCATTACCACCACATTACTCTTGATACTCATTGACTGGCTTAATAAATGTTACCCCCAAATGAAACCACTTGTTTCCTTGAATTCATTATGATCTTCAAATAGCACATCGTCACCTGCTACCCACCACACGAACTAACACTTCATTAGAACAAATTAATCCTAACCAGAGTCACTGAACATGCATATCCAAGCAATGGCACCTAGATGTCGCTACACTAGAGTGCTAGTGACCAGTGGATATATGCAATACTAGCCTACAAGCTTAATGGATTCCTAATCCATTTGACTTTTATATGTATAGAAACCACTATTTAACAAATCAAGTTCCCTCCATGCTTGAAGCAGTACACTCCACCTTGGGCCTTTGTTTAACTCATGTATATGGCACAGCTTAAGAAGATTTAATTTCTACTTGTTCAAATGCAACATTTAGATTAGTATATTCCTTATGCAGCCCACCTAACATCAATTCACCAACATTTTCACCCAAATTTGGGATTCTCACTTAATCTTCTCTGTGATAAGCTTTATACTTTAAGCAACCCCTTGGAAACTTAAGATCTTGCTCTACTTAAATCCATCATGTGTTATGATACAGGTAAACATCGACAAAAAAAATTTCTTCTAATACATAAAAAAACTCCAAAGCAAAATAAAATTTAAATTTATGAAACATAAATTTCATGCATAAACTTAGCACGTATATTGATATTCCAATATCTTATACCAAAAACAGAAACGCAAAGAACTAGATCTTACGCCTTAAAATAGCTAGCTTTAGAAGCTAAATTACCACAAATAGGAGATCAGGAACAGCAATTCCATCTCTATTCAAATATCATTGGCATAGCAGTACAACAAAATGTAATAACTGATACTCATATTTTAGGATGAATGATGGACTTCTTTTAAATATCCTCATATAATCGCATCCCCCTTCTAAACTCTAAATCAACCAATGTTCTGCTGTAATTTATATTCTCTGATATAGGTGCACACATGCAGCCCAATATAGTATCAGAATGAAATTTCTATGGTGATGAGGGAAAAATTCAAGATGGCTCAATCGTTCTCCAATAGCACTGGAAATATATAATGTCAATCACATTTTCTGTTGATATATTTTTCAATATCAGCATCCAATCAAGTTGCCAACAAATAAGGATAAGAAGAGTGAATCTTAAAAAAAATAAAGAAAAAAAGACGGTAAACAGTTGAATGAACCGAGAATGCCTCTCAAGTTACTAAAAACCCTAACATGCATTACCTTTTACTTCTCGGACTTCAGGCAACAGTACAAAAAAACTGAGCCAGCCAATCTGCTATGGCACCAAAACCAAATCAACAGCAGCCCATCAACTATTAACAAGCAAAAAACCTAATCAAAGCTTGCTTCTTCTTCTATCTGCATCAACATTTCTCCACCAAAAAATCTATCAAAAACAGCACCTGAAGCAAGAATCAAAGAAGAAAACCATTCGAAGCTCACCAGGAACTACTCTTATCCGCTGCTTGGGAGACGTCAACGCCGGCCAAAGCCCTTCAATGTTCCTTCTTTCACTTCCCACGATCTCCCCAACACTTCTCGTCCACTGAAACTGTACTCGACGGAATCAAAGCCAATTCTCTCTCTCACAACCAAAAAATGCCCTAATATAACCTAAAACAATGAAAAAGAAGGCCAAGAAACAAGCGGAGGAGATGGAGAAGAAAGAACAGTACTGCAAAACCTGAGAGAACGAAGAATGGTAAGAAAAACCTTCCAAAACCCTAGACCTCAGATGGGATCATCGCGACGCCATCCTATGGCAATCGAAGATCTCTCTCGGCGCTTTGACGGCATCGCCATCTTGGGAGAGGAGAAAACTTTATGGGCTATTTTACGGAAGAGTATGATTCTTATACACTACATTTTTTTTGTATGCCCGTGAACCGCTGATGGATTGGCTGATCGTGGCCGTTGGATCCGAATATCTAAGGAAGCCGGTAAGCGCTAGGACGACACGTATTGAATCTCACAAAACGTTCACCCATTGTTTCCTTCCACCCCTCCCTTTATTCCTTCCGCCCCCACCGTCTCCCCAAGTGGGCTTTCGTTCACCTTTTTATTTTTCTCCCATTTTCCTCTCTCTCTCTCTCTGATCTCGATCTCATCGACTTCTTCTCGATCTCGGCGTGCGGGAGCCAAAATCTTCGTCGGCGATGACGATCGGATCAGGAGGATCAGGTGTTGTGGGTATGATTTTTGAAACCTGGATCTCCTCTTTTACAGCGGATTTTTTTTTCGTTAGTGATCGGCTTGCGGATTCTTTCTTCGATGTTGGTTCCTTGTCATGTAAATTATATAAGTAATTCATCTATGGCCAGTGTTAGATGAATGCTGGGTTCCATGTGTCTTCGATTTCTTGATGGTTTTCCATTTGAATTTCGGGTATTTAATATCCCTTTTTTTAGAATCTCTAATTTTTGGTGCGGAATCTCTAGTTTTTGCTGTATTAAGCATGGAGTTTGGTTTTCTTGTTGTATCTAGCTTTGAATTTTAGACCTATTGAATTGTCTGCAAAGAGCTGATAGGTTCTATGTGTCATGTGAGTGTATCAAATCTTGGCTGACATTTCGGTTTAATCATATGTAATCTTGTTTCGGGTTATAAAATTTTAGGTGAATGTTATATTTTTGGTGGGCGGAATGGGTTATTGTAGTCGTGCAAATGTAGATATAGATTCACCTATAGGACTTGTGCTTCTTTTGATTTTAACGTTTTGCGCCCTTGCCTGATTGACGTAGAGGGTTGTTTATTGCAAATATTTCTGTTTGAATTCTAGTTTTCTTCTTGTACGTGAATTTTTATTGTCTCTTGCTGCGCATTAATGATAAATTATGAGTTTTCATTGTGCACTGGTGGATTGGCTACTTTTCTATGAAAACTTTAGGGGATCCTGATGGAAATTTTATCATACATTCAGATGGTTTTTTTAATATTTATATTGATTTAATAATTATTAGGTTACAATAGCCAAATTTTGGTATTTTTGAATGCATTTATACGATACTGAAGTTCAATGCATAGGCAGCGAAGTAGAATGGATACATTATGTTGAAAAGGGGGGCATCAGAGCCTTAGCTTGGTTCTTTCCGAAGCTCTTACTTTTGTCCAATCATTGCTTGTGGTTGGTGTTTCCCAAATATTTTCCTTATGTCCAAAAAGCTTTTCAGACTTACAGTAGATCACGCTCAGAGGTTGAATCCACACCTTAACGTCCTGTGTCATTGCCCTTTACACATTTTGTATCCTGTATGTCCTTCCTTATACTCAAAACTCAATTGAGCTTTTTAAACTCTTTTCAATTCTTTGCTTTGTATTGGTTTAAGGGTTTGTTTAGATGGTCATAAAATTGTAGCTATAGTTTAAGATTAGATTACTGTAGATGTAATGAGTTACTACAAGGAAAAATATTATAATATTATCTGTTGTGGTGTTTGGTCTGCATATAAATTTATTTTCTGAAAAGAAAAAGTGTCCTTTTCTTCCTTCCCACTTCTCACCCCACTCCTTTTGTTACTCTTCACCACTCGTTGGCAACCTGTATCTCATGGGAGACAGAGGAGGCAAACTTGAGAAGTGAAGTTGGGCGAGTTCAATATGGGGCAGCATCCCCAGTGGAGGCCTTGGTTAAAGGCCATCTAATGGGTCTGGTGGATGCCATTATTGTAGGATGCAGATGGCCGCTGACATGGATGGAGAGTAGCTGAAAGGAAAAAGTGCCCTTTTCGCCCTTTCCACTTCTCACCCCACTCCTTTTGTTACTCTTCACCATTCGTTGGCAACTTGTATCTCATGGGAGACAGAGGAGGCAAACTTGAGAAGTGAAGTTGGACGCGAGTTCAATATGGTGCAGGGGGTTGTGAAATTAGTTGGGGGAAATCAGATGGACGAGTTCTTGTACTCACGCCCATTGTCAAAATGAAGCAACAATTTATAAGGGAGAAAAGGGAAGACTAGGAGCAGCATCCCCAGTGGAGGCCTTGGTTAAAGGCCATCTAATGGAGGCTGGTGGATGCCATTATTGTAGGATGCACATGACCACTGACATGGATGGAGAGTAGCTCGAGGACAGAAGTTGTAGTCAAAGGTTTGCAAAAGGGGGACGAGAGAGGGCACTACAGATAGCAGCTAGTAGAGACTGTGGTTGAAGACTGACAGAAGGAGGCGAGTGAAGGTTATCATCAGCACATAGAGGTTCAGCACTCAAAGGACAAGGCTGTGGTCAAAGACTGGGGGATGGAGGGAGAAGATGGAAGGCAGGTCAATAAACTTCATTGCTGTGGGGTAATTGGCAAAGGGAGGGACAGTGGATGGAAGCCATGAATTTGGCTGAAGCGGTAAAGAAAATGTTGAAAAGAGACATGTCAATTTTAAGATTCACAAAGCCACCCCCTACATAATGAGACTTCTTGGTTATGGTTTATGCCATCTTGTATTGATAAACTCTAATGAATTTATATATGAAACTTCAATTGTTATATGTCTAATACAACTGGCAAGTGGCAATGTGATAGGCAGATGCTTATGAAAGTTTAAAGGGTAACCCCTACACGATGAAACTTTCTGGTTCTGGTTTATGCGATTTATCCACTTTGATAAACTCTTGTGGATTTTTTCATGAAACTTCAATTGTTTATGTCTTACAACTGGCAAGTGGCAATATGTTAGGCAGATTGATTGTGAAGGTTTAAAGGGATTGGTTAGCGATTTCTTGTGTAGAAGGTTTTGATTTTCTATTTATTTGGTAACCAAACTAAGAATGCTTGAGATTGAGTTATGGTAATCTTGACTTCTCTAGTGAACTTGTAATAGAGCTACCCATAGATGGTTATTTCAATATTTCTAGGTTGTATTGGCCAGTCAATATGACAAGTTGTTCTAGATTGATTCTTCATATCATCCTTCTTTTGTGCTATTTGTTGACCATAGCATGGATTATTCTATTATATGTTTTGACAGGGGTTGAATAAATTAGAATTAGTAAAATTATGTGCTGGCCAGGACTGCAAGGTGTAGTAGGCTACTTTGAGCATGATCCTTTTTGATTGGAACAATGACATTATCAGCATTCCAGATGTTGGATATTTGGTATATATTTTTGTTTTACATTTTTTTTTGGTCCAGAAATGAGTTAGACTTGATGTTAAAAGAACTTGTGTCTGGAAATGATTACAAAGAACATTGTATCTTGCATTCTCTTATCCATGTAAAGCTTTAAGAAGATTCTTAAAAGAAGTTACAAGTTATGTGGTGAACTAGGAACCTCTATTAGTTTGAGGGTATCATGGAGCAGAGTTTTTTTTTTACTTCACCAATCTTTTTAAATGTATTTTTTGCTCATGTTTATATGTTCTTAGTATCTTCGGCATGGTTGAACTGATGTTCTGCTCGTCAATCATAAGTGCACTTGAGACTATTGAATATATATCTAGCTAGTAAGTCTACATAATTTTGTTGAGATGCCCTTGCCCCTTGTTTTTTATAATGATTATAAAGCTGGTTCTCTGCTGCTTCACATTATGAAAGTACTGATATGTAGTCAATTCTCCTCTTTGTTAACTATTGTCTCTGGTGTTGTGGCATGTGTGTTCTCTAAAATATGCATAAATTTATCATGAGTAATGACATCTACTAAACGAGAATTCAGTAAAGCCCATGAAATGTGAACTTGCACTATTTAAATGTACTTTTTTTATGCATATTCTAAGAAAGTGATAAATTTCTCTACAATTATCTTGCTGCACAGTACCTCGGAACTTTAGACTGCTAGAGGAACTTGAACGTGGAGAGAAAGGTATTGGAGATGGCACAGTTAGCTATGGGATGGATGATGGAGATGACATTTACATGCGCTCTTGGACGGGTACCATAATCGGTCCACATAATGTATGTCCCTGTTTCTTAGGCCACTGGCTATCATTCAAGAATCAATTGGATTGGCATTTCTAGGTTTATGACCCAGCTCAGTCCATATAGTCATTGGAGATATAATACTATTAGTTGGTTTTGTTGGGTGCATTTTATTAAAAGAATGGGAAAAAAAACTATTCATTTAGTAGAGCATTATTTATCTGCTTTCGCCAGAGATTATCAAGTAGCCAGCATTTCTAATTATCACTTTGATGCATTCTTGGTTGATTGGTTGCCCTGTGTAGTGTGTAATGGAACAAGATAGAAGTTGTACATGGTGATCCAAATCATCAGCTTACTAAGGGAACAGCATGATTTTGTACATATCGGAATCTGTTTCAAGTGAATAAATGCTTATCTAGATAACTTTTTATGCATGTCTTCTGGTTGTTTCTGTTGTTTATTATGTACAACTGCAAAGTAGGAATTGTAACATTTATCTGTTAAAATGTGTTGTGTATTTTACCTTGATAAAAATGCACTGACTTGTTTTTAGTTGCCTCATGATGACTGTTGTAAGTGTTCATATCTAAAGAAACATAGTAAAGGATTTTGAGGTAGCTATTTGTGATTTGCCAATCTGATTTGTGATAGTCCGTACCAAGTGTTGCTAGTTTCCTCTGAACCCGTCATGATTTATAGATGCATTCACAAATGTCCCCCTGCAAGACAATTCACACCTGCATTATGTCGTTTACTTTAGACTTATACAAGTCAAATATTATTTGCTGAGGCACAAGTCAGTAAGCAATCTGACTCAATGAGTTAAACCAAGATCTGCTGAGTATTGAGAATAATCTATTTAGCAAAATGCTACTCCAAGTTACCAGTTTTATTATTCTCCTCTTTATGCCATTTCTTTTGCAGTCAGTGCATGAAGGTCGCATTTATCAGTTGAAGCTCTTCTGTGATAAAGATTACCCTGAGAAACCTCCAAGTGTTCGCTTCCACTCACGGATCAATATGACATGTGTTAGCCATGAAACTGGAGTGGTAATTCTCCTTTTCTGTAGCTAATCTGATTTTAAAAATCTGCCTGCCGCAGTGATGCTTACAAATCATATGACCCATGGCTTTGTGATCTTGCATAATATTAATAGCGTTGTGGCAAGATTTTTTCCCTAAAAAAAGGTAATGAGGTGCAAGCAGCACTTTTTATCAAATTGTTTAGCGGGCATATGCTTTGTTGGAAGAGATAGCCTTCATCTCCCTTGAAGATATTATATAATTACCAAATGAAAATATAATTGATGATTTAGTATGCAGGATCAGAATAGTAATTAGCATGGCAAAAGAAATTATAGTAAAAAATTCTTTTTCTTTTCTTTTTCTTTTTTCTTTTGGTGGATAGAATGTGTCTATAGATGGCTGGCTGCATAACAAGGGGTGGTTTTTCCCTAAAAAACACCCGAACTGTCCAAATCCTGATAAGGTGTGATTTAAACCCAGATCTCTGTGACAACCCCAAGAGACTTCAGCAGCTTGGTAACTTGGACCAGAATGCGGTGTATCATCTTGGTTAGCTAGATCCTTAATTAATTTAATCTTTACTGTTAAAAGACTTGCTAAACCATTGATTTATTTCAAGCTTGATTAAATAACCAGCCTGCTAGAACATTACTTAAATGACATCTTAATGCAGTATATTCTAATGAAGAAGGAACATTTACTAAACTTTGGCTGATAGGAATGAATTTCGTTTTCTTTTGAATAGTGATCAAAGTTTCTGCTGTATTGAGAAAGTTACATATTCACAGATACCTGCCTCTTTAGGTACCGAGCAGCCAGTGCAGAAACTACCACAGAAACCAAGCAATCTGAGTCTCATTTATAATTTCTCATAATAAGATCTGAAAATAGCAGTACTGTTAGATGCACGTGCTATTGTTTTTATACCATGCACCAGGAAG
The DNA here is from genome assembly GCF_009389715.1 of Phoenix dactylifera. Lineage (NCBI taxonomy): Eukaryota > Viridiplantae > Streptophyta > Magnoliopsida > Arecales > Arecaceae > Phoenix > Phoenix dactylifera. The sequence goes on along the minus strand of NC_052401.1, from coordinate 1,877,549 downwards.
ATGACAGGATATTTGGAACAACTTGTTACATCAGTAGGGTTTGTTTGTGGGAAAGCTGGGTGGGGGGTGGTTAAGAAATCAAGTTGGTTTTGATTGGTGGCAGGTTTTGATGGGTATTAGACCTGAGCATGAAGCAGGCCAGACAAGGCTTAAGCTGAGTGAGGTCTAATATCTAGGTAAAATATCCTGACCCAAAGGCCTGGCCTGCACTGATCTCAGGCCTAGATTCCGGAGCCTCAGCCTGGCTTGATAGCAAATGGTAGGGCCCGAGCCTAATCCAACTGGCCTGGGGCAGAATTGGATGTGACCCGACTGAAGCAGACCGGAAATGGGGGGGGAGAGGTGAGCAGCCAGTAGGATTTTTAGTTTGGTTTTTGGGAGAGGGGATTGGGGGGGGGGGGGGGGGGGGACTCTAGTGGGGAAGAGGGGACTGGAGGAGAGACGAGAGAGAGAGAGAGAGGTGGAGGGTGGCCACCAGTATCAGTCAGTGTGCATGTGTGTGGGGGGGAGAGGTGGAGAGAGACAGAGGGATGAGGGCTGATGGGAGAGGGGGCTGCCTCCACTAAGTGACAGGGGGATTGGGATTTTCTCCCATCCCTTGTATGTTTTTTTTCTTATTTCAAACATTTAAAATATATTATTATGTATAACCTTATATAAATATACTATATGAATATTTCTGTCAGTATGAGAAATCTAGGCTCGGCCCAACCTTAGCCCGAGCTTGACAAAAATCGGGCTGAGCAGGGTGTGGCAGGTCGATTTTCCGCAGGTCTAGATACACTGGTAGTTGGAAAGAGTCATCGTTTATGGTTCTGCACTAACAGTTGGATTCCTAAATGATCTTTGTGATTGTGTCCAGGTTGAACCAAAGAAGTTTGGGATTCTGGCAAATTGGCAGCGAGAGTACACCATGGAAGACATACTGGTACAGTTAAAGAAGGAGATGGCAGCACCGCACAACCGGAAGCTTGTTCAGCCCCCAGAAGGTACCTTCTTCTAGTTAGCACAATCATTGCGTGTCCTACAAATGTCAAGGACCCAAGGATTGCCTCGTGTGGATCCCCGTATTCAGGTTGCACCATTTTCATTTTATGTTTAACTGCACTTTACTGTCATGATGTTTTAAATGGGATTTGCTCATGCTGATGTCGGTGAAAAACACGGTCAGATTTATAACTGATATCTGTATAACCTTTCCGGCATGTGTCTTTATGCCCTGATCTTGGTTTCCGTTGGAAAAAAGAGCTCTTGTTAATTTGGGGATGTTGCAGCACAGCCAAAATTCATGTCTTGTAATGTTGCCTCTCGACAGCTTCATTAACACAATGTCTGATGCAGGTTAGCGAATGCCAACTTGGACGAGAATCTTTTCGAGTTATCTGGAAGAGAAGGTCCAGAGCAAACATTTGACCTGGTTGCATGACCAGTACCATTGCACCATTTTTTGTCATCAGGTTTAGTGCGGTGGGGTTCTACTGAGTGATCAAGCGGTCAGCAGTTTCATATTTAGTTGTGCCTTACCCGCCGAATTGCTTGAATGGACTTGGTCGCCCGAAATGGAGCCAGGAGAAGATCGGTTTATATTTCCGATATCAGTGATGCCTCGAGTTGGATTGCTAGTTCTTTCTGCAGAGAGCTAGATGGAAGATCTACGATCAGGTTTGTCCATACGTTCAGAGATGCATGCAGAAAGGTTAATTAAATTTATAGGTGGTTTGTCCTCCATGCCAAGCTTCAGGATCCCCTGGTATCGTATGACAGGCCTCTTTATGGGTGAGTGTGAAGGGCTTCCTGGAATTTGTCTGTGATTTTGACCTCACAGGTGGATGGTAGTATTCCTTAACAGAGATGGACGGCTTATAGATCTAGTTTGCATTTGCCCGCTTGCTTCAACACAGAAGGAAATAAAAATTATATAGCAGGTTATGCGTAACGGATCATGCAGCAGTGTTTGGAACTCAGCTCCTGCTTAAATCTTAAGAGCATAGTTGTAAAACAACGGATGGGATCTGACGGAGCTTTTGTTACTCAGCTCTCATCTGCTCCTTCCACATAAAAGCATCGTTGGAGGATCCCTGCTCAGAAATAAAAGCATATAGAAGTAGGACTCGTTATGGGAAATAGCACGATGGAGGGGAGTACATGCACTTTAGTTTGGATGAGAAGTATAAAGATTTAGTAATACTATTACTTGCAGGCATACTGCTCATCATCAATATTAAGATGAACAGTTAGAAGAAGCAGTAAAAATATTATATAAAAAGCTGAGTAAAGTAAAATCGCAATATTTATAAATAGAACTTTTCAGTATCAAATCAAAAAGAACGGAGGAGAGTTTCCCCTTTCAAATCGAGGAGATTTCCAAAAATCAACTAGAGAAGCCAAAGTGTAGAAATGGCACCTCCAAACTTGGAGAGGGGAAAAAATATAACGAATACACAAAAAGGAGGAGTTGTAACTCCTAAAAACCACGAGTTTTTCAACGCTTCCGGTCAATGCAGGGCCAAACATAAAAGGAACATCCCTCAGATCAACGGAAGCTTCTGCTAAATTTGCGTAAAGATGAGATTTTTATCACTCACCTGCCTGAAATCATCTGCATCGATGACCACAAACTTGTTTCGGTTCCGAGGGCCTGCAAGGAGCCGCCCTCCCATGTCCATCGATTAAAACCCTACTCCCTCTTTCCACTCCAGTCGTACTTGACAGAGGCTGGGCTTGCTGAAGGTGGAAATGGCGGTTGGAAGTTGGAGCAGTGGTAGAACTTGGGAGGAGGAAGAGGAAATTAAGGAGGAGAGCTGCCATGGGGTGGTGGGATCATCAAGCGAGGAGTCTTTCTTTCTTTCTTTCTTTGATATAACGGTGTCTTACACAACACGAGCATGAGTGCAGCTAATAAAATCAAAAAAAAAAAAAAAGCTGCCAAAGAGAGTAAGGAACATCCATTTGGCCAAAGAGGTCCGGGGATTTTCTGTGGACGTCTATATCGGACATTCATCCCTCCTTGTATCTCTTACTGTCCCGCGATGTGGCAGGGTGTACTCACGTCCGAGTTATATTAAATGAGTAGCCGCTTTTACCAAAAAAAAAAAAAACATCCGTTTGGCCGCAAAGAAGGCCACCTAGTCAGCTGCACTTTCGCCTCCCGGTAGAAGAGTCCTCTTTCAAGAACTAATGAAGGGGAAACTTTAGGCTTGGGGCCTTACTAGCTGTGCTTTAAGAGTTGGAAAGAGAATGAGATGGCATCATCGGAGCACTCTGCTATAAGTAAAGAAATAAAAAGACACGATCATGCATGGGCCACAACAAGAGCATTGCACCATATCCTTGTTTGTGCTATTAGAGAAGGCTGCACGTCACTCCCTAGATGATTGCACAATCAACGCCACCTTTCCAGCTTTCTCATGGCTGCACCATCGGCCGAAGCTCTGCGATCCAACAACATTCTTTGTTTTTTCTACAGCCTCGATATCATTTTGATGAGCCATGGGAGAGAGGGGAAGGGGAGATTGTTTCGAACTTCTTTCCCCTCTGCTTCCCTTCCCCGGGACCGACGCGGAGAGAAACTTCCATCAGGCTCCTTCCGTGTATTGATGGGCCCCGGTGACACAAGGAGTGGGCAGCGGACAAACCAGTCTCGGCGCCCTTTCGGTCAAAGTGCCGAGCATGGGCCCTTTCAAGTTCCGTGCTTATACCTGCAAGCCCAGCTTGCGGCATCTCCCGTCTTTGCTGCTCAACTGCCGCCGAATGGCAGCGAAATAGCGAGGTCTTGCGTCCTACCAGCGCATTTTGCATTGCAATCATGCCAAGTTAAGCTTTTCTCGGTGCTGACTTGGTAAAGATTCTTATATTGATAGAAGGGTTCTGGATTAGACTCCTTTCAATTAAAAATGCGAAACTTCCATGCCTCCTGCTCAAAGAGAAATAAGAGGAAGTGTAGTTAGTTAATATAGTAATCTTTCTATCTGATGAAGAAAATCCTCTTCTAGAGGAAGACTATGCCACGGTGATTAGTTATATTCGAGGAAAATATCGGCATGAGTGTGAGAACCCGTTGCTATGTGACATCCGCTGACTAGCGAGTGATTTGGACTCCTTGCAAGCCATCCATAAATTTTGAAAGGTGAATAGAGCCGCTAACTAGGTCGCTTCTTTTGTTACTCGACACTTCGGAATATTTCTATGAACGTATGATGTAGTGACCCCTCCTTGTTTACGCCATTTTCTTTTTTTAAACTCAATTGGGTGTACTCTAACACGAGCTATATGAGCTGTCGCTGCACCAAAAAAAACAAAAAAAAAAATTTTATTTGTTTTTCCAACGGCAAGTTTATAGGCAGGTAAGGAAAAACATTAAATTAGAAGTAAAAATTAAATAATATTTCAAAAAAAAACGAGAGAGAAAATAGGGTGTTTTGCCGAAGAAAAAAACCAAATTATTTTCATTTGCTCAACTTTAAAAAAATAATAAAATAAAATAAAATCCATTTGAAGCATCATTAAATCATTATGCCTCTATACACATCTATTAAACACTATAACAGCTGATGATGACAGCTGGGACATGCATAGTAAAGTTTTCTAACCTAGAGAATCAGATGTGATGCAAAAAAATTTGAAGGATCCAATCTTTTTCCTACACTATCCTCTCAAAGATGCCATGTTTGATTACATAAAGTATCAGGAATTGATTGGAACGTAGATGGATGAGATCAATTTCCTAGCCAAAAAAAAAAAAAAATCTAAGAGAGTTATTAAACAAGAAAAAGAAAAGCTTCCATCTCCATCGCACCTGCAAGGAACCACATGCCGAATTGCCGGTGAATTTAGACAGCTTTTCCTGTTACAATTTTTGAGGCCATCCTACAAGTTTCTGCACCACCTCCTAAACAATTATATGCTGTTGCAACACCATAACCAGCTCTCATCTGCTCCCAACAAAAATAACGGACGTTTGTCCTAACGGCCGCCGATAATGGCCCATAATGCTTCACTTAACGGTGATTTCGACTCCCCAAAACAAAATTCCCGTTAGACCCGTTACGTTTCTTTCAACTTTAAGGAGAGACCGCCGAAACCGTGACAAGTGTCCGAATATTAATCCGAGTTCGAGTTTCCATCGGCGCCCAGAACTCCACGTTCGCTTCCTCTCCCAAAACTCCTAGTCCGCACGAATCACAATGCCGCTGAGCTAGCACGGGAGCCGCATGATTCTTCGGGAAAGACCGAAGGCCGCCGCGGCCTCCGTCTTTATAAACACCCAAACCCCTCGGCAATTTCTTTTAATGCCCAAAGATACCATCAGAAAAGGGGCGACGAAGGCATGGGAGGAGGAGGAGGAGGAGGACGACGAGGACGACACCGGTCCCAGCCGCCGGTGGCCACGGTGAAGGCGGCGATGGGTTCGAAACGGCCGGTTCAGATCCGGTCCGTGTGGGCCGACAATCTGGACCGGGAGTTCGCCCTGATCCAGTCGGCCGTTCGGCGGTACCCGTACGCCGCCCTGGACACGGAGTTCCCCGGCGTGGTCCACCGGTCGGCGAAGCACCCGTTCGTCCTCTCCCCCGACGAGCGCTACGCCCTCCTCAAGGCCAACGTCGACGCCCTCCATCTCATCCAGCTCGGCCTCACCCTCTCCGACTCCGCCGCCGGCGCCGCCTGCCTCGTCTGGGAGTTCAACTTCTGCGATTTCGACCTCCGCCGCGACCTCCACGCCCCGGAGTCCATAGAGCTCCTCCGGTCCCACGGCGTCGACTTCGAAAAGATCCGCGGCCGGGGGATCGATTCCCGCCGCTTCGCCGAACTCTTCGTCTCGTCGGGGCTCGTCCGGAACGGAGCGGTGAGCTGGGTGACCTTCCACAGCGCCTACGACTTCGGCTACCTGATCAAAACCCTGACCCGCTCCGATCTGCCGGCGAGATTAGAGGATTTTCTCCGGCTGGTCAGGGATTTCTTCGGGGACCGGGTGTTCGACATCAAGTACATGATGAAATACTGCGATAGCTTATACGGAGGGCTGGAAAGGCTGGCGAGCATCTTGAAGGTGGATCGGACGGCGGGGAGGTGCCACCAGGCGGGATCGGATAGCCTGCTCACGTGGGAGGCCTTCCGGAAGATGCGGGAGTTATACTTCGGACAGGATGGCGCGGAGAAGCACGCGGGCGTCGTCTATGGACTTGAGGTCTGCTGAGATTTTAAATTATTATCTTTTATAGATATCATAATAGGCTGTTCGCGTAGGAATATGATATACCACCGTCCATCTCCAAACGGATCGGTCATGCCCCGGGATATCACAGCTCAGTGGTGCTTTCTTTTGCAATAAAAGAACTGATTGAAAATATGCCTTATATTTTAATATTTTTCTACAATTGCTCTCCCTCAACCTCACCAAAGAACCCTGCATCACCTATGCGAGGCGTATTATTTTTGAGCGAGACTCGATCATGATAATCGAATAGATTTAGAATCGAAAGTACGCTGCTGGTGGGATGTGACTGTTCCATAATATATGTAATCTTTTGAGTGAGTATGCTTTTTATCGGACTATACATGTCTACAAAGAGACGAATAATGCTATAGATTGGGTGGCATTCTATGCAGCTCATCACTTCGAATATTTTATTTCGGAGAGCATGTATGTCTCATCTTTCTTGCCCTATTTTTTTTTTAGTTTTATAGGCTGCATCCACACCTGTTGTATTATGTGTGAGTCGTTGTTATACCCAAAAAAAAAAAAAAATCCAGGCTAGCCACTGGACTCCTTTGAAGAATTTAGGCCGAGTCAAATATTTTTTTGTCTGTAGAGTTTTAAATGATATGGGCTTTTACTAGTAAAATTTTTAATAAAAATTTATCATTCGAAAAGTGCAATGGCACTAAATATATACTCTATTTTTTTAAAAAAAAATGGAACTATACCATGCAATATTGTACAATATTATCATGCAATACAATGCGACCTATCCTATTCTACACCTTATTATCCAATTCTATACCATCCTATCCTATTCTATACTATCCCATACATTACTAAACTACACAATGCAAGGCAGTCGCATGCATTGCTATGTTATCTAGCCCTGTACTATACTATTCTATCCTATTATATCCTAGACTATACAATGCTCTTATCCTAGACTATATTATATATGAAGATTTTGCATACTCATTTTTATCTCTACAGAATTTCTTTAAAATAAAAAACACTTTCTATTAGATCTTTTGCACAAAACTCAAAATTAGAATTTTCCTCTAGTATATACTCTTTTTTCAGCTTTTAGAAGAGTAAAAAGTTGCTTCAAAATTTTTAATACGTACATCAAAATTATTCAAAAAAGTTTTTGGCTCTCCTACTACAATACGCAGCGGGAATTTATTCCCTCTACTCTCCGAGCAACAGCCGTATATTTGTTTTATGACATTTTTCTAGTAAATAATATTTCAACATTACGAGAAGGCTAATGTAATAAAAGAACTATTTTTTGTTAAATAGTATAATAGGCAAGTGATGAATAAACCCGACACGTCACATGGCAACTCGGAAAAAATTGTAAAGATAGCTTAATAAAAGAAAAGTTAAATTTTCTTATTTCGAATACATGTATAAATTGACAAGAAGTGGGGATGTTGTCACCGTCGCTACCAATATAGAACATGGGCTATTGTGGGGGATAAATGAGAAATTCTAAAGCCTTTTGGGCTTAAAAGCAATAGCGATATTAAGACAATGGATATTTCAATGTTCAGTGCATTCTACTACACCCTATTCATTGGGAAATCAAGATAAGGTACCCTTGAACTAAGCCAAGTTTCCATCCATCCGGTCAAAAATCCATTCTCAACCGTGCACAATTGTCTTTAAATTGGCAAGCTGTGCCAATTGGCCGATCCGTCCTCAAAGCTTCCCTAAATCGTGCCATCTTGGGCCGTGCCAGAATTGCTCCTGTGCAAATTCTATCAGGAAAACACTCCCCGGCCATAGTGGGAACAGTGCAAATGGATTGGCTCGGGCCATGAGTAACCCAGACCCAATTCGATTCTTTGTTCGGATTCTAATTTTGGACCCAGATCCAATCCAATAGGTCGGATCAGATCCACTGCTACAATTTTGACCTAACGACTCATTCAGATCAAGTCAGATCCATGTGTAATTCGGATCCAACCAAAAAAAAATTAGATCCGGCTCGGGTCAACCCATCCATAGCTTCAAAATTTGTTTACACCCCCGCGAGCTGCGACCCGTAGACCGAAATAATTTCACAGATTTAGATCGGATCGGATCGTAGATTGAAAATCCAAAATTATCCAAATTTATCGGATTGGGTCTAAATTCAGTAAACCCAAATCCGACACAAAAAAAATAGAACGGTTCCAATTTTAGAACCCAACCCGGCCTCATGGGCCTACTTGACCTATTTGCAGCCGTGGGGTACCAACTAATGGGTCATGCCTCCACTGAAATTTGATGATAACAATCTGAATCTCCACATTGGGAACAGCGGAGTTGGACCAATTGCATATGACGAATGCTAGAGGCAAATCGGCCTGTCTTGGCTCCTGGCTGGCATTAGCGAAACTGGCCCAAACCAGTCATGCGGAAGAGGTTCATGCTAGTTTACTTCAAGGCTGAATTGTGGGAGCCTCCATATAATAATAAGCTCACCCACATCGACTGGGTTGAAACTATATTTGATCTTGATTTTGGAACTCTTTTTGAAGCCAAAATTCATGAGTTTAGTCCAAATAGTTTCATGTCAGAATCGGATTAATTACATGATCCTCTTCCCTTGTAGCCGTTGGTGATTGATTTCTAAGAAAGTAACAAGAGCTCATCTTGTGTATAATTTAAAAAGAAAAAAAAAGATAGAGATGATATACAAATGACTTGCAAGTCGAAAAGAGTAAGGAAAGATAGGTATCCGCAAACAAGGGCTATATTAGAATACAATGGTCAACTTTGCATGTGTGTAATTGAGGTATTTGAGAGCTACACCTTCGCCATATGAAGACCATATTGTTCACTTCTACGTCGACAAAATCAAACATGTAACAACTTCCATATCAGAGGCATATTATATTCATGGAGACACCTTGAATTATTTGCTCCGAACTCCTCTTAAAGAAAGTACATTGGTTAGCCAACAGCCAGTAGTTGTTGTCCCCTCAGGAGTATGCCCCAATACTAACTTCAGCCTTGACTAGCTTTTGTCAACTAACTAATATATAGCTCCCAAATTTTTTATTTATGTGAAAACTATACGAGTTTATGGAGTGTGCCAGACTACTGTTGCAGCAATTCTTCTCTTCGGCAATAATGCCGGATGAGTGAAAAATAACCTTCATCACACTGATTTCTAAAAGGCAGAATCCTACGGAGTCGGTCCACTTCTGGCTGATCAGATTCTGCACTACTCTATACAAAGTTGTAGCGAAGATTCTTGTCCGGAGGTTGCCGGGTATCCTGCCTAGGCTTGTTTGTCTGGAGCAGCGGGCTTTTGTCGCAGAGCAATCCATTTCTAATAATGTGCTCATTGCTCAAGAGTTTATATCTCATCTTCAGAGGGCGCCAGGGCGACGAAGTCTGATGGGCGTTAAGTTGGGTATGAAGAGAGCATATGATAGGATGAGGTGAGACTTTATGGCTTAGTTATTGGAGTGTTTTGGCTTCCACCCTCTCTGGATTAGGTTGATTCAGGGTTGTATCCATGCCGCTTCCACCCTCTCTGGATTAGGTGGATTCAGGATTGTATCCATGCCCTATCCTTTGCCCTTTTGGTGAATGACTCCCCATCGCAGTTTTTCGTGTCATCGGTGGGACTGAGCCGGGGGTCCTTTATCACCACTCCTATTCATCCTAGGCGTAGACTATCTATCTCGGCTACCCTCAGCTAGGTAGGAGGTGGAGGCCTGCAGCCTAGTGCAGGACACGACTCGGATCTCTCACTTGCTGTTCGCGGACGACTGCTTGTTGTTGGCTCGGGCGACGAAGAGATCGACTGTGGCACTGCGGAGGGTGCTAGAGGAGTATTGTGTTGCTTCTAGTCTATAGGTCTACCTAGTAAAATCAACTATTTGCTTCAATCCCAAGGTTCAGGCCGGGTTGAATGCGACCATTATGAGGATCCAAGAGATCGGGGAGCAGGAGGGCATCTTAAGATACCTGGAGGTTCCGAGCACAGGCCGATGTCTTCATAGGAGGGACTGTCTACCCTTGGAGTAGAGTATCATGTGGAGGGTGGAGGATTGGTAGGCGAGCTTCTTGTCCATGATGGGTAGGATTACACTGGTGCGATCAGTGCTCACCTCTATTCCTATTTATCTTCTGTCCAATACTTTGGTGCCCACTAAAGCGCTACAGCATATTGAGCGTCTGTTCAGGAATTTCATCTGGCGGAGGCAGGGGAGCAGTAGTGGTGTCTACCTGTTGGCATAGGACACAATATGCCAGCCGACTAGCTGGGGGGGGGGGGGGACTAGAGATCTACTCTTGCTCGAGCGGTGGGAGATCTTCGCCATTAAGTTGGCAATCAGATTTATACTATAGCTGGCGAGTGTCTGGGGATTCATGATGAGAGTCAAATATGGAGAGCCGGCAGATCCGTTAGCCTTCCGTGTGGGTCAATGTAGCTCATTTGTTTGGAGAGAGATTTGCTCTCGTGATTCCGGAGATCAGGTGGGAGATTGGTGACAGGTGAGCGGTGGACCCCTTGGGGGATAGCTGGTTGGCCGACCTGCCGCTATGTAGGTGGCCTGCCTTACTCGACCCTGGTTGGCTAGAGAGGCGCAGGGTAGGCGACCTAATTATACCAAGAGAGTGGATTTAGGATGAGGACCTTGTTAGATGGGCCTTTAACGAGCAGAAGGCTGAGCAGGTTTTGGCGATGCCGCTCCTGAAGGGTGATGTTGAGGACAGGAGGGTGTGGGGTCGGACTGGCAGGACAAAAGTGAGAACAAAAGATCTATTGGGGCTGGTCAGGAGGATGTTGGCACGACAGATTGAGGGGGGTTGGATCTGGCGGTTGCGCATCCATCCATGGGTGGCGCTGTTTGTTTGGAAGGTGGCTTGGGGGTGCCTGCCTAGCAGAGGAGTGCTAGCTCAACGAGGGATTAGCATTCCCCCAAGATGTTGGGCACACTAGGAGGTGGAGGAGTCTATCTTCGATGCTCTTTTTGGTTGTCAGCGGGCTGTTCAAATCTGGGAGTATGCCTCGGCTCCCTCTAGCTTGACATAGAGGTGAACGTTAATGGAGGAGTTTTGGATCTTCCTGCAGGATTTCTCTCGGAGGCCTGCCTTGGTGGAGCAGAGGATTAGGGCGGCTTATCTGGCATGTCATTGCTGGCTAGATATGAATTCCCGAGTCTTTGAGGACAGAGGTACGCACCCAAGGTTATTGATGAACAGAGCCCTTCTTCATGCGGCACATGTTCTTGGCATCACTGCGTCGCCGCCCCTTAAGCTGGCTAGAAAAATCTGGAGCTTTCATTCCGCTTTTATAGCATCCAGGACTATGCTCGTCTCTTGGGAGCCCCCACCCTCTAGTTTTCTCAAGGTGAACTTTGACGGTGGCGTCAGTGAGGGAGGTGGCAGTGGTGGCGCCGGGTTTGTCATCAGAAATCATAAGGCTAGATTTGTGGTTGCTGGGGGTCGACAGATCTTCGATCGGACTGAGGTCGATGCCAAAGCCAGAGACGCGTGAGAGGGCGCCTCCTATGCGAGGTGAGTGCTGGGCACAAACTGCATCGTTCTTGAGGGAGACTCAGCCACGGTGATCGAGTGGCTTCAGGATCCGAATCGTGCGACCAGTGAGATGTGGTTGATTCATGACATCCACAGACTTTTGGATCAGTACACCTCCCATCGGGCTACTCATGCTTACAGAAAGGCAAATAGTGTGGCGGACTGGATGGTGTCTTTTGCAGCTCAGCATTCTGAAGGTTTTATTTGGGACAACCATATCTCGGTTCCGTTTTCTTTGTATTCTCTCATCCTTTTTGATGTTATGGGCCGCACTCACATCCGTTATATGTGAGTTGCCGATGTAAAAAAAAAAAAAAAAAAAGTAATCTTAGAAGCCCAAAATATAAGTGCATGTATGGTGTTGTAACCTTTATTTCTTAGGAGAGAATGTAGGGAAAAGGTGTGGGGTTAAGCATCCCACTCTTTGTTTGCATCATCTAAACAATGTAAAAACATCTTAATTAATTCTTCCTAATTGCGCTGCAGAATGAAACACACCATTTTTAATGTTTTCAGAACCCATGGTCCCATCGAGTGGTCGGTAGACCATGTGCCAGTGGATACATGAAGGATAAATAAAAACATTTAGCCGCTAGAGATAAATAAAAACATGTTCTCTAAATAACTACTATAATCTGTATCAGTTTAGCTATTCTAGCATGTATCTCCTATATATTCTAACATATGTATATGTGTGTGTATGTTATATGTCCTATATGTATACGTGTATGTATACATACATACATATACATAATTGAAGCTTTTGTTAATTAGGAGGAACAAGAGAACACACGCAAGAGAGAATTAATTTGATCCTACCAATGGATATTTTGCTCTTTTAGAATCCATATGACTGAAGAAATAACAGCAAGAGTTGAGACATTAGCAGCAAATTATATAATGGATTATTTTTTATTGTTTTATTTTAATTTAATTGTTTGGGATAAGTGGCACCATTAGAAACTCAACAGTAATTAAGACACCTATCTGACCAAGATTACTGACTTGCACTCGAGTGTCATGCCTTCCAAGACAAAAATTAATTTTTGAGCCTCAGCAATCAAATGACCACAGACATATAATTAAATGATGTTCAAATAGTCACGAGCCATGCACATAGCCTTTTTGAGTACAAAGGACTCATCATGGTTAGCCATGCCAGGCCATTACTCATCTTGTACCATCTCATGTGCCTGATTAGTGCAAATAGCAGACATGCATGAGAAAATTTCGCAATCTTTTCACCTGGTGTGCTCACTATTCTTTCATAGGATCCTGTACTCAAATTTAATTTTTTGTTTTATAGCGCATGCAAGCGAATGGGTTCAGAAGCTTTTGACATATTTTTTTACAAATTTTATATTGCAAACCGTATCAAATTTTAATCAGGTTTCATATTTTTAATAAAATAATTCTAGTATCGAGTTTAATATTCAAATTAAGATTAAGAGATCATATTCTATAAATATACATATAATATATTATAAAGAAAATTTTTTGAGATATTAATAAAAATATTGTTGAGAAATTTTTTTACTAAATAAATAATTTTTAATTCATTTTTATTTATTTGTTGATCTTTTAAGGTATATTTCATCGATCAATTTTTTTTTCTGGCATTATACGTTGTGGTCAAAATTGAGGTGCCATTCTCTCTTGTTTTTAACTTTTTTTTTAAAAAAAAAAAAAAAAAGCTAGTACAAAAGGTGAAGCAATAAATCCTCTCCCATGATTCAACGCCCCGTTACGTAAATGCATGGGAAACGGCGTTGCCAGCAGTCTGCAATTAATACCTCAATCGTACTCCTTGTTATACACCGCAAATATCTGCTTTATCTCGACAATCTGGTTTTATAAAGTCTTTTTTTTTCCTACCAAAAACAAAAACAAAAACAAAAACTATATCTTACACTAGTATAAGATACTAGACATTATTGCATACATTTTTCCCAATCAAGAGTTCAATCGCTGTATTAAAAAGAAGATGTGATTAACAAGGATGTATCTAAGGTCATGAAAATTAGAAAGAGATAAAAAAAAAAATCTACAGAAATGAGCTTCAAAAGGAGGAGATATAGGAGTGATCGAAATACTTATACAAAAAGTTCGGATGGATATCTGAAGCAGCTTCAATACAAGACTGTCAAGACCCATGAACCAGTAAACAAAAATAAATAATTGGAAGAAATTAGAATATACGTTGCTCAAAGCTCCTTTCCACTGGCCCCTGTCCGGAACTATTCATTGTGTATTGAATACCATTGAAGTCTCCCACCAGTAGTTTAATGCCCAAATGAGCGACCCCACCACCTTCCCTTCTCCTAGCCTTACTTTTAAAAAAAAACAAAAAAGAAAAAAGAAAGACCCCAGCAACTCTAACCTAATTCCACACTCCATCAAAGTCACATCTAAAGACGCACAACCCCAGAAGAATTTAAACCAACCTCTCCTCCGTCCCTGTTCCCAGGCGCTGCTTGGAAGAGAAACCAAATGGGAAGAAAGCTAGGCCTCACCTCTCTCTTCTTCAAACCTAGAGATACGTCAAGGTCGTCTTCCTATTTTTCTTCTTCTCCTTCTCCTTCTCATTCATGGCCTTGGCCTTCTTGTAAGCATCCAAAGACTCTCTCCTTCCGAGCGGCGGATGGCGACGACATCTACAAGACGGTGAACTCGGCCTACGTCTGCTCGACCGAATCGTGCTTCACCCACTCGTCGGAGGAGCGTTCGGAGAGCTTCTCGACGGCGTCGGAGGACTCGGGGGGCGACTCGTTGGAGACAGTCATACGGGGTCTCCGGTCAGACCGGCTCTTCTTCAAGCCGGGGGACACGAGCTCGATACTGGAGGAAGCCAAGGCCGGTGCATTCCCATTCAAGAAGAGCATCGCGTTAGCAATGGAGTCGGAGGACCCGTACCACGACTTCCGGGTGTCCATGGAGGAGATGGTGGTGGCTCATGGGCTCAAGGACTGGGAGTGCCTTAAGGAGCTCTTGCTATGGTATCTAAGGGTCAATGGTAAGAAGACTCATGGGTTTATAGTAGGTGCCTTTGTGGATTTGCTTCTCGGCCTTGCTTCTCCTCCTTCCTATTCTTCATCTTCTTCTATGTCTTTCGAGATTGAGGAGGTGGAAAAGGAGGGAAGTCGGTCATGCTGAGTTAGTTCTCTTGATCCAAAGGAAGGCATGGATCTTTGGTTTTTTTTTTTTAAGCTATAATATATCGTCATCTCGATGTATACTTTAGGACTATATGACATTAAACCTACATATGGTTAGAGTTCTAAGCTCATCCCCTCTCTCTCTCTCTCTCTCTCTCTCTCTCTCTCTCTCACACACACACACACACACACACACACATTTGGGACATGCTCACACGTGTGTAATGAAAGTGCAAAGATGGTTTTTTTTTTTTTTGGTAGGAAAAGTGTCAATGTTGTCAATGTTGATGAAGTTTTTGAACATCGTTGCACTCGGAAGCATGTGATCTTTAATTTGGCAGGCATTGGAATGATATGATTAATTCTTTGGAAGAGCCTGAAAAAAGATGTTAATAACCGGATTAAAGGTAATCAAAATGGACTTTTTCTATCGTTTCCTCCACGGCTTTAATTTTGTCATTATAGTAGGCCAGCAATGTCCCCTCTCTCTTTTTGTTTGAGGTGCAAACAACGTCCCTTTCCAAAAGGTTGAGGCCTTGAAGTTATAACAGTTGTGGCTAAGCATTACATTGTCCCCCAAAAAATTCTATAACCACAAGACAAAGTGTTGCTATTAAAAAATTGGGTACTTTTTCCAGTTCAGCACTTCGTGACAACAATATATATGCACAGCTTAGTAGTGCGGTGCTTTCCATGAATTCAAGCAAGTTGTTTTGTTCCATCCATGTCATCAATTACTTAAGAGAGGAACGATTTCTTTTCCCTCTAGGCATCATGCACTATTCAAAAAAATCCCCAAAGTGATTCGTAATTCAAAATGGTACATGAACCGCTGCTAGAATCTAACTAGGCTAAAAACAAAGTATACTCCATGCTAAATTAATTGGAGATGTGACCGGGTTAGCGTGGGCCACTTGGCCATGTCAAACCTAGCATATTTTAGTCTACCATCACATAGCTAGCCAATTAGCACCTACTATATTTTAATATACTATCACATAATTAGCTAATTAGCCTGGGTCTCCACCTGCAAGCTCAACAACCCCCTTTATTATGTATCTTGCCATATAGTTGCACCAACATTTATGGTTAGGCCATCTTTAAACTATTACATTATTAACATTAAAAAAATAAGATATTGCCTGTGCTTTTTAATATATATACCGATGCGAAAAAATGTCGATAGTTTTATTCCGATGCTTTCTAAAGGGAACTAATTTGGGGCTGAAAAGAAATCAATGGAGTGGGTCGATCAGAAGATTTGGAGGTAAATATAGAACCTAACGATACTTATAAGCCTCGTCTTGTTATTGGCTTCCAATGATGCTTATAAGAGTCGTCTAATTATTGGCTTCTGACGACGCTTAACAAAATGCACCGAAATAGCTTTTTCTTCTATTTCTGACGCTTTTAAGTACCGTAATATATTGATGATACTAACAAGCATCGGCAAATTTTGGCGTGCAAGCCAAACGCTTCTATCTAGAATCGGTATATCAAAATCGAAAATTCTTATTTTTCCTATAGTTCATTAACATTAATGATCGGCATATCTTCAAACTATCGGTAGAAATTAACATTGTATCGCCTTATTTATCATATTCATACCTCGCATGTCATAAAGCCAATGCTATCTTCAAACTGCACAATTTGAAGATGTTTATGCTTCTTTTCTAAATGGAGAAACATGCCAATTGCGGGATTAAGCCTACACTCATTTCATTTCTATAACGTCGTTGCTGGATTAGTAGCTCCGTCTAAGACCATAGAGAAAATCTGGAGAACATAAAAGAAAAGAAGAAAGAAAAAAGGGAGGATCGATTCAGTATTATCCTTTGTATAACTTTCTTTGGTTTATCCCTTTCAATTTATCCAATATTTGAACTTTCTGTTTGCTTCCTCAACTGGCCTCACTTCTAAGCAAAATAGTTCTCCCATGTTCTCGTCACTATTAAGAAACCTCCAACAAGAAATGCCAAAGCTATTGTTGCTCAGGGATAACATACTCAACATAATCAAATGATATAACTATGGGCTTAAACAATGGTGTGTGAGTCACCAGACATCTAATGATGGGTTAGTTGAACCAAGTTTTAAGCTTATCAAACATACAAACCTGGACAAAGCTAGCACATGGAAACACTTATCTATGCCTGCATACACCTAACACATATTCATTAGAAAAGGATCAATGGGTCAAGCCAAACTCTTTTGGTGCCCGTGCAAGTTTCTTATATATGTTTGCAGGGCTCGAGGCTAAGCTTCTAAACCAGTCTGTATGAGCCTCAACCATGTCAGGGTTGCAAAGGCTTGCGCATGGAATTGTTTGTAGAAGGCTTCGACCATGTCCTTTTCTTGTGGTAAATTTATGCAAGCGTACGCTGGTGTTGCGACCAAGGTGGCCAGCCATGACATTGCTTTTAAGAGGACCATAATTGCTTGCTCGCGAAGCCCTAGTGTTTTATTTCTTATCCGCTCTTCTCGATGCAGGTTGGGAGCTCAGTTGCGTTAGTGAGTGAGAGCCACATTGATTAAAGAGTTTTGTTGTTTACAAGATCTGACATTTTTGGTATCCTAAGGCGTTGGATTTCCAAAAACATAAAGTCCTTGAGAATTTGATTAAGATTACCGATAAGAAATTCTCAATGCGAACTTGGCTTGATTTATTTTTTAGCGACTAAAAATAATTTTTAGTCAGCCTTATGAATTTCTTAACATGACCTGCTCTATAGTTACACAACTAACCATCAACTTATGCAATGTGAAGCTTTGCCTCCCTCATCATGAGCGTAGGACTGGTACTTAATTAACAGTGAAGAAGAATTGAGAGGTTATGGTGTTAGAGGATTGGATCCTGCATATTGTAATCCTGCTCGATCTGCATAATCTAGTATGATCAATATATCTAATTTCTGATATGCTAATAATTTGCCACATTTTGATTTAAGTCAACTACATTTCATTAGTTTGCTACGATGTAATCTATTGCTGCTGGAAATCGGTCCGAATAAGATACCGAGCTGGCTGGGCTACTGGAGTACTCCAACAATCGACTGTTCAGGTTTTAAAGATTGCCATCTCCAATGTGGTGGTTTGACAGTTGCTATGCTCGGACGATAATAGCTCCAATACTTATCACTCCCAAGAAAATGTAGGGCGGCGGAGATCGTACTTGGACCTTCACTCCGATACTGGATTCGATCTTAAAGAGCGAAGACAGAGAAGTTCTCTTATCGGAAAGTATCTTGCAGGGATCCTTCGATGCCTAAGTCAAACAAACTCTCAAGGACAGCAGAGTTGCTATGAGAACAGCAGAGTGATAGCTAATTAAGTACGTAAAGAGAGCTCAAGAGCATTTGCTTGGAGGATCTCCAATAGTGGTTTATATAGACGAAAGTCGGCTCCCATTGCCAAAAAAATTGGGCATGTAGATTGGCCGTTTTTGGTAACTGATCATGCATCTTGAAGATTATATGTGGTCAGTGGTCACGATCCGAATTCAACTAGCTTAGCATCTTGAGCACCGTAATCAAAGTAGTTTGGGGACCAGGAGCTAGAAGGCGAATAAGTTGGGCTCACGCCGTCCTTGTTGGGGAGAAGGTGGGTCATGCTACTTCCTCGAGTCTTTAAAAGATCCGAGTTGGTGTCTGCTTCCCAAGTCTTCTGCATTAACCTTCCTCCATCTGACCATCCATGGGGTACTGTTCGTCACGAGATTGGGACGGCTCAAGGCACCTGCCTGTAGAGGTGGATCTTCAAAGCGGCGGTAGTAGTAGCAGGGATCAGGAAAGTCCATAGTAGAAAGTCCGCTTGTTACCGTGCATTCATGGGAAGCCATCTGAAAACTGGGTAGACCCAGAAGCAAGCAACTGCAGCCAAAAGCAGCGACAGGGTTGTCCTATACAGCAGGGGATGATAAAAGCACGAGGGAACAGGCCTTCTGAATTGTTGACGAGTTTTAATGTTTTTTCTTTTTCCATGATAGCCTTTCGATGAACCGGATCCGAACAAATAGACCCAACGGATCCGAACCAGATCCATTTTTTTTAGGTTAAAGACCGGATTATATATGGACCTGATCCTACTCCCATATTCCGTTGGGTCAAAAATTGTAGCCGTGGATCCGATCCGACCAAGTCCAACCCGATGTTCTATTAGGTTGAATGTGGGTTCAAAACAAGAACTCGAACAAGAAATCGAGTTGGTCGACGTCACTCATGATTCGGTCCGATCTGACTATTTGCACTCCTAAGCTAAACTAGGTCGCTTGTTCCCCCGTTGAAGGAAGGCAATCTTCAAAAGGTAATTTAGAAAATCTTTATGCTTCTACTGGATTTGTTGTCGAAGTAAATCCTTCTTGGCAGCACATTGCGTCACCCGCAGGCAAAATAAAGCAACCACGTTGCTTGCATGGGAAACTCGGTGGTGGCTTTCTGCATGGAGAAGCAAGCCTTAACTGCAATGTCCATATAAGGTTGTGCATCGTTCTGACAGAATGGTTTAGAATATTTACAAAACAAAAAAAAAAGTTTAGAACTCCAAATTTCTTGTTCCTATGGATCTCATTCATCATGCATGCAGCTCGTCTCAGATCGTTTCAGATTTTTCCTGTGGTGCATCTGCGATGTAGGGTATAATTTCTCCCTAACCTCCTCTTGCTAATCCTCTTGCTGTTTGAATCTGTAGCCAATTTAACTAACCACACTTCAGCAATTTCTTTGAAGCCAACCTGTAAGCATGCATGGAAAGCTGAACATAAATACTGCGGATACTGAGCAAGGAGTAAACTGGCCATTAATGACAGGAGGTGATAATAATAAGTAGTAGGTTTTCTTACGCAATAAAGTTTTGACATGTGCGACGCTTGTGAATTCAATCGTAAAATAAATATACTGGCATCATGGCAAGCTGGTTTTAGGAACTTTACAGGCCACAAAAGAAAACATTGTTAGTAAATGCTGGCAGCGAACATCTAATTTATGACATGGTAGTATGAAACAAGCGAGTTGCACAATATAGTATGACTTAAGTGCTATATATTAAGCATCATGGTATTAAGGGATGGATTTTTCTATCGAATACATGATTACACGATCCAAATGATGTAAATTAAAACTGATCAGTCAAGTATTACCATTTTCAAGAGTGCAATATATGTCCAACATGATGTGGGACAGATATCTATCCATCGGCCGGGATGTAATGCACGGCAGAACTTTGAGATTCCTTTTTCACTAGATGATTCAAGCAAAAGCATCGAATACTAATCTCAAAGTTGATCATGCATCACTTTCCTCCCCAATCAAAGCATTTCCAGTTTTTGCTATAGAGCGAACCCAAACCATGGTCCCAGTCCGGGCGACGCCCTAGCCGGACATACCTGGTCGATCTCTTGTGATCCCATAACCTTTCAAAGTGAAGAGGAGTGCTCTTAGTAACTTGTGATAAGTCCAAGCTTAAAAAATAAATGATGTGGGGCTCAGCCCTAGCTCATGATCATACATGGTGACAAGATTTCTGCATATATAGAAGCCCAAATGGTCCGCTGAAAGTGGCAACGAGATTGAAGCACAAGATGTACCCAATGCTTCGACCTTTGAAACTGCTCCGAATCATATATCTAGACCAGTTGGCCATCCCTTGCACATTATTTATTTTGGCTAATTTCTATATATCACCATAGCAAGACTAGTTCTCTGAATTGAATCGGGCTTGAGTCTCTCTAAAATTCAAACCATCTTGATCTATGGAATCACGTGGCATGATTTGTAATAGTACTCAAACCATCTCTCTAAAATTCTTCAATAATTTTGCTTGGGGATGATTAATATTGTTTTTCCACCCATTAGTATAGCAGTAGCAAGGAAGCTTGATCATTGCAATCTATCGTGTGTCTTTAAGAGATTCTAATCTTTTTCTATATTTTCATGCATCCCCTCGTATATGCATCTATAACAATAAATATTATAAGCTATATTTCGATGAAATAAGATATAGTAGCTATTATAAATAAAGAAGAATAAAGTAGAATAATTCCATGATTAATGAAAGAACTTCCACAACTCTTTTTGTTATCTAATTGTCGAATAAATATTTTTTTAAAACAATATTTTTAAGGAAAACATTAAAGAGCAGGCACTAGATAAATCCAAGTGTTAAAACAAGTTGAAATAGGAAAAAAATAAAATTAAAATTTTTTGCATGTAAACTCTCTTAAATATGTGAAATTGCAAATATCAATTTGAAAACAACTCTTTTGTTTTTTGTTATGATTCAGAATTCATACCATTCTAGTATGAAGACATTCAACAAAATCAGAAAGTAAAATGTTCCAAAGTGCCCTTGGAGTCGGCATCGTCGGGATCGGCCTGCAGTACCTCACCAAAATTAATATTCGGCTATATTCGAATCTATCTAATTCGCAGCCCCATTTGCCTTACCTTGCAAAAAAGCCCTTACAAAAAAGAAAGTGCCCTCTCTCGCCGGTTGCCTCGCAGCCACATAGAGGGTAAGGTTAGCTATTGGGTATTTCTCGCTGCTTGAGAGCGGTCAAGGTTCAAAGCTGGTAGCGGCATGTACGCTATAATTTTTGAATACCGAGATCAATAGTATCAGCAATCTCTCATATCCTCTTTGCAAACGATTGAAAGATTCCATGTTATTTTTTCACTTATGTGTGAATATAAATATTATATTGGCCTAATTTTGAAAATTTTGTTATCTATTTCTGATATGATTAATGAAGTCTTTCATAATGCCTAACACGAATAAGTGAGTTTGTCATGCTGCAAAGACCATGATCATGATTCCCTCGCCGTTGGCTACCTTGCCCTTCTATGTGGCTGCAAATTATTAAACATCCAAACCACTCTAAATTGTAAAGAAAATTCTAACATTACAACAAGCCTTCATGTATAACATGCATGGCCGTGAACCATGGTGATTAAGTGAATCCATGATCGAAGTTGTCCACTCGAAGATCGGCTGCTGCTCCATGATATTCGCAAAGCACTGGAAAAGTGCGACTCATACCAAACATGCATGTATATCCGTCATCTAGACAGATCACGGGCTATGCCAATGCTTTTATGTAGTATTTTATTTTCTGATTTTATTAACTACATTCACATCCTATGTGAGCCGCCGATATACTAAAAAGAAAAAAACTTACCTATCTCAATTATAGGCCACTTGATTTGCTAAGGGAGAGAAATGGTGAAATATATTTTGGAGAAGTATATATAAATATATATATATATATAGAAGTTTATCAAGTTGTATCTAATATAAAATATCTTTGATCGAGCAAGGGAGAAGGGGCACAGCTGTCCACGCCTCACCTCACTCATGATCTATAGCTAGGCACCTCTGCTCCGGTGACATTGCAGAGAGCCACAGGAGAGCTAGATGACATCGCAAAGAATCCGGAGATAATAGATCCATTGAAAGATATAGTGAAATCTATACAAAAAACGAAAAGAAAAAAGAAAAAGGAAAATCTTGTGAAACCATAGCTCATTCATTAGAACCTCAACCATTGAAAGCTTTGTCATAATAAAGAAGGCAAAAGGCTGGAGGAAATGTGAATGCAAAGCCCACCCCATCCATCAAAACATAACACCACACGCTCCCCCCCAACACCCCATCATTACCATCACATCACGCCTCACAGTACGAAGAGTCAAAAACAGTACTCGGTGATAAGGTCTATAAGCACTCAAAAATACCCACAGGAAGAAAAAAAACCTTTTTTGCCTTCCCTGATTCGAGATCCTAGCGCCACCTGGTGAGATTACCCCACAAGCTACGTCCGGGCCACCGCAGGAGCGACCGCTACTGTCTTTTTTTTTTTTTTTTTTTTGTTCTGTTACTTCCTCGCACGACCGAGTGACGTGCCGGCCGGCGCGCGCGGGAGGGGGAGTGCGATCACCGCCGCCGGCCGCCCGGCCGGGAACAGGAGGCGGAGGCGGAGGCGGAGGTGGAGGAGGATGAAGGGGCCGAGAAGACGCCGGTCCAGATCTCGGCGAAGGCTTGGAGGATGAGGTGGTGGTGGGAGGGAGAGTTGAGGGCGAGGAAACGGCGGAGGAGGTCGCGGAGGTCGTCCCACGCGTAGATCTCCATCTCCATGATCATCTGGAGCATTGAGTCCCTGAAGTCGAGATACGGGTCCGACGACTCCTTCACCACCGCCACGCTCTCCTCCACCACGTCCTTCTTCTTCGCCTTCCCCGTCTTCTTCTTCGACCGCCACTTCGGGTTCTCCGCGACGGAGTACCGCCGCAGCGACGGCGACAACGTCAGGGGGGAGGAGGCAGTGGTGGCGGTGAGGCTGGTGTCCCAGAGGGAGTTGGTGGAGATGGTGGTGGTGGATGTGGAAGGGGAGAAGGGGTCGGGGGATGTGGGGAGTCGAAATTTTGGCAGCGAGGAGGAGAACATAGACGAGAGCTTTGGCCGCCGGCAGCTGCAGCCGATGTCGACGGCCACCGGATGCTGCACCACGAACCTTCTCCGGTTGGAAGACATCGATCCGGACGCAAAAAGGTGGGATTTTTATGGGTTGGGGAGACAGGGGAGGCTCCGAGAGAGGTGTGTGGAGAAAAGGTGCTGGCTTTTGTTTGGAAGAAGGAAATATAGCTCTTTATGGTCTCTATGAACAGAGAAAGATTGGATTTCAGCAGGAGGAACAGCGGTTTTGGCAATGGAGAGAAGGAGAACAAAGGAGTTTTGGTTTGTGGGTTGACGGAGAAGAGGGTGGGAGAGAAAGGAGATAAAGAGGTAAATGGGGTGGGTTAAGACCTGAGAGGCAGTGGCTTTTTCTACGGCGTTTGAGTTGGGTGGAAGAAGGCTTGGGGAGGAGCGAGGAAGGCTCGAAGTTATTTGGCCGTCTGTGAGCTTAGTTTCCTAACAGGGATATTATGGTCGCCAAAGTTTTGGCTATTTGATCATCAAATAAAATAGGGATAGATGCCTGCTAGTGCGAGGGGACGTGTTATATGAAATTGGCAATTAAATACACGGTTCCAACTTTTGGTGTTTCTCACGTTTGTTTGTGATGGTACACCATGCAGATACATGTACGTCAGTACATACGTTAGTAATGTTTTGACATTTATTATTATTTGGCTTTGGTGCTTTTGTGGGAAAAAAAGCAAAGTAATAGAGTGAAGTAAAGCGCTCTCCATGCATGAGTTTCGTCATGTATCTGACCATGAACAGTTGTACCAACTCATCAGCATATTTACGGAAGATATTCGAAGAAGACTGCGGCTTCACAACTGGCGGCGGGTATATTGGGATAATCTGTAATTTTACAAACAAAAAAGCTACGTGAAGTTTAGAAAGCTACTTTCAAATTCTAGTTTCAAGTCTTCATGGAAATCGTAGAATATAAAGTCTATGGCTGATGTAGTCTGAGAATAATAACTTGTTAACCGTTAAGATATTTGAATGCATGCTATTACACTGAACACCTCAAGCTCCAGAGGCGATGTAGGATGGAATCTTCCTTGCAACCCTGTTCATCATCTCTAGGAGCCATTAAAATAAGACTGTGTTGATAGTGTAAGATTATATAATAAAGCAGCAGTTTACACGCACATATGATATAAATTAGGTTTATATGGTGCAGCGCATGTGATTGTCTGATTGATAACTGCAATATATATCATAAGAAGGCTATTGGATATTCTATAAATAGCTGGCGCAAATGGAAGTTTCTCTGAACCGTATCATTTGATTCATGGGCTTCGTGGGAGGAAGAGATTAAAAATTTTCTGGCAATTCTCCAGTAAAATAATATGTTTGAATGGTAAGATAGGATAGAATGGAATAGAATAGAAGCATTTATGATTAAATTAGAGCAGGGGTTGTTTTCTGAGCCTTGAGGCTCGAGTTAGACACTCGTGAATGGGTCCCACCGGTCCACATGGGTCGGGTTGTGTTGGAGATCCGCTCGACAAGGATCCAACAATGTTAGGATCCATGTCCCCATAGGCCAATAAGATCTAATAGGATAATATGATTTGTTGCTCCATTTTTTCCCCCCAATTATCACCTCCAAATTTCACAAATATACCATCCAAGGATTCAAAAGGTATTTCTGTGCCTCTACCTATGCTAATTAGGATGTGAAACAACATCAGAGTGATAATTGAAAGCAGACATTAGGTATAATGATAGCTCGAGTATAATAATAATACCCCTCTGATACTTGATCAGCAGTCGGAGGGAGCACAGGAGACAATCTAGTGGTTAAGAGTTATCAGACACCCATAATTATGCTGTTACTTCCTATAATCCTGTTAGCCACAGGAAAGCAGATCCATCGGTTTGGGGGGGGCAAATGCAGGATTGTGTTCGAGTCTATTAGGAGGGATACGAACCAACCGGTGGCCAGTGAGCTCGTTTATGGGACTCACGTTGAAAAGGGAGATATAAAGGAAGCGCAACAACAGGAGACAAGTGAATAAAAGATCCAACACTCTTTGTCCATCTTTTTTCAGCTTTCCTTTTTATCTCTTTCATACGAAGACAGTGATATTAGTAGGGTAAGCTATGAATGAGGCATTGGCTATTGGTGCAGTGCCTGAATGCCATAAAGAACCTCTCTTGATGTTCAGAAGATTTTTCCCCTGGTGAGTAGGTTGACCAACCTGGAATATAATATCTTCCCCATCTCGCTCCAAATGAGTGGTCACAAGTAGCTCTAAAGCATCCTTCGAAGATTAGGATCCGTCCCAACTATGAGAGGTGGCTAACAATAACCTTGTATATTTCATCTGAACCTTCCATTTTTTTCACCAGAGGCTTCTAACATTAGGATAAAGGGTGATTAGCATGATCTTATTTTAAGCAACTTATAGTACTCAAATACATATTTATCTGCAGGGATTAGCTACACATCTGACCATTATTGATTACTGAAGTAAAACAGCACTCGCATGCCACCTAGTATAAAGTCTTATCCATTCTCCATTCTTTGGATGTTGGGAATTGCTTCTGAAAAGCAAGAAATAATTTAAATTTCCTTGATCTTTTAGCATCTATCAAGCCATAACAAGGGAGAAACCGCCAGTGGCCTGATATATCAAGTGTATGCAGAATCAAACAATTTTCATGTTGCATACGCGGTTGCAAACGAACTGATTAGATACTCAAGATAGATGCATGAATAAACCGATGATAGTATGATCACTAGTAGTGTCAGAAATCGATAAGCAATACTCAGAAAAATATGATGTTGATCCTGTATCCTTGTTTGCATTTCTCATTTTTTTTAAAAAAAAAATGCAATAGTTTGTGCTTGAGCTGAGAGTTATGTTGGTGGTCCCAGCCTCTAAGCTTGGTTGAAACCACGCTTTTCCATAAAACAAAGGCCATTTCCAGATAATACTAGAGACTGTCATAATACAATGGGAGCGGCTACTGCAAAATTTAAGACACGATAGCAAACTTGGGGGAAAATCATCCTGCTGCGAAAAAACTAGCTTATAAAATGTTGATCCAACACCATCAAAGAGCAGTTTGTACTATAAATATAATTAACCATTAAATAATACTTAATGTAGCAGACTCAATACTATAATTTTGAAAACTCAATAGGGCTTATACATGCTGTTATCTTCAAGTTTTTTATAAAATGACTGAAACCATCAGATACGAGTATCTAAAATTATGAGTGAAACATTTTGAAGACCGAACTTTCATGTGAAGTCGCAAGACTCCTCAGCGAGTCTGCTATTAAACATGTCCCCAGCAGTATCATTTCATTAACTGAGTAGACTGTTGACCATGACCCATCAAATTAATTAGCCACCTTTCTAAGAAAAGTGTAGTGATAAGCCAAAAGATTTAATTTATCCTTTGGCTGTCTAACCTTACTATCTTGCAAGCTTCAGTTTGTCCTTTGGAAGAAGTAGCAGACTTCAGAATCTATCACCACTCCCATCGACTGTGAGGATTATATATTCCACCTAAAGATTTGGTTCTATGATCAGTCCAAATAATCTGTTTCAGTTGAAAGATTCAGATGAAGAGTTCCATCATCAGCAGTACTGTTGTTTTCCAAAGCACAGGCTACTAATGTCTGAATCAGTTACCAGGAATTATGCCACTTTCAAGTCATGAACAGCCTCACCGGAAACATTAGAAAGGCAGAGAAAGTAGCATTGCAGCATTGTTCAGCAAACTATTGCGGCACTTACTATCATGATGCTAGTTGCAGTAGCAGAAAATAAAGCCAAACTTAAAAGAACTATAAGGAAAAGAACCTAACCTGCCTTATTTTAATTTGAAATTTGATTTTTGACCAAGTCTGCTACATAGCGGGCAACCCATGCTGATCCAGCCTCACTGCAGCAATAGGCATGTGTATGGCCCTCTCTTTCGATAGACAAAGCAATACCTGGCGCCTGCCTTGAAACCTGCAATCCACCAACCATGAATCTTTAATTGTTTTAAACAACCAGCATCTGGGATGCTTCAGTAAAACCCTTAAGAAGAATCTTACCCGCCTGCCCAAAAACAAGGCTTAAGGAGAAACGATTAATTAATCCCAATTTTCATGATCTCCACCCTTTGCTCTCAGGAGGTCAAAGGCATGATATCTAGTGTTTGAACTTTGACCACATTCTATCTACAAGCACATAGAAGGTTGTCTTTGAAAGGGGTAATTCATGTAAAGAGGGCAGATTACCAGTCACTAGCATGTTGGCAGCGGATGCCGGTACCCATATGCAGTTTGTTTCACTCATTTAGTTATTTATGACATTGTTATCTCAAGTTGAAAGAATAGAACAGTAATCTCACTGCTTCTGCTGTATTCTATTTTATCTACTTTGACATATTAGATTAATTTAATTAATTTCTGAGCCCTAGTTAAAAAGACAACCAGTATGGTCAAGCCAGGCCACAAGATCAAGTCCAAATTTCAACCCATTAAAGGTGATTAACTCAGCCAAATTTTTAAGTGCAATGGATATACAAGTGAGTCCATTCTGCCAGTCAACAGTCAACACGGAGTTAACTGTTGACTGTACTAAATGCAATTACATCAATTGTAAAAAATTAGATTATCCTTAGTGGAAACAATTGCATTATATCAACACGCACAGATATTGAACAATGGAAGAGAGATGTTGGGAGGATATAAATTCACCCATATAACTTTAGTTGAACCAGCTAACTTTGAGAAGCAGAAATTTACACTGCACAGTTGAATAATTAAATCTAGCAGGTAATGCCCAGAATTCCAACTTTTCATGTTCATGATTCTTTCTGGTAAAACAAAAAATGCACACAATATTCACCTCTTCAAAGAGTGATAATGGACCCCAGTGGTCATCAATGCCAAACAAAAGGGTAATTTGGTTTTGTTTTCTTTTCATGAATTCCCAGTCTGGCTCTTCTGCAAGCTAAAAGTTGAAGAACGTAGTTAGCATGACAAAACAAGACATCAGGAATCTTTGCAGCAAATAGATAATATTCTATAAGAAGAATATAGTTACAAATAAAATATATTTGATCCTGGAGCTGACGCTTAGTGTTCTACAAATAAACCTGAAATAAGAGATTTCTTGAGTTGATAAACTACATATTCAATTCAGCAAAAGAAATCGGAAAAAGAAAAGGAGAAATGAGATGGAAAAGTTGAAACTCTTCACTAACTAAATTCATATGGCACAATGGACAAATAGAAACAGAGCTACAAAAATGTGCAAGAGTTTAATAATATCACTATGTTCATGAGGTTTCCCAATCTTATTGTGCTTTCTATGATTCAATTAGAAATTTGTAAGCCACAATATCTCCTAGGATTTGTTTGGTCTTACTTAAGGTTTGAAGATCTGGTTAAAATGGATTGGTTTTTGGCTGGAACCAAACTGAAATTAACCCCAAACTCTGTTTCAGTCAATTTCAGGTGAAACTAACCGAAATCGAACATGTATGCTGCACTTATTCATTATATTGGTACTAAGTGTCATTTTATTTCATTTCTTTATTTCCTTAAGCATACTTTGCTAAATAGTGTTAATTTCTCAATCGTTTTTCACCTTTTTGAGTAAAATGAAAAGGATGATGGAGTGTTTGGTTTGCAGGAAATAAGAGAAAAGCAGTCTTTCCTGGGTACAAAAGACTTCTTTTGGTGTTTATGATATTTAAGGGGCAAACAGAGAAAAGGGTTCTATGAGTTGACATAACCGATAAGATGGTAGATTTGTAAGATTTAAGCTCTAAGGAAGATCTGAGCTTAAATTTTATAGGAACTTACATACTTTTTAGTTTATAAAATATATATTGCTATTTGATATAATGGTAATCAAAATATTAATATATATGAATATTTACGTTGTCAGGCATTTAATGGTTAGGTTGTTATAAAACAATTGAATGTAAATATAGTTCTTTGACATTTTCAATTGTTTCTAAAGTATTTTAATTTTTCATAGATTCAGGCTTTCAGCCCGACACCAAGACCATAAAATCAAAATATATGAATGATACCAAATGCCCCAAAGTTATATAACACATGTTTACCTGCCTTGTTTTATATTTCTCTTTTTTTCTTTTTTTTCTTTTTCCTTTGGCCGAGACTTCAAAAATTGGGCAGAAATTGCTGAGACTGCCAATATCAGCGAAAGTGAAACTCAACAGACCTGACAAAAACCATGTTTTTGAACCTTGGTTTCATTGAACTATGTAAGGGCTGGAAGTGAGTTCAAAAGCGGGTGAGCTCCGGTACTAGGTATTTGCATGATACATAATCAAGCATATTAAATGTTGACCAAGCGTAATCCTAATCAACTCCAAACAACTATGGTCAAATTTGCAACAAAGATATAAACATTGTTATATCTGACTTATTCAAAATGATCTCATAGATTTTTAGGGTCACCTCATGGAAGTGGCAAGTTTGTAATAGAGCTGCATGTGTTACTTGCACACAAAAAAATGCATTGAAGTGGATGACCTCCACCCACCTTCATGCAACCATACTCTTTGGGCCAGTTAGCTAGCAGCTCTTCCTTGCACATGCCATATCATATGACAATTGTGAGTTATGAAAATTCATACTAAAGAAGTTCATTTATAAATTTTATGTGATGATAAAAGAGAAAGCGGACAGAAAGGCCTCCCCTAAGAAGCACACAAAGATCATCTTCTGTTAAAGAGACATCTAGCTTGGTTTAATTTTAAAGTACAAATGAACCTACAATGAAACATCTATACATTAGTCAGAACTCAGAATAGATAACTTAGTCCTTTGAGCTTGTTGTATTACCTTTTTGAACTCTGTCATAGCCATGAAGAGGACATTGCGCATTGTATGGTACTGCATAATTTATGAAAGAAGTCAGAATCTTTTATTTTGAATTCCTACTATTACAACATAGTGTAAAGGATGCTGCATAGAATGCAAAGATTTGTGCAAGTCAGTATGCTTAGCATCAAGGACTTCACTTATTTTTGGTGATAAGGTTGCATTATAGGAGTACAAGTAGTTTATAGACTATCATATCAGCTAAACATAACACAAACGTCAATGTGGCCATGAAATTGAATCCTTGAAGCAATTGGGAAGGAAAATAAAAATAATGCCAGTATTTGCATGAATAAATCCAAATCCTAAAAGTTTTTCTCCAAGAAAGGAACAATTTAGAATTACAGGTAAGGTTCACCATACCGTCTTATACCGGGCATACTGTACCATACAGGCATCGATCTGAGACTTGGTATAGGGTCGTACCGAGTTTCGGTACGTTGAACCGACCCATGTGCCAGGCACACCGATGCTGTAACAACATGGTACCTATTGGGTCCACTACCGGGATGGCAAACCTTGATTACAAGCTTGATTCAAGGTAAAAATATTGCATGTTCCAGCATCTAGTTCAATGGAAAACAACTTCTCCATTGGAATCCAGATGTAGTTCGTGTAGTAATAAAAATCTTATGGTGAAATGAAAATAATTATTAACCTACACTGCTGCCATATTGGTGCACATGCAAAGAAAGAAAAGAGAAATAAGAAATAAAAGATGCCCATGATTCAGGAAAGATGTGACTTCTTTTAAGAGAATACAGGAGCAATTTACAGAACATTGACATTTGTTTCTCAGTTTTTAGCACATGCAACACCTTCTAACCATGCACTTCTGATGATTTCTCGTAAGCTTCTCAAGATGTTTCTTTATACATTACTCATACATCTCTTGGTTCTGGAATTACTTAATTGAATTAATTACCCAAACTTCTTCCCTAGGAAGTATATCGATAGTATAGCAAATATTTGACAGTTATGATTTCAACTGGAAATATATGTAGGCTTCAAAAGGATAAAGAAGGACACTTTAGAACAGCCCAGTTCAAAAAGGCGAAGGAAAAAAGTAATTAAGAAGAGACAACTTATAACAAATCCAGGTCCACTTCAAGAGGGAAAAAGAAAGAAGTAGAAGAACATGATTTTTCTTCTAGAGGTCCCCCCCCCCCCAACCAAACTAAAAAAAAAGGAAATACTGGACAAAGAATGTAACCTGTACAAGGTGACTGCAAGTAACATCAACTGCTGTAGCAGACCATGACTGCCCAAGTGATCTTCTCACAATAGCACTTGTAACCCTGGTTGGAAATGACCCCAAAAATCCTGTAAAAGAACTTATTGCAGCACTTAGAATGGAGGACCTGAAATTTAGAAGACAAGGCAGTGTTTATAATGCTAAACCTTGTAGTCAGTACATTATAATTTTCTATCAAGAGGTTTTCCAATACTTGAAGCTAATTTATAAACTATGCATCTGTCAATATAGTCATTGTTTACATGATTCTGCAAAATTCTGCCAAGGGTACATTGGTTGTATATAAAAGGAGATTCGGAAGTAAGGTTAAGTAATCGTCTTTGGCTGCTTAAGTGTCAAGTAGCCTAAACTACTCATGAATTTGCCTCCCACTTCCTAAAGAAGGTTGACCAGAATACTGAAACACCTGGAAATGGATCTTGCATCTTTGTACCTTGATGATGATGGAACTTGATGCAAAATGCTGTTCTTTTAAATAGAATCTGACTTCAGCAACCTATGATTCAGGAATATACGTGTCCTCTAACAAGCACAGACAGCAAGAAACAAACAAAATAATGCATAAAGAATACTGCATATAAGAGAGTTCAGCATCAAAATTTATTCTTCACTATTTGACTAATTTTAGACTTCAAGCATCAAGGATTAAATGTTTTAAGTAATTATCTCCTCTGTGGCGTATTATATCTGACAACAGTTCCTCTTTTGTTTACAAGTTGGTCAAGGAGGATGAAAAACTTAATAAAGTGGCTCATGCTCAAAAACAACCAATAAAACCTCTCATAGGACTGCAAACTGAAACTCTTATTTTGCCTCTGAATATGCAAATGTGATACAAACTCCACTACGACAGTTTCAGAAAATACTACTATTTCAGAAATCAGCCTTCAAGAAAATTAAGTCCCTTTCTCGGGGGAAAAAGAATCAATGAAAGAAATGAAACAGTTTTATATCTTCAAGAGATTTGTAGAATCCACCACATGAAGTTTTCACTAGCAACAACACTATCCATTTTGAAGTAGCTCTAAGAATATATTGAATTTCCAGAGGAAGCAGATGCCCAGGCCTGTACATAAGAGACCAGAGAGAAAAGAATGCAAGAAAAATGCAAACGAAAAGGTTAACTGCAGAGTTACTTTTCCTCTTCAATTATGCTTAGAGAACACAACCTGGGCATATTATGGAACACTTAAGCACCATGGAGAAGAAGACCCATGCTTATAGCTACCAGATAAACCACCACAAACATTTTAGACTCATTTGGAAGTCATGAAGTTCGTTAGTGAAGACAGGTTAAAAGCGTTACAAGGACATAAAAATTTACAAACTTGTAACCCAATAAAGCTCCAAGCCCCTCCGCTTAAATCCCTTCTTTTTCCAGAGAAGTTGATACACATCAAAAACTGTCACCCGCCTACTGAGGATTCAGACCCAATCAACTACCAGAAAATTGTAAGGTTTTAAAGTTATAGGAGTACAGACTGATTAAAATAAAAAACAGAAAACATTATGTTAATGCAAAAGAAAAGTTGCTGTGTAACAACCTACAACAAAGATAACAGTAACTGAGAGCAATCAGTGAAAACTATACCCTGCAAGCATCCCAATCATGGACTGCTTTCTAGAATTCCTGTTCAAAGATAAAAATGGATAAAGTCCGATAACACACGTCACCTGTAACTCCAAGAAAATACGTACTGAATTAATCTTGAGTTTTAGAGACAGTGTCAAATAAACAAGATAGAACCAGAAGTGCCACCTGCTGCGGAAGCCTCTTAAAGATTTCCAGGCTTATATATGAACCAATAGAATGTCCAACCTTCAACAAAACAGGAATACAAGTCATCTATGGTAAACTTGACATAAACAGGAATAGGAAATCTATCAATATGAGCTATATAGTAATATATTAGTAGAAAATCTAATTTTGGCACCGCATTAAGATTACTTATCTGTCAACATATCAAATATTTTATATTTATTGTCATGCATCCATTTCACATTACATTTGGTTAATAAGCTGAAGTATTCAGGTGTAACCCTCTTTATAAATTATAAAAAAATAATATTTAGCTTTTCCATTGCAGATATATTTAAAGTATAGAAACAACATTGTCAGACATCATTCTTTGAGCACATAATTACAAACAGCCACTGAAACTAAAATTAGAAATCTGACCATCAATTACAGTTGAAGATACTACCAGTATTATTGGAAGTTCACTATTCTGGTGCTCTTGTTTGATAAAATCCACCTGCAAAGGCGAGATTGATGGACATTAAAATTGGAAACAATAAAACTAATACTTGAAGGGGAAAAAGACAAGAGAGAAGTTACACAAGAAGAACAAAAAGAAAGAAAATTACGCTTCATATAGCTCCTAGTATAAGAAGACAAGGAATTACTAACTCAAGTAACTAATGGAGCTACTGATGCAAAAGTTAGACAAAATTAGTTGCTTCCTGCAACGGAAACAGAAAATGCTGAAGCTTTGAACTTATAGTGATACAAGGAGCACAATTTTTTCAGGATAAAAATGACCACGCCACTAGGATTCTGCAATTGACTAGGAGTGAGATCACAAAATTACACAATATCATAATATAAGGATATGGATGCTCAACACAATGGGTTTAACAGTTTAATAGTCATTCCTCCATGACCAAGATGCGAGATAATGAAAATCTTTGTTACTGAACAAAATAAAAGCATCAGCAAACCTTATGATTGATTTGTTCTTGCAATGAAAACATCCTTCCATGCTCCCAATCCTAGCAGAAAATAAATTAGGCATGTCACTTTTATCTGTGGAAAAGTTTGCGCCTAATAAATTTGTAAACTATTGGGTTAACAGGCCTAAATAATACTTTATCGAAAGACCAGATATCCTTCAAATCTCTAACTTTCTAGCTATGTAGTGGTTAACTATTGAAAGTCTCGGGGCTATATAATTAACATTATGGTATCTTTAGAATGGATTCAGTTATATTCAAGGTTCTATTTGACCACTATGTGAGTTATTGAAGACTCATGATTCACACAATTATTCTAATATTAAGGCCCATTAGTAATTCCTATGCACTGCTGTCAAAATATTAGGATTGTTGTCGTACTAATTTTAATAGTTGCATTATACCTTTCTAGAATGGGAAATGTGCCCAATTGCTGAATCAAGAAGGTGGACAGTAGATGAAAACAATTAGCAAACCATCAGGATCATACAGAACTTTGAGTAGCCAAAGTCCAATTTTCTTGCCTGTTATAGATGCCTGCCCTTCAAGCAGTTCATACAATGCTTCAGCAAAGTCTTTGTAATATGACGCGATACCTGCGATGAGCATTCAGATCCCAAAATTCTCATGCTAGATCATTCCGTGACCAATGATAAGAAGGAAAAACTGAAACATTGTTGCAGTATTTACAAAAGAACACTAACAATTTAATGAGAATATAACAATTTCGAGGGAAAAGAAATGATTGATGTTGGACCTGGATTCCCAGGGATAAAAAGAATATGCAATGAGGGATCTTCAGAATGCATCTCGAGCAGCTCAGTTGAGGAGCTACAATAAATAAAGTGTACTGTGTTAATTCTTGTTTTAGTATACACCCACCAAAGCATGTGAACTCATAAAGCCATAAATTAATGCATCGATAATATAAAAAAAATGCTTTGTCATTAACCATTTTGAGAACAGCGGAAATTGGGTCAGCACCTGGAGACGATGCAGATGCGGTTCATTGCTTGCTTTCTCCCAAAAGATGATGATAATGCTACCCTCTCCATTGACCCTGTACACCTAGGAGTAAAGTCCGTCCTAAATAAGCTGGAGCACCTGGGCAACAAGAGTTTTCAGGACAAAATCAATAACATCAAGAAAGAATGACAAAGAAGGATTCACATAGCCCTCGAGGAAGTCAAGAATGCCAGGAAATCGACTATAAAGAACTCAACAAACAAAGTCCCAATATGTCAGTGTTTTTTTGCATTCAATAAGCAGCATTCGCTTAATCAAGATGATACCAAACCCTTAAGCATGACTGCAAGAGTTGTTTCTATTTACCAGAAGAAGAAACAGATTTAGAAAGCAGAGTCAGAACCAAAGTGGAAAAAAAAACCTCATTGATAAAATTTCTGAACACTGATTTATCTATTTATATATTGAAAGAACAAAACACTAATTGATCTGGAAGCAGGGGAAGCAAATTTGTGAAGTGGGCGACGGAATAGGATAAGCATTTCTAGGGTTTAGGGTTTTCTTGCTAATTAATTTCAGCGTCAGATCATGGAATTCAAAAAAATAATCAGATCCAATTCGACTCCAAGATCAATCTAAAAACCAAGAAACATAAGAAAGGAAAGTGCGAACGGTATCAAGAAAGAACAAAATCAACCATTACAACAAGTGGCATCAGAATTCCAGCTTCCGTGCTTCTCCTTTCTCCTCCATTATGCTAATAAGTCTTGCTGTCTAATCAAATGCCAATGCGCCCAAAATTCGTAAGTTGATCGCAATCGAGCTAATATTATTAGGGTTTGAGGAATTATTCGCCCTGGAATAAATACCGCTAATTTTGCAAATCGAACTCAAAATTCGATCGCGATTTTTTAAAGAAAAAAATTCAAGAAATCAGCAAGTTGGTTTCGGACCGTTCGGATAAGAAAGAGCGATTTCAAATTTCCTTTGGCTTCCTTGCAATTTCGGGCAAAAGAGTGGGAAGGCGGAAAGAAAACCTCGAGTGTTGGTTTTCTCCGAAAGAGAGTCGAATAGTCGGGCGAGCGGCGGAGCGAGCGGCGGAGCGCGCGGCGGAGTTGGAGGAGACGGGAATCGCAGCGGTGGGAGAGCACGGAGATGGCATCAACGGTGTCAGCTCGAGAACGGGATGCTTATCAACGGGCCATGATGGAATCCTTAAAGAGTGATGCGAACCCATGCACATCACTAGCCCACGGACCATAAATTCCTGGTCTTTAAAATGGAATCGGGCATCTGCACGTTAATCAATTAGTTAAACTGCAAATGTTGTGATGGACCCAATTCAAAATATATGAACTTTGTAGCTAATAAGATGGACATGAAGCCTTCCTTGCCTACTTAGCTGCATGACCCTACAAACCTGGCCATATGCAGAAGGTAAATGATTTTCATGAGCCTCCAAGCTAATTACGTGTATTGCATCATGATCCACTCTAAATTAGGCTAGGTTCGCAATAATAAGAAGATCTCGAAGCATCTCGATCGAATTTGAACCGGTGCCCTCCTCTTTGCCTACCTTGATGCATGACCCTACAAACCCTTCCACTATGCGGAAGGTAAATAGTTTTCATCAGCCTCCAAGCTAAGTATGTGCATCACATCATGAGGGCTCTAGTTAGATTAGGTTTGCAATAATAAGATCTCAAAGCAATGTCGATAGAATTTGAACCAAGGCCCTTCTTGGTAGAGAGGAAGGTACCAAGCGACTACTCGTCTTCAAATAGTTTGAGAGAGACCGGATGCAAATCAATTTCACATGCCTGAAATTATTACAAGACTTATTCAAGAGGACAAAATTTTCGATTGACAGCCTGAAAAATAAAGATCATGGAATGAGGAAAAGAAGTAAATCATCGATGGTCCCTTAGGTAAATTATCAAGGGTTTGATATGATGCCATCAGATTATTTGATTTATGCAAATTCGATCGCATGCACTTTTATTTATGTATTCAGTATATATTTCTTGCATTGAAATTTAATTCCAAGAGAGGTATATTTTCACTCAAATGGAGAAAAAAAGGAACACATTTTTTTTGCAGGCACACAGGGAAACTTCCAAAACAAAGGCCAGAGGTTCATACAAGGACACAATTTCCATAGGCCATGTCAAGACAACTGCATCATGAACAAGAATAGATAAACTAGCTTCTTGCCTAGTTATCGATCGAACCTATTACTTGCTCTCCATGATGATCTTCCAAGATGGCAGCTCTAGAACATAAATTGTCTTCACTTCTTCTGCAGCTTAATTTCTATGATCTCCATAATCTTTTTTGTTCTTCCATGGGACTCTTAATAAAATCTAGAAGTCAGAAAGCCTCCAGAAATCATATAATTGACCATCATCCTCTTGCTTTCGGTTCAACGTCAACTGGCTGTGTTTTTGTTTCTATAGTTTGACTGGTTGTTGATAGGCTAGAAGCACCTTCCTTCTTTTTCTTCTTAGTGTTTTATTTCTTGATAAATAAAATTCCAATACCCCCCCATGGTCTGATACGTTCAGGGCTTTAACTCGGTTATAGAAAAACCTTCCATCTTGACCATTTTTAAGAGCACGCCATGCTTGATATCATGAACAAGTCAAACGCGACGCGCTTTCAACTTCAACTTGGTGGAGGAAAGCCTCGACATTTGAATCAAACCGCTGTGGATCACAAAATTCTTCATGCACGGAATATTTAAAGACCGAAGACTTGTGAAAGGCTAAGCTTTCATATTTTCCTCAGGAGGGGAGGAAAAGAAAACTAAGCATTTTGCTTGCTTTAATGTTTGTTATAAAAAAGAACTTGCTTAAGTATGATGACTAATGTATGTGATCCTGGTGGAGCATCATGCAGATAGGCTAATATTAGCAGGGGTTATGGGTGATTGTAAATGAGTACATCTGATTGGATTGCCACACAAACAAAATTCATAGCTTTTGATAACTCTAAATCATTATAAAAATCGTTAGTCAGATGGCAACCTAACCAAATAATTTTTTTTTTATTGTTGAAACGAATGATTTATACAATTCTAATACGGATACATCCAAAAAAAAGTCAAAATACAACAAGTTCCCAATACAAAGAATATCTCTGGAATGGTTGGCTATACACGAGACCGCCCAGTCTGCAGCCCCGTTGGCCCCTCCATACATTTGTTTAGCTTGCAAGGCCACATCGCCACAGGCCATGGTCTGGATATCTCGAAGCAAGTGATGACACCCACTCATACTGTCGGCGCTTTTCTAGATCCAGCCAATAACCATAGCCGAGTCACTCTAAACCAGTACAGCTCTAGCCTGCAACACACACCGAGCATGATCTAGATCGGCCCATACCGTCCTCACCTCAGACTCAAAAATTGAAGTGTCAAAGATTTGGCAACTACCAGTTACAGCCACCAAACAACTTCACATACCAGCACCTGACGGTATATAGAACCCCTAGCGATGCATACCGAATCAAATCAATGCCCAAGACCACCAAGACTCGAGTCGGTCGCAGACCCCTGAGTTCACCTATTGCGTGAAGAGAACATCATGTCCTTTTTTTTTTATTCGCGTGCGTTGGAAGAAGCTTAACTAACTTGCCCCAATTAACTACTCTCCTTCGCAACGCCTGGTCTTTGGTCCATACCGACTCCTTTAGACCGAGATACCGCCCGATTATCGTTCTAACTCATGGGTTCCGTTATCCCACCCGGAATAGAGTATCCTGTTTCTAACGGTAACATGGCAAAATGACGAAATACCCTCACTGTCCTTTTTTGATTAGGTCGGAATGTAGGAAACTTTAAAAATGATTATGGGCACGATGGTAAATTCGGACTAACGGTCGACTCCAAAACGAAATCGTTACTTCTCTTGGTCGCCATGCGATGCGTGCAATAAATTCCGCGGGAAGTCGTCGCTCGGAAGCAACCGCCCCTTCTCTCCTCTCCTGTGACGCGATCCCCAGGACCCGGCGAGGATATAAGAGGATTTATAGAACATTATAGATTCATTTGAGGAAGAATAGATAGAGAGGTGGTTTCAAATCCGATCGTCTCCTTGGGCACCAAGTCTTGGAGACATTCTCTTCTTTCTCTGTTCCTTGGACGCGGGACAAGAAAGATATACTTTGGATTCCAAGCAGGGAAGTGCTCCCAGAGCTAAGAGGTAACATCTTTTTAGTTTAATCCAAGGTTTGAACTTTCGTAACTTGGTTTCCTCCCTATCCATGTAACTTGCTATGTAATCTTCTTGCCTCTTAATAAATCATGGTGAAAGTTACTCAATTCCACCATATTTCATCCAAAATAATAAAAACCGAGTTTCTTGGGGTTCTTTCTTCTTTAGTTCTTGTTTGTGTTTCTTAATGTTTTCTCTGGCTTGGGAATTGTAGGGCTTTGTGGGAATTGGAAACATGTTGGGAGATCTCGCCACCGCAGTTCTTGTGTGAGTCATCTTCTCTCTTGGATTTCTTTTTTTTAAGAACTTTTCTGGGTCATTTAAATGTAGATTCTTTGATCTGAGATGTTTAGATTTTGCTTCAAATATATTGGCAGGATGTTGTTTGGATACGCATATCCAGCATTTGAATGCTTCAAGACGTTGGAGCAGAGCCAGCGGTCCCGTGACCGTAAGGTCGAGCAGCTCCGGTTCTGGTGCCAGTACTGGTGAGTTCTTTCTTGATCTCTGTTTTGTTTCTAGCTGT
Organism: Phoenix dactylifera; assembly: GCF_009389715.1. Lineage (NCBI taxonomy): Eukaryota > Viridiplantae > Streptophyta > Magnoliopsida > Arecales > Arecaceae > Phoenix > Phoenix dactylifera. The sequence continues at coordinate 1,837,638 of NC_052401.1, read as the reverse complement.
ATGCAATGGATTCTTGTCTCAAACTCCGATTAATTGAAGTAAGCTGTTTGCAATGATTTCGCTTGGCTGAACGGAATTCAACATTAGGCCATTAGAATCCCTGAGTTTGAAGGGAATAACAAGAAGAAGGATTAGAGAAATTTCAGTTCTGGTCATTGTTTTGTTTGCAGATGATGTATTCTCATCGGGAACTGCAGTTATTTGAATTTAGTTATTTCTAATGATTTTAATTGGCTGAATAGATGTGGAAGCTTAAGTTCAAAACAAGGCAATCAAATTTTCTTCTTCTTCTTCTTGTTTTTTCTTCTTTTTTTTTTTTTTTTTTGTTGTTGTTGATAACACAACTAATGATATCAAAAGCAACAAGAAAACTAGAGTTTCAAACCCCAATGTCTGCTAGGAATTGGATTTGGAATCAACTTCCATGTGCACTAACATTAGGAGGAATTGCCCGGGTCAATGCTCCAAAACTTCGCTATTTAAAAAAAAAAACAATCAAAGGATTACTTAATTCGTTCTATGGTTGGCATGCTATTAAAAGTTCATGCATGAGACCAATTCTGGGTGATTGACCAAGTCTATAATGTTGTGCAATAAATGTTAAAATTGTCTTCAAGTCAACGTTTTGAAGAGACTTGTTATTAGGTTTCTGGTACCAACTGTAGATATGGTGGAATGTTTCCCTTGGAAAGGACAGTGAGGTTGTAGTAGATAGTTTACCAAAGAAGTTGATTGGCAGCAGGGAACCCCCTCTTGATCAGAGTCATGTTCAGTTGTTTTTTTGTGCCAAATGCTCTTTGACAGACCTTCAATGGCTCATATAGGTTATTCCCCTGAAGATATTAATTCCTTTCATGATTTGTATATCATTTAAAATTAAACATTTTTTAAGCAATATGATGGTAATATGCTACCATCAGGGTTTGAATCTTGAACATCTCCTAGGGATGCTAACCAAATGAGCTAACAATTGTTTGCTAAAAGTAAAAGTTAAGCATGTTTCCATCACTCATAAGACCAATTCAATCAGATAAAAAAACTAAATGATTTTGGAAGATTTTAGACCATGCTTCTGCTTCATATTCTGTGTGCACAATGTGTCAATACCATTTAGGGCAGCAAACCGGGAAGGTTGGATTGGGATGAGGGCAAACCCTAACCCGACACAAACTTTAAATTTTTTAACCCCAATCCAGTCTAACCTGGTCTTCTTGGGATTTCTCTAACCTAGACCCACCTAATGCCATCTTGAGCTTAATTTGGGTTAGATTAGATGGTTGAGTCAAGTTGTGCCATATTAATTAGATTAAATCGGCTTGAATAAGAAATTTAAGATACAAAAAAGGTTTGGGACATTTTTATTGGGTTAATACTTATTGAATCGAGGGCTTAATCTTTCACAGAAAAATTTCAATGATAATTTACACATAATTTAACAAGCTTAAAAATGTAATCATATAAAGAAATAAATAATATATATAAAACATGAATATAAATTATTTGTTTATATTCTTGGTCGTGCCATGTTGTCAAGTTAGGTCAAGTTAGGTCTGATTTGGGTTAGGGTGTTCAAGTTAGATTAAAAGTCAACCTTATCCCGAGCTCACTTAAAGTTGGGCTGAGATGTTTGAGCCCATACCCAAGATAAATTGAACCCAGCCTTATCCATAAGCGGTTAAGGCCAAACCCAAGCTGCAATCATAATGCTATTACTAATTGAAGGGGAACTAGGGTACCTATAGAATCAAATATTGCTCGGTGAAGGGATGGAAATCATGACAAACTTTGCCTATAAATTATTTAGGTTTTTGTCATTCAATGTTTCCTTTTTATCCTATTATTTCCTGAGCAAGTACTACCTTTTTCTTTTTCCCACTTGATTGTAATTTTCTCACATTCAATATGTATATGTTGTCAATCTATGATTTCCTAAAATCATCACTATTTTTCCTTCTAATTGTACCATTCAAGCTGCGATAATTGCCTCAAATTCTGATTGATTGTATTAGCTTATAGAAACATCTAAATAAGATGATTCATGCTGACCACAACTTAAAATTGCAGGGTCATAGTTGCAATAGTGACAATCATTGAGAAATTTGGGGGACCTTTCGTTTCATGGTAATGATAATTCAATTGGTTAAAGGGTTCACTTTCTCATTTAAGTTATTCTGATATTGCTTGTTGCTAATCCATGAAGGTTGCCTATGTATGGAGAAGCTAAGCTAGCTTTCTTCGTCTACTTATGGTATCCAAAAACAAAGGTAATCAAAGAAACTATCCTAATTCATCGTATTTGATGATGCGACATGTTCGTGATGTTCGTAACATAAATTTCAACTGCATTCAGGGATCCGATCTTGTGTACGATGCCTTCCTGCGGCCAATTGTCATGCAATATGAACCTAATATTGAACAGAGATTAAGGCATTTGAGGGCAAAATCTGGAGAATTGCTTGTATTCTACATGAAGAACTTCACGGATAAAGGAACTGCTTTGTTTCTAGAAACTCTCAACTATATGGTCACGGGGGCATCCAGAACACAGGTAATTGATAATTTCTAAAATTACAATATAAATCCATATTTTTTTTTGTTTTTTGTAGGATACTCAGACCCAAGTTAAGAATGGTTCTAATCATATATCGTACCAAATTAATCTTGATGGTTAAATTATGCTGTATTTGATTTTAATGACTGATTTCTTCTGAAGTTGGAAGAGACGAAACCCCAAACAAGCTGTAAATGATTGAGAGTGGCCGAATATGATTGAAAATGACCATTTGGCCACCCTATTGGCTGACCAATTTCAGAAGTATCAACTTAAAAAACTTAATAGGTTTGTAATCATGAACATTTCTAAATGTAATGAATAATATAGAATTGGAAAGAAAATATGATGGAGCACACCAATCCACTTGTGCCGCATGGCATGAGATTTTTTTATGTGATTGAAATGCCCACCCCTATCATTGCTTTGTTTTAAAATATGCACTTTGGATAGACTCCGTTCTATAGTTGGATTCTTACACTTGGAATCCTGTGCATGATGACATTTCTCCATGGACCCATGGAGTAATTAACACATCTTCTAATTTATATCTATTAAAAGTTGATATCATTTGAAAAGGAAATATTTTAGTTTAAATTAAATTTGACTTTGATCAGGACCTTTAGGAATCCTATGGATGAAGAATTGGTCTCCTCTCTCTCTCTCTCTCTCTCTCTCTCTCTCTCTCTCTCTCTCTCTCTCTATATATATATATATATATATATATATATATATATACACACACACACACAGGCTTGGTCTCTATGATCCTACTGAATTTCAAAATTTATAGGTGGTATTACAGAGGGAAGATATTCACGAACTCCTTATCGCAGCTATTAAGTAATTATTCCTTGTTATATTTTAAATTAGAACTCAAACAACCAAGCTAAAGAATAATTTACTTGATTTTTTTTTGTTATTTTTCTACCACAAGGTCTAAAGAAACTATTGCCTGCATTGAGTGCACTACGTGCACACAACCAATAACAGTGATCGGTTCCTGTGGATCTCATTCATCAAGCGTGCATCTTGATACACCACTATAGGGACCAGCGACTGTGATTGGCTGTGTGCACCTAGTGAAGACAATAATTTCTCTATGGTCCCTGCATGTGGCCATGCCTTGCCTGGATGTTCTTTTCCAATGGATGCAAGGCTGTGCCGATTCTCAGCCATGAACATGACTCTAGAGTGTGGATTTTATTCCATGGATACTGACTTGTTACAGTAGAGTTAGCTACTGAGCCAAATTTAGAGATTGGACCATTTTTTTTCTGGACCACCACTCTTGAGAAATTAAACACAACCAACCATCCGCACAATACACACACACACACACGCAAAACTAGTCTTCCACTAGGTCTCCAAATTCAAACGTCCATTAATAGTTTAATACCGCTGCTTCGATCGTGCAGAGCAACAGACGGTCAGGATCGTCCGGCCCATCGAACCCCATTGCAATTTTACGATCGGCCCAGCAGGCTCCGGCGCCGGAAATAAGCGTCCGCGGCAATCCGAACGGCGTCGGGCTCACCGCCGAGGAATTGGAAGAAGACGCCGCCGTCACCGAGTCCCTCCGCGCCGCACGTGCCAAATTCCGGAGATCCCGACACCGCCAATAAAATATACATAGAAAATATATTGAGGTGGAAATAGAATAGTGGTGGGTGGGATTAGCACTCTTTTTTTTTGGAATTTTTTTTTATTTTATAAAAAAAATCAAATCCCAATCAGTCAGCATTGTTTCTTTGTTCCTATCCGTGCTATGTACAAAAAGTTAATTAAAAGGATAAGGGGAAAAAGAAAAAAAGAAAGAGAAAGAAATGTGGAACTCGTGCCGCCGTTAGGGAGACGCCGTCAAGGTCAACGTCAACGACGAGATCGCCGGATGGATTGGAGGAAGAGGTCGACAAAGTGGAAGCAGGAGCCGGCGAGGCCGCAGGAGAGGACGGAAAGAAGCCGCCGGAGGGGGCCGCGGCGGCGGCGGGGGGTGGACTCCCAGGAGGAGGGAGTGGGCTGGAGGTAGGCGTAGGCGGCCTGCTTCACCAGCCGGTTCCTGATCTGGATCTCGCCGGGGCCGGCGGAGGAGGGGGAGGGGGAGAGGAGGCCGCAGGAGGCGGAGGGGGACGAGGCGAGGATGTCGCGGAGGCTGGTGTAGCCGGTGTCCACTCTCCTCCAGTGATGCAGCTCAAGGTCGCCACCGCCGTTGAGGTCGAGCGGCGGCGGGATCGCGATGGCCCGCCGCCGGAGCGAGGGCTTCGCCACCACCCTCCAGTGGCGGAGCTCGTAGTCGCCGCCCGCCGGCGATGGGGGCATGAGAAGCGTGGTAAAAAGAGAGAAAGTTGGGGAGGGGAAAGAAAGGAGAAGATGGAGGGAGCCAAGAGGGAAGTATTAATACTGAGGAAAGAGATTCGAGATAGATTTGAGAAACGGTAGAGACTTTTAAGCTAGATTAGGCAAATAATTGAATTAAGATTTGGGGAATATTGTAACTGAAATGTCGCGGCCAATCATGACCATCCGATGGATTCAGTAATGGTAGATGATGATTCGGGGGTGCAACATCGGATAGACTTTGGAGCTATCCAGAGAAGTAATATCGGATAGAGTTTTTGGACCTGGAAATTAAGGTGCGAAGGATTTTTTTTTTTATTTTTTTTTGAAGCAGATGTTTTGTACGAATACATTTAAAACATGTTGAATACAAATACAACTAAAAAGATCAAAAATAAGATTTTTTATTACAGGATACCTCCTAAATATTGGATTTTGCATGAATACCCTTCCAAAATTGATATTTGCATGTATACCCTCGTAAAACACTTATTTTGTCGTTCTACCCTTTTTTTTATTTTTGTTTTTGCATATGTACCCATGCTATCTAACGATGTTAAAAAATTAACGGTTTCAAATTAAAATAAATAAAATATCTTTAATGAGTAGACATGCAAATAGATTGTAATCCTGATAGAGGAAGAAGACAGGGACAATAGCGTAATTTTAAAAGTTTATTTTATTTTTAATTAATATAAAATATAATTTTTCTTAACACCGTTAGAACAACTGTTATATTATGGGCATTTGTACAATAACAATATTTGACGAGGGTATACATCCAAATATCAATTTTGCAAGGATATTAATGCAAAATTCGATATTTAGAAAGGTATCCATGCAAAAAATTCAAAAAATAATTAGTCTCAGTATGCACCAAGTAATCCTCTCTCGCAACTTTTATATCCTTGTTGGGAGCCAAAAAGGAGTAAAAAGTCCAATACACCCTTTATCAGGCATATATATATATATATATATATATATATATATATATATATATATATATATATATATATATATATATATATATATATATATATATATATATATATATATATATATATATATATATATATCGTCTTTTTATGATAGAAACTTAGGGCTGGATGTCTGTAACGTGGGCATGAGATTTTAACTTTGTAAGATGGTAGATGAAACTGAAATATTTTAAGATATGCGTAGCATATAAATCTGGCATTGGTAATGTAATTGAATCTTGAAAAATGATTCCGATAATTAATTTATGTGTGACCGACATAATAATTGTTGGGATATCACTCTAGTTGAATCAAAGACAGCAACCATTCGATCTTGAAAACCAAAGTAGAGTACATCTGATGGATTCAGTTTATATCCAGCTGAGTAAATTTGGAATTGCCTGTAAATCCTGCATTATTAGAATGGAATAACCTATAAAGTTGTGTGCGCATGTACACAAATCGATTTATCAAAATAAAAAGATGAGTAAAGATCTGGAATATCCATATTATTACTGTCTTTTAAACAAAAATGGTTGAGAGATTGAGTTTTTTTTTTTTTTTTTTGAACTAACGATGTTTAAGTAATGAGTTGCCACAACTGCATGTTTTTCTGTGGCCTTAATCAAATGTCTTACTGCCACCCCATGCACCACGCGGTGAATAATCCTCACCAACCATTAATTTGATGTGCGTCGCACTCGTCATATTCAGATTTGAATGGAATCTACTTTTATTTGGGCACTGAAACTCCGTGTCTACCTGGAAACCGGGGTATAAAATGGAGTATATATTGACTGGTGGATGGATGGGGTTTCCAGCTTACATATGATTGGGAGTAGCTGGCAGGCTTGACCGTGGACGATGAGGTGAGAAGGGCGAGAACCCAAAGGGCGAGTTGCTATCAAGAGCAGTGGGTGGGATGTCGAGGAAGACTCCCACTAAGGACGAAGAATCTTGCAAGTTTTCTAAACCCAAGGCACCAGAACTTGGGTCCAAATAGTTGGATAGATAACTGATCCAAAGGATCAAGTGATTCTGAGCATGTTGGGACCGTGGATATAAGTGGAGACAAACAATTCAGCGAAAAAAGATTACCATGGTTGAGCCTAGCAAACTCGGGCCACAAGGGATTGAGTACACTTGCCAGGCCAGCCGCTTGAGGAGCACTTGGCAGAGATGGTGTAATCTAAACCGAGCTGCAGGTTATGCGGATTTAGAGATCCACTTGCTGCTCGAGAATTAGAGCTAGGATCTCTATGGCTTCTTCGGAGGAGAGTTGACTTAAAGTCATGACTATGCCTCGGTCTGAAGGCTAAGAATTCACCTAAGGTTGCTTTGTTTCTTTAGAAGGTAGCTTGGGGTGCCGATCGAAGCCATCCTGAGTAGACATGGGTTGAGCATCCCTCGACCTATCTTTGTTGCGATGTGGAGGAGTTTGTTGATCATGTCCTTTTCTAGTATGAAAGAGCAGAGCAAGTGTGGGGGTTGATAGACATCCTTGTAGAGGTGCTCCATTCGGCAACCCCTGAGGACTCCTTCCTCCAGTATTTGAGGAGTCAGCTAGATAGACCATATCTCAAGTCGGGGAGCATTTTGGAGACTGATGTTGCATACCATATTTGAATGGCCAGAAATTTCTGAATTTTTTAGAAGAGATGCCAGCCACCAAGGAGAGTACTGGAGAGAGCTCGAGTACAGGCATCGGAGATGACCCATCTCTGTCCTTTGGGAGAGCTCTTGATAGCTTAGGGCACTTGGGACTCTACCTTTGCTTCTATAGCATATTAGACAATTTTTAACACATGGAAGTCCCTATCCCTGAGTTTTCTCGAGGTGAAGTTCGACGAATGTGTGTTGGATGGTGGTAGAAGGGGAGGAACATGCTTAGTCATCAGAGACTCAGAATCCCGACTGATTGCTATTGGTGGGTGCCAGATTTTCACCTGCTCGGTACGTGGAGTGGAACTGAGCGTCGTCTGGGCCGGCCTCAGCCATGTGCAACACACCTTGAGGGCTAACGCCATCATGATGGAGGGTGACTCAGCAACAGTGATTGGCTAGATTAAGCGTCGAGCTAGGGGGGCATGGTCGCATCCTTTAATTTAGGATATCTGGTACTTGGCGAGAGGTTGTATCTCCTTTGGGGCAAAGCATATTTACTAGATGGCCTCTTATGTGGCCGATCATTCCGTGTACTTAGTGTGTTTCGGGACATTTTGTTTTCTTATTTTCTTAGATATATTCTCTTATGTGGCAAAAAAAATCAGATAATTTGGGTTCTTGTTGTATATCAAACGCAGACTTGATTGGTTTTTCCTTTTTACTTGAGATATCTTAGCTCGTCTAGTGCAGATGTCAATTTCATTAGAGAATGTTTGATGATTCTAGCCACTTGTGATCAGGCTTATGGCTAAGTATAATTGAGTTGGTCTTGTATGTTGCATCAAACATCGTTGAGACCCATAAATTGACTCGGTCCAAATAAGTCAGGTTGCGCAACATATTATGCTGGTCCCCACTATAGAGGGAGGAGGGCTTTATTCCAAATATATCAAATCCCTCTGCCTTTCTAGCGGGCGTGCTTTGACTCCAATGTGCTACTGGTCTCTTCTCCCACCCTCCAATATCGTAAAGCCACATCATTCATCATGGCCCGAGCAGCCCAAAGCTGGGCCGGCCTTAATTCCTGCCCAACAATTATCAGCACAAATTCCTAGCCGTATATCAACTAAATCATGCTCTGAAAGTCCAGATGATCAGATTCCACATGTCTGAATCAACACAGGTTCAACAGTTCACATCCATCGGAACGCAAAACGAGCCAATAAAAACCACAGTTGAAGTAATTGGAGGCCCATGATGATCAATATGGGCCAATAGAAGCCCTAACCTATCTCTTTTTTTTTTTTTTTGCTAATGCGGATGGATCATACCCGACGGGTACGGATACACCCAATAAAGTCAAAAAATAGGATACCTCGGAGTGCCAAAGGCAGCTCCCCATCTACAGTCCACAAAGTGCCTCCGGAATGACTAGCTACATACGCAGCCACCTAACCTATCTCTTTCTCCGTGCTCATTTCTAAGGAGTCCCTGTGGGGTTCCAGCTAGTGGTGGAGCCAAGGCCGCAGAGCTCCAGCTATCATCCACGCTCCTTCCCACGAAAAGCCACGGCCTTCTCTACCGTTACCGCCATCTCAAGTCCCCCTCCACCGTTCGACGCGGTCACAGTGGGCTCAGGATCCACGCGCTCTAAGAAACCAAACAGGAGGCGGCCAACTTTAACTTTTTCAAACATTGAAAGCAATCAGCTGAGCGTGCCAACTTGGAGAAATCTAAAGTGGATAAGGCAAAGGAACTACTGACCAAGTATGGAGGGCTTATTTGGCCAGCTCCATCTCCCTCTCATTTCTCTCCCTTTACCACCTCCTCGTGCTAGAATCGTTGGTATTAAACTTCCAGACAGAACACGAGAAAGGCACTCAATTTCTTCTCAAAGTTTAAAGGTCCAACGGGTGGGAGCGGCGGGACGGTGGGAACATGCGCATTGGCTTGCGTAGCGCACAGGGCGGCGTCACCGATTAGGTTACCTCCGACCGTTGCGCGCACCATAATCGTAGCCGGTTGGATCGGAAACACGAGAGCCAAGACGGACAAGTGACTCCTGAACGCAACGAAGTAGTTCTTGTTTTTCCTTGTACTCATTCGTCGCTCGTGTTTCGATGGACGGGTACCTGTAGATTTAGCTGTAGCCTCATGCCTACTAGAATGAAACATTAGCTTCGTTAATGGTGACTTTAAGTTCATCAAAGCAAGCCCCAAAAATTGCAGTGATTTGCATTTCTGTAGAGTCATACAGCAGATCAAATGAAATCAGAAATCAGACAGGACCCTGATAGCAATTAAAAAAGAAAATATGATAGCCCTTCTGCAAACAGTCGAGGTGTCCAGAAAGCATGAATCTCTGAAAGTATCATTATATGCAACCATCTTCAGCAGTTTGAGTGATATGGTCAATCAGTCATTCATCATGCTTACCCTTGAGAAGATTAATGTACCATAAAAAGTGCCATTGCATCTTGTATATGTATACAATGTGATAAACAGCATGAATGAGAGAAGTTAAACATAGTTCTGATGGCTGCCTCATGTATACCTTTTGCTACGAGACTGGTTGAAGTGTCGGGGCATGCAAAAAGGCTTTAGAAAAGGGAAGATTATGATTCATGCCAGCACTATGTAACAAGACATGTTACTCAACTGTACATATGGACCGTAGCTGTTCTTTTTAAGGCCACTGACAGCTTTCTCTTGCAAAAGCATCTTCCGTTAAACAACAGGTTCCCACCCAGAATATTGATTATTCCCATCTCGAAGGTCAGTCCAGTGACATAGACCTTGATGAACATGATTGCATCAGAGGAGAAAGGTACCGACCTGAGTTCCTGAATCCTTCCTCAATCTCATATTCATCGCTGAGTGGAATTTGTACCGGAAGGGACATCGATAACACCAGATGGTGGAGTTTCTGGCCGAGGAGTGCTAGCGTTGCTTGCAATGAAATCCTCTGGATTGAATCTGCCCATTGCATCCCATTGGACTTCAGCTGTGGTTGGAGTTAAGGAGCTAAGATGTTGGAACTGGGATAAACAAAGAAAAGAGGAACATATGACAAGCAGCAAAGGATACGAGCTGTCTTCCACATATCTGTAATACTAACTCCAGCATCTGATAGAAGCCAATAGTCAGCATCAGTCTGCAGAATGAAATAGAGTTCTCAGAATCGACACATTCAGTATAGTCTTTTAAAAATATCTTGAGGTACCATATCATTCCAACCACATCATTGAAGATGATGACACAAAAAGGAGATATTGATTAGTGATGATAATCAGCCTCTAAAAGCAATATCAAACAGAACAGTTCCTTGGGGTGCTTTTTCTGTTTTTCCTTTGAACACTTTTAAGGATCAAGAAGATAATGGACCAAAGTCACTTCCTCCTATAGAAAACGTCCTATCCAAGTCAAACATTCTCAAAGCAGCTGCAGCTAATAAGTTTTTTGTTCTACTGTATCCATGAAATTTTCATTTCCATCATAATACTCAGAGGACCCAGTATAAGATATGAAAATCATTTACATCATTGCAATATTAGTAATTAATAAGCTGAACATCAAAAATCAGGAAATCCGAAAAAAAAGAATTCACAAACTAGATAATCAATCATTTTGTTTAATTAAGAATTTTAGTTGACAAGATATCTGAAATAATGGAGTCGATCATAACTGGATGCATGCTATCAAGGCCAGAGTAGTCTCCATTAACTCAAACCACGTGTAGTAAGAAATTTCGATCTCAGGATTTTGGCCTAAGAGCAGATGATGATTGATGGCATAGGATCCATAAAAAGCCAATCCTAAAATGGACTTGTTTAGGTTTATTATTGTAATTTATTTATGCATTGTTATGACATAGTAATGGATCCTGTCTCTCTTTTCCTTCTCTGCATGATTACTAAGACCATCACTAAAATCTAAGAGGAATGCACTTACATCAACATCTGAAGGAACAATCTTCATCATCCCTCCAACAAAATCATGTGATGCATTTGGATCTGAGTCCATCCTCTGACAGTCTGGAACATTAGGCGCCATTTCCTTCCCCCTGCCCTCTTCTGTAACCACTTCCACTGTGGAGTTCTCAGCTGAACCCGAATTTGATGCAGGTGGGAGCCTTTGGGGTGTCTCAACACCACTCATCTCCTCAAACTTCTCCTCATATTGACTATGTGCGTTGGAAAAGAAAGAAAGAACTCAGAAACCTATGATACAATATATACCAAGAACAACTTTGAATTTCAGGATTCTTCTACATTTTTGAGTGGGGTGGTCAGAAACTTTGCATGTCGGATTAAACAAGGTCAAGCATCCTGAAATATAATTTGGAAGGAGAACATTACCTAACAAGGTAAACATCAATGGGACCCATCGAACTTCTTAGCACAATTCTGTATCTCCTATGGGGATATTCACCAGCCTGCATGCAGAGGGAGCAAAATATATGAGCTATACAAATGCATAAGAAAGTATGACGTGTAAATGAAACTTCTCTCAAGTATGACATGTAAATGAAACTTCTCTCCTGTCCTTGTCTAATCTCACCTCATCAGGATCTGGAACTTCCAGGGTAGTACCATACGGGGCTTTAATTGCTATCAAGGTATCATTCTGCATATAAAGAAAGAAGACATTAATGATTACTTTTTGGCTTCTATGAGCAACTAACAGCTACTGCTAATGTTCAAGTCACTGACAGTTCAAAGAACACAAGATTACTTTCTACAAGCCAGTTAACAAACCTGAAAGCAGGGCAGGCCTTTGATGTCAGCTTCGGTCACGTAAAGCCACCTGAAGACATAGATAATGATAAAATTGACTGTCAGATATATGGAAAACTAACGTGCTTACCATGTGCAACTGAATATAGGATGACATTTACTTTTGATTATTTTCATCTTCAGTAAGCACTCTTAGTTTTTCTCGCATTTCACTGTACACAATGCAAAATCATCAGAGAAATGGTAAAAGCTATTTATAATTATAATGTGGCAGTTTGACCAGCAACCGACTTTATATGATCTTCTACGCTGCGCTCCTGCAAGGTAAGATTTTGAACTTCTGCCTGAACAGAAGGAAAGAAAGAAGAATTCATATTAAGTTATATATTATTGATATTATACTAATGGCTCAATGGAATAAACATGTGCACACTATAGATCATGGTTTTTGTTGTTAGCATGAAAATCCATCCATGCATGATACCTGTAAACTTGAAACATCATCATCAAGCTCTCCTGGCCTCGAGTCATCTAGTCCCCTGTCAAATATTTTCTTATCAAATTAACATATTCTGAGTTCTTGGATGTCTATCAATTTATAAGATAGGTATAGAGGAAAATACATGTAAAGATGCAAAAATAGAAAAGGTTAATTACTTCCAACGGATTCTGTTCTTAAGTTTCTTTTCTATCAGTCCAATCCCTTCAAGGACATTTGTGATGTCATATATCCTTCTCTTTTGGACCTATATATCAGAAACATCTCCTTAAGCCTACATAAAAAGGAGAGAGAATCAAATGAGTGTTTATCAGCTCACCTCCAGTGTTTCTGCAGCTTTATTCAGATCAAGGATGCCATCCTGTGCATGCTTAAGTAAATTGATAAACTTTTTTGTTAAGAGTCCTAGAAAAGATAATGGGACAAAATTGTCAGTGGCACAAGCAAGTGAAACCCAAAATCAATTTTTCTTCAGCTTTAACTGCTGAACTCTTGAAAGTTTGTAATTTATAGAGACCCTGTCTATCAAGTTTTTCATATATAAAAAAATAAAGCTTCAGATTAACAACCACTTCAATCACCTAGAGAGCTGTCATAACGGCAAGTACCAACTGGAGTGAGAGGATTGCTGGATGGAGAAGCTGCAAGAACTTATAATGAATTAATGATACTTGATTAAATATAAAGCTTCCTAAAACAAAACTTATCATCATAAAGCTTCATAGGTTCGGTTAAGGAGTGGTGTAATAACTAATGCAGTCCATCAAAATATATATGTAATTGTACTCGTAAGGGAATTAGTGAATCTTTATTCAAGGGTTAGGTGCAAACGTATAATAATAACAAGATTGGAAAGAGAAGATAACTCACCAGCATTTGACAAGGGTGTCAGAGGTCCAGATTTATTGTAGTTTGCAACCTTGGACCTGCCATAGTTCCTACCTCCTTTTCCTGATACTGGTGTAAGGAGAGAACTGGTAGCAGCCTCAGCGTATCCAGGGCTGGTTGTCCACTCACTTGATTCAGCAGCTTCATTGTCTTCTTGTTCAGTCTTTCTCTTCAACTACATATGGAATACCATTATCATTGAAATATAATCAACAACATCATAATAAATATGTATTATTCAGAGAACAGATTAAAGAACTGCATTAATAAAGAAAACACAAGCTTGAACCAACTTAAGATATGCTTAGATTTTCTCAAAAAACAAAATGCTAAGGACCCACTGCAGCATTAGGATGTCACACGTATTTAGGGAGTATAAACTTTCAGACAATAAAATAATCAAAAAGTCAAATAAACTTTCCAGAGTATTGGATTGGCATTGAAACACAAGCTTGCAACACACCTGTACACATTGAGATTCAGGTCACCAGCTCTCAAAGTCATCTTGCAGACCCTATAAAAGAGCCAGATCTTCTTTTCTGGAGTTGGCACTCTCACTGGCCCCAAAAAAAACCCAATTTTTCATGTTGCAGGAGGTTCAAGCTATCATTTATTCAATCTCTTTATGTACAAAATATTCAGAACTTTTCTGAAAAAAAATATTATCTAAATTTGATTTTGTAGTGCTTTTAGGTGGTAACTTTAAACTAGAACTACAAACCCCATAATATTGTCAAAAGTTTAAGTGCCTCTGACCAATTTCTTCAAAGTTCCAATATCAAATTGAACAACTACCTTTCATGAAAACATCATTTTCAGCTTCCCATATAAATTACACTAAGGCGTAGGACTGTGTTGTTCTGAACATTCTTATAATCTTCCTAGAAGGTGATATGCAAATTGTACAATTGCAAATCCCTCTTTTCTTCATCATATCTATGTATTTATGGGGATTAGATGGTATTGACATGTTCAATGAAGATCTGAAGAGGCTCCAATAAGGAGGGGTATTTTAATTTGTATTGAAGATCGTAAGAGGAGAGGAAGATCTAAGAAAACATGGATGGAGGTTAAGAGGAAAGATATGGAGAAGCTTGGAATAACACTCGAGATGGTTCTAAATAGGAATATTTGGCCAATAAGGATCCCTGAAGCCAACCCCAAATAATTGGGCATGGCGAGCTATGTGTTCATGAAACTCGACAAAAAGGGATTCAATCAAAGTAAAGAAAGGTCTTGGAAATATAATGAATGTTAAAGATATGGTGGTATATTATGAGGAGATGGTGACATAACGCATTGTTAACAAATTACCATAATATTGCTTATATTATCAATTTATGCAATGTGATCATTCATAAAAGTGAAGGCCCAAGGATTGATATGTTGAAGTGGGCCAGATCAACCAAGTCTCCTTTTCATTTTGTTAAGCAAAAGAGGCTTTACCAAAATACGCAATGCCTTGCATCCACAAGCCCACATCAACAGCTCATTTGCATAATGCTATAAAAATAAACAAGATAATTATGAAAGGGGATGAGAACCTATTTACGCCAAAAAGATTTTGCAACTTAGGGGAGGAAAAAATGCTGCCCACAGCACGAACTCCAAAGATGACAAGCATAAAATAGTAGAAAATGACATGAAGCATCTAATATTGCTATAAATGTATTTAAATGACAAAATAGTAAAATTGGTATGTGGATTACACAAAAGCATTTTTAAGAAAAAATTGTGGACTTCATATCAAGATTCAAAAGGTAATAAAAGTTGCTGATCTTCATTGAATGAAAAAAAGAATAAATAATGTAAAAGGCCTGGAAAGATGTATTAAAAACCAAGGGAGAAAAAAGATTAGTAAGGTTAACTATACCCATTTATGATGGTTATCCACTGGTTGGGCTAACATATCTAGAAGTCAGCTAAAGTAGGGGTGTGAAAATTAACAAGGAAAGATGGAATATGTCTGCAAAATTATCGAAATTCATAACTCTAGGAAAACACATAAGGGCAGCACTCTAAACAATATAAGTTGAGAAAGCTCAAAGGATGATGATATGAAAGAATTTTGATGAAGATTCAAAGGTGAGGACCTAGTTAACTAGCTTATTCGATAAGATCCTAAAGTAAGAAAATGAGAAGTTATTGAAAGAAATACCGTATCAATTTTATAAGAACAAAACTAATTTACAGTATTGCACCACTTTATGTCACATTAAATTCATAAACTATATCATAGAATCATGGAAGAGGGTGGTGGTACTAAGACAACTAAGTTACATTATTCCCAGAAACCATATCAACAAAATTTTGGGAGTTGAGGGTGCTTTCCAACATCAAATCTAGCATAGAAGATATATGAGAATTTTTCATAAAAGATGCAAATCAAATCACAATATTTCAAATTCTGGGTGGATGGGTTGAAAATGTCTTTTTATTCTTATTTCCAAACCATAGATAGTTGAATAGAGAAAGTGCTAAAAATCACAAAGATACACTGAAAAGAGATTTGGGGCATTAAAAAATTGATATAATACATTCTTTTCCAATACATGAAAAGCAAAGCCTGTAATTTCCGGAGATAATATATAATTGATATTTTGAACTTCATTGTTAGCTCCAAATCATATGGTAGACTGAGGGATGTATCAATATAAAGGAGTGATTCGAAACATGAAGAAGGAAAGACGGGCAAAGGTAGACTGAAAATCACATAGTATGAAGTAGCAAGAAAGAACTTGGCATATCAACATCAGTACTAAACCAAGTGGAATGGAGAAAAAAAGATTCATGCAGCAGACCCCAACTAGTTTGGGATGAGCACTTTGTTAAGTTGACTTGAGTCAGCTCCAAATCAGACAAATAAGAACTTCAGTTTTGAAGGCAGGTCCAAATCAAGTGTCACCAGATAACTTTGTATGTAATGACTCAAATATCAATCTTGGTTTTGACATCAACACATCAATGGTTGGAAGCACTAGCAGTAGGCTAAACCAGTCAGGTATGATGGGATCCCAAATTACACAAACAAAGAATGACATGCCCACATGATATGATAAATGGATACAATAAAAGAATTAGGCAACAACAGTGCAACTATCAACTTTTGTTTTACATTTGCTACATGATAGAGCACGCGGAGGCGGCAAGCATGATAACTAATGCAAGAGTTGTTGATGCACAAGAAATTTAAGCTATCAACTTAAGCAATGAAACCATAAAAACAGTAAACAACCAAAACAGTGAACAAATAGAAAGAATGTACATTCAGCTGTTCAACACAAATGAAACCAGTCCCTAACTTCAATCAGAGTGATGTCCATTGATGCACCAATTCAACAATAGGGACACAGGGTTGATCTTTATTCTCCATTCTGCATAGAATCTTCTCCCATTCTCCTCCATAACATATGGAAGTCATCACCCCAAGCCTGGTTGGCTACCATGCAATTTTGACAACAAACAGTGATTTCAGTTGCCTTATATTTCTTTTTGCACTCTCTTCCATTCCACCATCTCTCCATTTCGAGCACGTACCAGTCATCTACTATGTCTTTTGCCTCTCTGTTGCACTTTGACAAAAAGGGCTGGTATAATAAATAGTTCCCTTATCAACAGCCTTTGTGTTCCCTTTCTCTCTTAAATTTTCTTACCTTTTGTGCTAACCTTTTTCTTATCTTTCCCATTATCCACATGTTAATCCAAGCTTTTCCTCAAAAACATTTTGACCTTTAAGTTTTTCCTGTTCAGAATTACTCCATTTATTAGTGTTAAATCCACCCATTATGCTTCTAGTTTGACCATCTATAAACTTCTGCATGAAATCAGTGGCGCAGAGGATCAGATATAGCCACAGCATAAGATAACAAAATACCACAATATGCCAATACTGTAAAATGTACTTTGGTGCTTGCATGTTCCACCATGTCAAACATGATACAAAAGAAGATTTCAGATAATCAGCACAGTGAGCATTGCAATCCAAAAGTAGTAAATAAAGAACAAGAGGGGCATGGAGTTGAGAGTGGAAGCAGGAGAGAGGTGTTATTGGGAACAATTGCTAAGAAGAAGGCACTAAATAGAGGCAAAGGGAAAAGATGGAGAAGATGGAAAGAGAGAAGTAGGTGCTTGTCATGATTGGACATCATATTCATGACAAAAATTTCAGTATAACAAAAGGCATTCATCTGGTGAATTTACCTCAACAGATGGGACCCCACACTAGAATCATATTTGATGTAGGAAAAGTATACAGGACCGAATGGAAATCTGATACCAAATTTTGGCAAACTCTGATAATGCTAATTGACCATCGGTAGATAACTACTAACCACTAGTTAAAATTGATTAGGTATGAGTTAAACTCTTTAAGCATTCACGGATGAT
Source organism: Phoenix dactylifera (assembly GCF_009389715.1). Classification (NCBI taxonomy): domain Eukaryota; kingdom Viridiplantae; phylum Streptophyta; class Magnoliopsida; order Arecales; family Arecaceae; genus Phoenix; species Phoenix dactylifera. The sequence goes on along the minus strand of NC_052401.1, from coordinate 1,819,659 downwards.
CAAAACAAGAAAAGGATTAAATGTAGCAAGTATTTGAGCAACATATCAAATCAAAATGAGTAACTCATTGCAAAGGCCATAACTACAACCAGTGAGTTTTGCTCCATCTTTTCAAGATCAAAGCAATCATTTTTAGCTAGTCATATGCTTCATGAATGAAAACTTACTTGTTCTTTTCCCAAAATTTCCATGCAACACTAAGCCATTATCCTTAAGACTCTCTGAAACTATCTAAGCTCCTCTTCTTAAAATCGATCAAGCGTATATCATTTAACATGAAAAAACCACATGTTTATGTCCATCACTTCATCCTCGATTGGCTGGGCTTTCAAGCTTCGGCAATTTGCCAGACACAATTATTGCTAAGCCAACTATCCAAAAGATCCCCACTTTGCTACCTAATCAAGCAATTTTCCAGTGTTCAGTCACAAAATGACAACATACATCTCTCTCTGTCTCACTCCCACTTAAAAAGAGAAAGAAATCAGCACATTCTGCATCTAAATAATGAATTGATGCAGCATTGAATCCACAGATTAATTAAAGCCTTACAGCTGTTTGAGTTTATAAAATCAAAAACGCACTAATACAACATCCGCAAGATGCAAGAAAATTCTAGATAAATCTAGGGGGATCTTTAGGCTTTCTCTTGCACATGCTCCTCGCAAAGTGGCAGAAATATGTGATATTGTTGTTTGATTGAGCATAGAATCACAGCTGTTCTTGTCGGTATATCACCCACAGCGATGCTCATCCCTCTTAATACTTTAAACATTCGTTCTAAGATAATTTACAAAATTTGCAGTTCTTTCAAAAGATGTAGATATCATAAAACGATCATAAATAGAGAACTTGGAAGTGAATTTCAGATCAAGCAGCACGTAAACTTTCTACAGAAAGCTCCACCGATTTCAATGCGAGCTTAACCTTCAAGCTTTACGACAGCACCTCAAAACACAAGTAGCATACACTAATTGCTCCAGCTATCATCCATACTCTCAAAAAATGGCAATTTACCTCTGAACGAAGAAAATCAAAATGATCAAATCAACTATTTACTGCTTCAATGCAACAACTATAAAGAGTAACATCTATAGCTTCAGTGGTTAACGTTCCCAAATAACCAACTCCATTTGCAGCAGCAACAGAAAATAGCACGGATCTATAAAAGCAAGAAACCTCAATACAGCACAGTACAACACTTCTGCACCAATTCGACCACTCTAATTTTCTGAAAAACAAGAAATATATCAGGAAAACAGCTAATTTTAGTATTAGATGAAACAGAACGGGGGAATAGCATCAAGAGCACTAAAAGCACGATCAGAACACTCAAGCAGTGGATTTATCGTTTCCATCTCGAACATAGAACAAAATGAACAAACCTCCACATGAAACTCACGGGTGTCTTAATAACTAGGGCATCGGAGACATCATCGGGGGTGATCCGGTAGCCGTCAGCGGCGGAGAACTGGTGGTACTCATCGGGTGCCACGAACGGCGGCTTCGCCGAGGGGAACAGCGGGTGGCGCTTCAGCGGCCGGAAGATCTGCCCGGCCTGCTGCTGTGCCGACCGGTTCCCCGCTGCCCGGCCGCCAGACATCGAGCCCACCGCGGGAGACGAAATCCGATGAAACGGATGCCGAAACGTACACAGATTGGTACTGGAGGCGAAAGCCGAGAAAAAGACCCCCGATTCAAGGAGGGGATCGGAGGGCGTGGCGGATCGGGGCCAAGATCGAGGGGTTGAGGTGGCCGCCGGCGGGGGGTCGCCGGCAAGAGGGGCCGCGGGGGCTAGGGCTTGGGGGATTTGGGATCTGGGGCGGAGAGGGAGGGTTAAAAAAGCGGAGAGCAGAAAACGAGGGAAATTATAGCCTGGACTTCGGATAGATATGGAGGGAAGGCGTGAGTTGAGTGAAATTAAAAAGGAAAATATAGAAATAAAACAAGAAGAATATAAGAAATTGCCAAGAAATCCTCCCCTGTGGTTATTATACAGGGGCAAAAACTTGTATTGACGTCACCGGTCAGCGACGCTCGTTAGTTAAAATAACGGCCCTTAGCTGTTATAACTGTGAAAGAAAAATTACATATACACCCCTCCAAATTTGAGCCATTTATACTAGGATACCAAAAGTTTAAAAAGTGTGAATTAGCCATCAAAACTTCAAATTCGTTACAATATAGACCAACTGTCTATCTTTGTTATGAAATGTTATTACATGGGGATCATCTGAAAACTAAATTTTTGAAAAATTCTAGAGCTATCTTTTCTACCAACTTAGCGATGAACTTTTGTTTTAGTGTAAATTAAAAAGAAGTGCACGTAGATGAATTATAAAGGGCAAAGTGTTTTAATATATGTGCAGGTAAATGAATGATAGAGGATGAGGTATTTTAAGATTTATATAGATTTATGAATGACAAAGGATAAAGTATTTTGAAATCTATGTAGATGGATGGATGAAAGAATATAGTACTTTGAGATTTGTACAGATAGATGGATGATGGAGGATAGAGTGCTTTTAAATCTATATAGGTAAATGAATGACAATGGAGTGTTTTGAGATCTACACAAGTTAATGAATGATAGAGAATGAAGCATTTAGACATCAATGCAAGTAGAATAATAGCGTGCTTTGAGATCTATGCAGGTGGATGAATAACAAAAAATTGTTAATTGAATCTTTTTCATTCTCAACGTGTCATTATACTTTGTCGAATGACAACTAATAAGAGATACTTAAATAATAGCTTTTATCTAACTACTATTTCCTAATCCAACTACACTATGACAGACCTAATAATGTATACTGGGTATGATAGTCACTACTAGGTAACTTAGCATTTGCATTGTTTATCGGACAAAATATTATTGTGAGATTTAAACTTGTATATTATCTAAAAATAATTTTAATAATAGAAAATATAAGAAATATGCCAGAATAGTATTATTTTTATTATTATAATGATAAAATATGATTGATTATCATGTTTAGTTTAAAAAAATTGAGCATATAGAAATAATTTAATCATTACGATGGATGATAACAATTTATACAGAGATATCTACCATTACAATAAAGGTAACAACCATCGATGATTATTGGCCAAAATAGCAACGAAATGTTGGTTATTATTCTGGCATTTTATTAATATATATATATATAATCAGAGTAAGAGGTTCTGAATTGTTATAACGGCCGTCGTTGTGGACTTTGATCCGGTCGCCCACACAACAAAGAATTGTTAGCAGAGTGCCAAATCTAATAAACGGACGGCTGAGATCATCTTGTCTATGCACGTCACCAAGCCACGCCCGTTACTTTAGGAGGGCGTGAAGGTTGGCTATACAACGTTTTTGTCTGTATATAAGACTCACAAAGGAAAAGGTTTTTTTTCTTCTTTTTCATGTTTTTTTATTTTTTTAACACCGTAGTTTGTCCGGCCCGAGCTAGTGGGAACAGCTCACGCTCGTTCGAATCGGCGATGCCCGCGCTTTTTGGCCTTCGTCTCCTCGCGATTTTTCAAGGGAGAAACCCTAGCGGGCGAGAGGAGAGAGCCGTGGGATCTGGCGGGCGGGCTGCGAGTGGGAGGAGCGCCTTCGGGAGACTTTTCCACTAAAGGGTGCGACGACGTGTCGAGAGTCGAGACATGTGACAGCGACTCTCCGTAAAGTAACTGGTGTCGCTGTTTCGCCTCCAACAGCCACCACGAGTCACCTGGTCGGTTGCAATTATATCCCAATACTTTGAGCACAGGTCTTTTGAAATATGTGGGTATAAAAAAATAAGTTTATACCTAATTTTGCATTATATCCCAATAGTTTGAGCACAGATCTTTTGAAATATATAGGTATAAAAAAATAAGTTTATATCTAATTTTACATGAATATCCTTCTAAAATTGATATAATGACTAAAATATTGTTAATGGGTAGATGTGCCCAAAAAAAACATTTAATGGAGGGCAAAAAAGTAATTTCAAAATTTTATTTTATTTTTAATTAAAATACATATGGTTTTTATTAACGGTGTTAGAAGAACCATTATATTAGGAGCATTTGTGCAAAAATAGTATTTTATGAAGATACAAAAATAAATATAAATTTTAAAAGGATATTTATGCAAATTTAAATTTTTAGAAAGGTATTCGTAAAAAAAAACTCTAAAAAAAAATTGTCTCAATGCACTATAAGAATGAACCAAATGTATGCAATTTTATCAAGGTTATTCTTATATTTTGAATTCGTAACACTTATATCACAATATATCAAGACCAGCCTTCTTAAGACATATAATTTCTCGAAGAGCATCCTTGTCGAGTATCTTGTCTCTCATACTTGAAAACTTTTATTAACACTAGTTTATTGAAATTGGAACTGATCAGTTCATGTTGTTTTTAAAAAAAATCTCTGAGGAAAGGGAGGGAATAATCTCGCCCAGCTCATTGAGATTTGATTTTCTAATGCGAGTTAAGATGCATGTTAACAGCCATGAAAATACATTACCAACTTCCATATGGCTAAATTGGGCATGTAATTGCTATCGGTATTGTTGTGGTTCAAATTTGGCCCAAGAGTGACCACGCCGGTGGAGTCGAGGAAGCCGCCGGTGGTTGAAAAGGGAAGACAGGAGCCACCTCCTGCGCGACGGCCACGGACCTGCACAAAGCCTCACCGGTGTTTCCGATGAGGGGCCTCCGACGTTCAAGTTAGAGTGGGGTAAATTTGGTCCAACCAAAAGTTTCTTAAAAGTTACCTGATCGAGTTATTTATAGTCTCGGTGGAGTGGCCCAGTGGCAGAGGCACTGTCAGCCCTCATCATGAGGGGGCGTGGCTCTGAGCCGGATGACGCGCAGCTTAGGCTAGTTGGTGGCGTGCAGTACCGCCTATTCTTGAGAACTATAGGATGTTGACAGTCACGACAGGGTATGGTCGGAGTAGTTAAGGTGCCGTCTGACTGCTGAAGGCCGATTATGGAGACGTGATACGGTAGTGTTGTGAAGTACGGCCACGTAAGTGGGCATAGGCCTACACATGGGTGCGGTCGTTGGCGAGGCTGAGCTCGTTAAGTAGTCGCGTCATGTATTTGACGAGATCAGCTTGGCGGTGCTGGGAGTAGCTTGGCTTCTCGAGTTCCGAGGCGTGCTCGGTGGAGCGCCCCGAGCTCGAGGATCGGGGCGTACTGCTGGGGTAGGCACCTCGAGCTTCGTCGGGGTGGGTCGGCGAATGTCTGGAGGCGTTCAGAGCTTGGTCGAAAAAGTCGGCGAATATCTGAAGTTGGTGGAGCTTTTAACAGAGTTCCGAAGTGGAGCTGACTTTAGGTCAAAGTGATAACAAGTTTCAAGACCTGCAACAGGCCCACAGGTACAACATTCTGCCTATGCTCAAGTTTTAGATGGACGAATTGGTTTTCCAGGTAGTAGTTGAGAAGTGGATATCTTATTCTAAATGGGAAGGTTGGTGAGCATTCTTTGCTTCACAGTTTGGCTAACATCCAAATACCCTCTGAGATCACAGCATTCTTAAAATTTGATAACCCTGTCGTGATGCCCTGCACCTCTGCTATCACCTTAAATCCAAGAGGAACAAAGAAGAGCACCTGAAACAACTCTGTCGCACCAATATTACTCATTATTCTTGCAGTCTAAAAGTACCATGGAAACCTGATTAGCCTGATGAGGAGCTTGCAAACAGATGACAGGATCATCACTTTCAAACAAATACATAAATCCAACGCCTTTTGGCTTCTGCTGGTAAGTAAGGGTGAGCCGAGTACTATCATCCCTGTTTCTTTACTGGTCATGAGCTGGGGCTCTCTTGAGTTCTGTGCTCAATAAACTCCATTGGTTTCTCAGAGTCAGCAAGCTGGCCAGGAAGTGAACATGGCATGATACTAAAATGTACAGACCAAGCAGAATCAACACAATCTCAATCCCATATTTAACAGACTGGTACAAACAGGAACTATAATGCATATCTAATTTCACCATTTTATACTGTATTGGGAGTGATAGCACTATCTTCTTCCACAAAATTCATTCAGATTTTAAAGGCTGTAAATTGTCATATATGACAAAACCAATAGATCTACCAGGCCTAGACACCTCCATTATATTATAATCACTCGAAACAAAAAGGAAATGACATCCTACTTAACCAAGTGAGCCAGATCTGGGTCATCCATGTCCAGATCCAGCCAGCCATAAAGCTGCATGTATTCAATATAATGGTCAGGGGGCTTTATAGCAGGAGGGTTCTTTGGGGTGAAACCATGAAGCCTTTGAACATCACGAGCAAGCCATCTACCATAGGCTCGGTCCAATGGAGGCATGACCTTAACCAGGATCTCCTCGCGCTCCTGCTTGGCAGGCTTATTCCCCATGTCAATTCAGAGAATTCTGATTGCGTGCCACCTGAATCTGAAAAGGCAGAGGATCAGATTTGTGAGGCTGAAACAAAGGCACAAATAAGGATCAGTCTTGTGAGAAACTGTGCAAGAGAACTTTTAAGGGAATGCATTAAGTTGTTTTCGAAAAAAAAAATCAGTAGCATATTAAGATGCCACATTAGATGCTAAAACAGACTTTGATCAAAATTGAGTGGTGCACAATAGGGGTGCTGCTATTTTCTTCTGGGAAGTCAAGCCTCAAGGGCCATCACAAAACTGTAATATGTTACACTGCACATAAATATGCCATTTCTAACATTCTGCATCTTTTTTCCTTTTGACAAAATTTCTAACATTCCACATCATTTGCTTAGAAAAGCTACCTCCCATTGTACCCTTCAGAAGTACAGACATACATACAAACATATTTATCCTCTTCGAGAGAGAGGGGGGGGGGGGGGGGGGGGGGGTGGAGGGGTTCCTGAAAATGCCGAGTATCCTCAAAATTTTGGCTTCACACTTGTCTTATACACAAACATGATCAGCACTACTTAATCTAGTTCTCGGTATATGAACTTTCAAGCCAACTTCTAACTAAAAGCAGTTCGAGTTTACAAGGCACAACTCAACACATTGAATGCTACTTAAATCATGTAGGCCTCCGCAACAGCCTTCTTTGGCTTCTAAACACCTTGGAGGTGTCATGAGACTTCTACTTCTCCTGCTAATTGATCCAAGTCCGCATGCATTTGTGATGCATGCAACTGAACTGCTCCCCATATTGTTCAGATATTTTATGTCTGAACCAAATACCCATTGTCCTCAAGCAAAGGGAGAACAGTCCAGGTCTGCACCTTTCTGTTACATTTATTCCATGTTAAACCCCCTCTACGTCCAAAATTCCAACCTCCTGCAGAAGGCCTTCATGCGTGTCTTTACTGGTTATTCATGACTAGAATCCTGCAGGTTCTCTGCGCATGAGGGGAAAAAAAAAAACATACTGCAGGAGTTGATTGGGAGCCTCATGAAATGCTCTAGGAGTTTAGCATGTGCTGGACTTCCCACATTTTTACTAAAGATACAGTGCCATTTATAGTGACTTTCCCATTATATATAGAGTAGAAATTATCAATTCAATAACCAAAAAGCATCCATATTTTATTCAGGAAAGAATAATCTCATTTGATTTTCCTTCAGCATGGAAATCCAAGATACTTGAATCCTTGCATATTCTTCCAACATTCTTGATCTCGTTACCTTTTAAACATCCTAAGGAACCCCCTACTCTTTTCCTGCATACATACCCCAATCTATGATCACCTTTCCATGCACTAGATGACAGTATGAGAGAAAATTACCCAACAACTGATGAAAGAAAATTTTCAACCAACCACAAGAGGACATTGCCCGCCTTTGTTTAAATTTACATAACATGACTTTTTGCAGTCATTAACACCAAAATACTTTGATATAATGAAAACTGTACAATAACAACAACCAGAAGAACAAAAATTGGATCTATGTAGGGTTGTCTATCCTACCCACTGCTTCCAAAATGACATGAAATTTGAACGGCATAGTAAATAATGTTTATCAAATATCGTCAAAGAGATATGGCTGAACAAATGATTCAGGTGTAGGCTTGCCAGTCAGCACATATCGTGCCAATGCCAACATTCTGCATTGTTTTGCTCTTGCATATCCATGCAAGTATGCAGTTTTGATTTTTAATAGCCTTACTTACCTCAACCAAAAAAAAAAAAATTATAACAGCCTCACATTGTGATGGACTAATGGTCACTATGCCAATATCATTCAACTTTAGCAGCTTCAAATAGGTTCCTAAATCCCACCAGAATGTTGCAGACTAATAGCATCATGTCATGCCTAATTTCTTACTTGGGTTTTCATATCACCCTCTTGCTATACAGTCGATACATTTACCCCTTTGATTTCATTCATACAACACACCATCTAAACTCATTCCCTTTCATCAGTCCCAGCCAACCTTCAATCCCAACTTAATCATGATACAAATATCAAGTCTTGACGTAATCATTTAGCATCAGCTTCAAATAAGTTCTTTGTCATCATATGTTATCAAGGATTGCAACCTCGTGTTCGCTTATCATTCCGCAGCGATCGCATCCCACGCTTTCGAAAAAAAATCCCACATCATAATCTTACAAAAAAAACTCACCGAAAGAAACGATGATTATATTTCTAGAGAAAGAGGGCTTAATCAGGGGAAGGAAGGAGAAGATTGCAAGTTTTTTCTGATTTGAAGAAGCCATATAAGGAGTTGATAGGAATTGGGAAACTCGAATACTTTCGAATAATAGCGATTCCAGGACCAATTAAGGAAAAGAACCACGGAAAAAATTGAAAAAGAAAAGGGGGTGTCAGAAGAACCGCACCTGTGATGCCGATACCTCTCGCACCTTTCGCGATTGGTTCGGTGGGTATTCCTTGGGGATATGGTAGTGCCGGAGACGACAGGGTTCAGATGCGCCGCGGGTACAGGTTAGTCGCTCCGTCTCTCTCCGCCGCATGGGGTCCAAATTGTCCAATAACACTCTAGAATTTTTTTTTTTTTTTTTTCTATAGGGATCCCTCATACACAACTAAAATGAGTACACCTAAAATCAAAATATATAGCAAATCTTGTAATACCATGGGCAACATTTTTTTTAATTTATAGAGTCCCTCAAGTGAGCGATCACGTACGAAGCCATTTAATTCACAATTCTATTAAAATCTGATGTTCTACGAAAGCAAAAAAAATGGACCCCTTGAGTCCCTTCCGCCACACCCTCTCCGCTAGCCGGTTCCAGCAGTACAATGGACGCTTCACCACACTTGCCTACGGGCGACCACTCCAACTAGATCCCCGGTCGGTCCGGTCCGGTCGGGTTCAACTCGAGATCATGTGGCGCCGGTTCAACCCCCCTCCCCTTCTCCCTTATCCACGCTCCCGGTGACAGAGGCAGCGCGAAGGAGAGAGAAAGGGAGCGCTCCGTCGCCATGGCTCGCTCCGTTCCTTCTATCGTCTCCTCGAACTCGAACCCTAGGGTCTTCCCCTCCAAACCTTTGGCGCCCATGGCTTCTTTGCCTTCCGCGCCGGGGCGTCTTTCCAAAACCCTAGCCATCCCGAAGAGCTTCCACGGCCTGCGGAAGGACTTCCAGCCTCGCTCCCTCTCCGTTTGTCTCCGCTCCCAAATCCTCCCGAAGAAGCTTCGTCGCGAATGCCGTCGGCGGGGTTGTTCTCCCAGACACCAGGAATTTCTATTCTTATTATGATTTGATGGCGTTTCGTTCCTGTTGCCGGATTTCCTGGTCAATCTAGGTTATTCTATTCTCGATCCCGTCACTCTTATCAGGGTTTTGGATTTTTTGTTTTTTCCAGTAATTGATTGTTTCTCGTGGTTTTTCTAATGCAGCGGCAATACTCTTTGGGTTATCGTTGTTTTTTTTTCTTGTTTTACTTCGCTTGAGTGCTTTTTTGGGTTCGGGACTTTTAATCTTCATTTGCTGAGTGAGTTGATTATTTTTTCAGAATGAGCTGCCACTGGCTGGAAATCTGGCGCTAGATTTTGAAGCTGAAGCAGTCTTTGATCAGGAGTTCAGCAAGGTACACACAATTGCATTCGATTTTGGTATTCCTTCCTCTCTTTTGTTTGTTCTCTGGAAAATTCGGCTTTGATAGTAGGTTCTCCCTGTATTATGATTACAGTGGCGATGGTATTAATTAGAAGTTGCGATACATGCTGCACATTCCACTAAATTGGATAATGCATTGCTTGTAGCTGTTGTCCTCTACGAGAAGATTACGATCTTTTTGCCCTTTGTCTTAGAAATATCCTGATAATCTAATCCAACAAAATAAGAGCATTCAGCAGAGTTGAGAATGCTCGTGTGCAATGTATCAGCATATTTTGATTTAAGTGGCCGTAAAGCCTAGGACCATCTAACAGCTCATGGTAGGGAGATCTCCAGTGGGTTTTCAATAGCGATACCCAACAATTTAAACTGAGAAATGCTTTCTTCATAATCATGGGGAAAATATTGTTGACCTCCCGTTTACCTTCTTATTTGCCATTTGTTTTTTTCTTTTTTCAATCTATGGCTGGTTGTTGGTCATCTATATGCTGACCAAGGGTGTTTATTTGTTAAAAGAACAATAATGACCTAAAGGGATATTAAAATATCTCAAGAAACAATTATGGTAAAAGGGAAAAAAGTACAATACAGATGGCATATTTGATGATTTTGGATATTGGAAATTACTGGAAAAATAAGAAAATTGAAACTATGGCCATGACTGATATTTGTTTCATTGGTTGGTCCTGGGAGGCTTCTTTGTGCATGTGTTTTCACTAATTTTTATATCATCAAAGCTTTCTTTGGTTTCTTGTCAAAATTTATTGTTAAAAAAAAGCTTATGCAAAAAACCTGTTTCAATTTTATATCATGCACGTTTCAAGAAATTGGCTGTAGCTGACTTAGAATATGGGCTTACTGCATAGGTGAAAATTTTGGTCGCAAGCTAGTCTAATCATTATGCAAAAGATACTCAAAATTATTCAAAAAAATTGAAATGAGTAATTCAGAACTGTGTGGTATTGTATATTTTTATGGTATTGTACTGTGTAGGCATTGAGTTACTAGCAGTTGCTACTCTGGTCTTTCTCGATATGGGAATTACTCTGAAGATATTGGAAGGTATTGGTCAGTAAATTATAATTCTTTGGAGCTAAGTCTAAATACCATTATGGATGCATTTGTGTGTGCCTATGCATTTCTGCACATGCAAGTCTGCACTCCAAGCTTATGGCTGGAGCTAGACATGCCTGCGCAGGGGGATCATGACAGTCGCAACAGTAGTAAACCTAGTTGTAAAGTCATTGACTCTGGATAAAAGGTTATTCTGCACTTAAAGGGCTAACATGGAGCATGCAACCAGACAACTTGCTGCTAGAATCTGTCAATGTCCTTCATAATATCAAATAGGATGAAGAATTGGCCAAAGCAGCCATGCACCACATGCTGTATCAGCTTTATGAATGACTTAAGACCTCCACTGTTGATTTTTTCCTTCTGGTTTTGTCATTAGTGATACTTGTTATGATGCTAAACAACACCATGAATGCATCATCCACAGAATAAAACAATTCCTTTTCCCTTGCCAAGAAATGATTGCTTGAGAACTTTTAATTTGTGACATCTTTCTTGTGACGAAATGAACTATAAAGTGTTGTTTGGAAGTTAAATTATCATGGTTTAAGTTTTTTAGTTCTGCAGTACATTTTGGTCAGCCTGGCCCAAGACATTCTAGCAGAATCCAGGTGAAATTAGTCTTCCAGTAAGGTAGTGCTGGCTTAGGTTAAACCTAATGTGCCCAGAAGTGAACGAAGAGGTCCAAAACATGGTGATTTCTGTTTCAACACTGGTCAGATTCTAAATCCCAGTAGCTTTACATGAACTTGATTGTCAAGCCAAGATGCTTGTGATTACCAATTACTTGATTAGTAACCTTGCAAGTGGACGGAGTGTTGATGAAACCATGGGGACGCTTCAGGTAAAATTGGAGAAGAACGTTCAGAGCTCTCGTTCTGCTTTATAACAAGATGTGTTTCATTATTTGGTCGGTCACTCCAATTTGCATCCCGTAATCCATTTTTTGCCTGGGGGATGAGCTGTTTCCTGAAAGCTACCAAATCATACATTTTGCTTAATATTTCACCAATAAATTTTAATAAATACAGTTTGTTGCAGCAGTAACCCACTCAAGAACTATCAAATAAATCTAGAATTTGTGATATCTTTTTTGTGGCTGCCAATTTAGATTGCAGATACCTCTCCTGTTGCTTGGATTATTAACCCTGTAAATTTTGTAGGCTAGATAAACTCTACCTGCCCAGATTAATTCAAACTTCTTTACTGTGCTTTTCAGGCATTGCAATATGTCCAAGAGAACCCAGATGAGGTCTGCCCTGCAGGATGGAAGCCTGGGGAGAGGTCTATGAAGCCAGACCCTAAACTCAGCAAGGAATATTTCACAGCTATATAGGAACTGTTCCATTTTGGCTGCTGCTGGTGCTGTGCTATCTGTAAGAAGTGGAAACCAGTCCGTTACCCTGCATTGCATAAAGTCCCTGGATGTCGAGCCGAGGTGTATCCACTTCATGAATTTTTCATGGACCCATACTCGAATAAATGTGAGGGACTTTCACCCCTCCTGATTTTACTTCATGTATAAGATTTCTGTTCGTGGGTTCATATTTATGCCCGTGCTCAGTTTAATGGAGCAGAAGCTCCGCAGACAGCATGTGTTCTGTTAAATGCAGATCGATGAACTGCAGTTGTCATCTTATATCAAATGACTAAGTGGCCGGCAGAACAAATTGCAACTGGAGTTGCGGAATCTTAGCTGCTTGTGCTTGGTATTGTTAAAGTACAAACTTTTTATTTATTTCTTTATTTATTTATTTATTATGCTGTGATGAGAGTGAGCAGAACTGCTGACCAGTGAGTTTAAAGGCTGAAAGCTTGTTAAAAGCAATGAGAGGTTTGCTTGTCAGGGTTATCTATTGTTGAGATGTATTTTCTTGCATGCTATCCTTCCAAGTAGGAGCAGCTGACCAGTCACTACTGTTTGTTATCGCATCAATATATATGCAACAGCGGTATGTTACGAATTACTGGTCTGCCCAACTTGATTCTATTAAACTATCGCTCCTCCTAGTTGTGAGGTAATGGATGCCAACTTAGAAATGCTCTGTTCTGGATCACCCTTGCTATCTTGCAACCTATGTAACACATACAAAGGGAGAGATTAAGAGACTATAGAGGATACAACTGCTCATCTCTCAGACCATAAGAATATGGGTCTACTCTTGATTCGTGTTGCTAATTCATGTTACTCTCACGGTATGGAGAGTCAGAGCTGCCTCCTTTTTGACAGGAAATAGTGGCAAAGAATACTGCTTACTGGATAACAATGTTAAAGCTTGACTGGCTTGTTATGCCACTTGACCATGTCAGATGGCTATGCTAAACTTGAAATGTAGAAGTTACTGACCTTAACCTGCCATAGGTTCCAAACTCCCCGCATTTACGGATGAAAAATGTGACACAGCTCATTAAGCTGTACGACAATCAGAGTTGCCATATGAAAACTAGTTGAAAAAAATACTTCTAGCTGACTAACTGGTTTGCAAGTGCCAAAATGCCTAATGATAAAACATATCGATTTGTAAAGTTGTGTTCCAGATTGTTTTCGATGGCAATCCTGAAATAGCAGGTGAAGTACATGTCCTCATCGAACATGGCTGCTTTTGTCCAAAACCCGATCAAACGATCCCTGTCTTGCACACCAAAAAAAAAAAGAAAAGACTCCTCAGATTAGCTCCATTCAGGCTCTCCAATGCTTAAATAAGAGAGAACTTTGGTAGAACAAGAAAGCTAAGGAAAAAATAATTAAACAAAGGCTCTTTCTTTTAATGAATTCATGCTCTACAGTCTTTGTTTCATCGGGAAGAGATTTAAGCTTTGTTTAATTGGGGCCCAAAAGTTCGAATTTAAATAGTACCACATCCTTTTTTTTTTTTTCGCCACATGTCACCTCCTCATTGGTTGATATATTTTAGCCACATCAATAGCCAATGATTCTTACCAAAAAAAAAAAAACTTGCCAATGAAATTGCAGCATATCAACCAAGAAAACTGGCAAAACATATTTGAACATATCAATCTACGAATTTGTGTCTAAAAGAATGTCTTAGATGGCAATACTAGAATAGAAGGTGAGCTACATGTCCAGGATGTCCTCATCAAACATGGCCTCCCAGTCCTAAAATGCTTGCTGATTTAACTATGCCATATCAACCGATAAATTTGCGTTTCATGCAACATTCTAGATGACCATCCCAAAGTAGAATGCGAATATATATGGCCTGAGCCAGCATCAACCATGGGCTCCACCTTGCTTGCTAATAATAATTTGACATATTAGTTCATAAAGCTGTGAAACCGCGGGGAGACAGCTGAGCTGCGCTCCCTGTAAACAACCAGCAACATTAAATCGACTGCTTCGTGCCCAAACTACTATTTAAGCAACCCTTCTTATTCCCACCGCACGTGACCAGAATCGAGTTGGGTCCGCTCCCAATGCGATCTCCCAACATTCTCCTCCTTCCCACGTAAGCCGATCCGCTAGTCGCCTTAACCTACCAAACACCTTACACCACGTCCAGCCTAACTGACAGGCACCGCCTTCGCACGTGCCGCCATCTAATCCAGCACAAGCCCCCTCCTCCTACGATGTCTCCTGTTTTACACCAGAAATCCTAGTGTCCATCAGGGGAAGCAGATATCCGCTACGCTTACCCGCGAGGCAGGGGAAAGGAGGGGACGTTAAAGAAATAACATAAGAGGCTCATTAGCTGCATGCAGCGAAGGGTTTGATGGAATCTGATACAAAAGATTAATTTGCGATACCATCCCAAAGTGACCGTGATGGAAAAAATTTCTATAAATAACGAACGATAGCTCTCTCTACTTTTACCTTTAGAGAAACAAAAAAACAAATCAAAGAAAGTAAGAAAACGGAGACGGAGCCCGAGCCAATATCGGTCTCTTCCTCGTCTCCTCCTCCTCCTCCTCCTCCTCCAAGGAAACGGGAGAGAAAAACCCTAATGCTTTTTCTCTCTTTTGATTCGAGGATGGGTTGGTTTGGAGGAGCTGAAATCGTCTCGTTTCAAGTAAGCCATTTTAATTACATCGGATTATAATCATCGGTTTTTTCCTCGTTCTTTTTTTCTAGTTTTTTTTTATTGGGTTAGGTTGAAGTTTTTCGGAGTTTTGAACTGATTGGAGTATTCTTTTTTTTAGGAGTAACCGATTGGAGGTTTATAGACGGAGATTGCTCGTCTTTGGTTGTTTCTTTCTTCCGGTGTTGTCTTTTTGATGGTGCATTGCATTAATGTGATTGGTTGATTGCATGTGAAAACTTGGTACTGCTCGTTAGTTTTCTAGGAGAAATCCGGATCCTTTTTTTTGGGTTTTGGTGCTTTTTCCGATCAAATTAGAGAAACAAAAACCACTTTTTCATCTATTGGATTGAAGGTTTCAACAGGATTGGAATATATCTTCTTTCTGGATTTGTTTGGAGGTTTATTACTTCTAGGATTTCTATTAATTTGCGGCAAAAAGGCGCTGGCCTTTCTTTATGTGGGTGTGTGCATGCGTGTTTTTTGGATGATCTATTTGGTTCTTGAATTGTGTTGGTGCCATTGAAAGCCGGAAATCGGTGGTTTTGCAGGATTAGTTTGTCTTGGCCTAGGGTTTTGCTCTAATGGCTCCCCACCCATGGAGAATTCGACTTTGAATGGCTCGTTCTTGGTCCTAAACTTGGGAAACAACACTGTTGGATTGGGCAACTCTTCTGCATTTCCGGTGGCTTCTAATGCTTTCAACCAGAACACAGTAGAGGGGACTCCCAATCTTAATGCTGTCAGCAAAATGGACACTTTATCTAATTCAACAGATGAAGCATCATCGGCATCAGAAAGTCAGAAAGGTAAAAGGACCTCCAGCGAAATGCAGGATCCGGATTGGGTGCCAGAGAAGAAGGCCAGGAAGAGCAGTAGTTCAGCAAGCAGACCCACCAGACCGAAACAAGGGCAATCAGTCGGTAAGAATGCTTCCGAGATACCACCGGTAGGAGACAACAGTATGTTTGGCTCCAAATCAGGACTGCCGCCCCCATACCTAGTGAACCTTTTGCAATTCTTTGGATGGAGGGTGATATTTCGGCCTGGCTTTGGTGACTACATTTACATCTCTCCCAATGGTATTGCTTATTATTCCCTTCCCAAAGCATTCGAGACCTTTCTACATGGTACTTCAAAGTATAAGGAGAAGGCATGGAGTGCATCCCAATTCCGGGAGAACAGGGGGCTTGATGGTACCTTTGTTGGAGGGCTCTCTGCGAGCAATGTAGGCCTGCAAAGCGGAGCAGCAGCTCCCGGCAACTCCATTGCAGAGATCCCTGCTAGCAATGTACCCCTGCAAAGTGGAGTTGCATATGAGGGCGGTGGTAAGAAGGGGAAAAGCATCAAGACAAAGAATTCTACAATCAGAGAGAATGTGGAGCCTGGAATGACGAGCAATGTAGGCCTGCAAAGTGGAACAACATCTGATGGCAATTCCATTGCAGGGCTCCCCTCCAGCAACGTAACCATGCAGAGTCATGTTGCAGCTGAGGGCAGTGGCAAGAAGGGCGAAAGCATCAGGACAAAGAATTCTACAATCAGAGGGAATGTGGAGCCTGAAATGACAAGCAAAAAGCCTCCCCAGTTAAAACAGTATTCTGTCTATAAAATTAGCAAGGCTTCATCAAACATGCCAGGTACGGTGGTATCTGAAGGAGCGAACCAGGTGGTTTCATCGAGCATGGTAGACGAGAAAACAAAATTACATGTCGAAGATAGATGCTTGGACAATGAATCCAATAAGATGGCTGGTAGCTGCAGTTTGACTATAGAAAATGATAGACCCTGTACAAATGGCACACGCCAAGATGGAGAATTGCTTGAAGTAAGGAAATCTATGCAAATTAGCGGGAGACATGTTCCTGTAGAAAGTAAAGTGGATAATGCAGAAACTGACGGCAACTTCTCATATTTGTCTACATGCAGAGTCAGCGGAAATGCAGTAAATGCAGTGAGGGGCAAGGAGGAGCAGAAATTTAGAACTTCACAAGCAAAAATTGTGCTTGATAACATGCCTGAAGTATGCATGATAGATCAATCATCGAACAATGAAGTCAGAAAGTCAAAATCCAGCAGTATGGGGGTTACAAGAAATACACATAGCAGCACAACCTGTGTGGAGAAAGATAGCCAAATAGTTGGAGTTAGGAGGTCCAGGCGTGCAAATAAGAAAAATGTTCCAGTGGATTCAGAAGTGCATGCAGAATTGATGGTAGAAAACAACTTGGCTTCATCTAAATCTGTTGTTAACACAGCTCCTAGAAAGAACAAGGGAAAGTCATTAGTTTCAGAGAGTGTAATAGATGAGAAGATGAATTTTAGTATGACAGGCAAAAGCTCGGGTTCTGAAGCTCAAAAACTGGACTGCAGCATTGCAATCCTTTCACGTCAAACTGATGTCAGTGATATGCATCAATCTGGTGATGTACTTGGAGTCAGGAGATCTGTGCGTATAAACGGCAAACATGTTTGTGTAGATGATGAATTGTATGCAGAAATGGGGGTTGATGATACCTTTTTAGATTTGTCCAAGTTTGCAGCCAACACAGTGCTGAAGAATCAGGAAGAGCTAATAACTAATTTCTCCGGACTCAACGACAAGGAAGGAAGAAGTCCTGAATCAGATAATATGCAGTTGAAGCAAACTAACAGTAAGAAATCAGACAGCCAAAAATTCAGAACACCCAAACAGGTGGAGAGTCATGATTCTAGAAAAGGTGGCAAGGCAAAGAATCCAGGATCGGAAAAATCCTCTGCTTCTCAAAAGGAGATTGAGGTGGCTAAAAGGAAGCCAGCTAGTGGTGGAAATTTAAATACAAAACAAAAGAAAAAGCGGAGTCGTGGATGCAGTCTAATTGTTAGGAGGAATGGAAAAGAAAATCATCATGAAGAGATCTCATCACAAACAAAACTTACTATACTATCTTGGCTAATTGATTTTGGCATTCTAACAGAAAACGAAAAGGTTGTTTACATATCAAAGAACAGCATGGGTAACATTCCTAATGGTTTGGTGACTAGAGGAGGAATTTGGTGCGACAGTTGCAAGGAGGTTGAGCCATTGTCAAAATTCAAAGCTCATGCTGGCAGCGATCTTTACCTGCCTTGGGATAACATTTTCCTAATGTCAGGAAAAACATTAACACAATGCCTCCTGGAAGCTTGGGAGAAGGAAAAGAAACTTAATAAAGTTGGTTTTCAGACAGTAGGAACTGTTGGTTCAGATCCCAGTGATGACACGTGTGGGGTTTGTGCAGATGGTGGGCACTTGATATGCTGCGATAATTGCCCTTCGACTTTCCATCAGGACTGTGTGATGCTTAAGGTAGTAGCTCATGAACCAGTTGCTCCTATATAGTCCCACCTCTTTTACATTTTAAAAGTAAATAGACTTGTCTGCTTGACAAAAAAAAAAAAAAAGAAAAAAGAAAAAAGGCTCAAAAATCAGGTGCATGCACATAAAAAAATGACCAGAATCAAAAGATAGACCAAATTTTGATTGTCATCCATGTATATTTGTAACTTAGGTGAGGTGGTATAGATCAAATTCTCGGACATCTTACAAAACTCCTATAGGGAACTCTTGTTAACATGCTTGTTGTGATATTATGAGCAGAATGTAACTTTTGCTTTGAATTTTCCTTTTTCTAAAAAAATTATTGTGATTACGGCCTTGATGGATCATAATGGTGCTTCTGAGATATAGTTTTGCTAGAAAGGATTATTTGCTTATCATTTTTTTTGTGCTTCTGAAAAACTGTTTTACTGAAAAGATGTTTTTTATTTATTTTATTTGGTTATTTCATTTTTCTAGTCATTTTTAAGAATAGTCTTTTACTACTCTTTTCCCTTATTCCAATATTAAATTTGATGAATATTATTTCTAACATCTGCATTATATGGCACCAGCATGGTCTGTCAATGAACTTCTTTTATTACTCCTTTTGAGTATACTGTGCGCATCCATGGTAAGTTCCCTAAAGGAATGCTTGTCTTCTTTCAGGCTCTTCCAGAGGGTGCTTGGTACTGCCCATATTGTCGATGTGCCTTCTGCATGGTAGCTGAGCATGGATCAAAAAGAGGTCCTGACACCTCAGCTTTGCTTCTGTGCAAGCAATGTAGACGCAAATGTAAGTATTAAGTCAGTGCTACGTGCTTCTTTTTAGTGTTATTTTTTACTTACCTTTGGCCTATCCTCAGTGTTCTTCTAGTTAAGTGATGACTGAAGTACTTGAAAATTCTTTTGCAGATCACCAACAATGTGCCTGGGGGAATGACATTAATGAGATTGGTTCAGTGCCAATTTCATTCTGCGGGAAAAAATGCAAGAAGGTTTCATTTGGTCTTGGATAACCTTTTAGTTTCCTCTAGCATTATATTGATGCATTTACATTTTAAAACAACCATGGCATAACCATGTAGCCTCATCAAGTGAACCATGGTCAAAAGTGCCAATATGTTTGTTTTTTTTTAATATAAAAAATGACAAGAAAGAGTTAATGTTTCCTTGACTGATTTGCTGTTCTATTTGTATCTTGTTAAATAAGCCAGAAGTGGAGGAGAAAATAACCTGAGCATAAATTTATGTATGAACAGAAACACATCTGTTTTCTTTTTGCTACTGATGTGAGACTATTAGCATCTTTCCTGCTTGAATTTCATCTTTTTATAATAAGCTGCCTGTCGTGTTAAAAACAAATTGCACATGCTTGTGTAGATGCCTGAAATTCTTCTGAAAACATCTAGGATTAGGTTGTGAGGGTTGAGTAATTTGATATGCTCTTAATTGAGTAGTCAGTGTGGCTAGGTGCAAAAGAGTTCTGTATTGAGTTTATAAAGGATGAGAGAAAAACAAATGTGCACAAAAGCCTGCAGCTATAATTTGTATCTTGTGGCAAGGACAAGGAAAGACAGTTCTAGGTCTACATGTTGGTTTGGAAACCATATATTTAGATGGGAATTGAACAAATACAAAAGGTAATAATATCCAGATTTCCTTTCTAGTTTTTGGCCAATATCTTTTTTCTTCTTCATTATTATATAATTTTGATGACTTGCACAAGTCCAGCCGGTGGTACTTCATTCATATGGTTGTTTCCTAGAATCGTGCTTTCTAGTCCTTAATCATTATCATGCTTGTTTTATTATTGCAGCTGGCCACTCAATTATCAGATATGCTTGGTGTCTCAAATTCTATGGAAGGGGGGTTTTCATGGACTCTATTGAAATGTCTTGATGAAGAGGAGGGAGTCATCTCTCATGAGAAATTACCTTTTATTATGGAATGCAATGTAAAACTTTCCATGGCTCTCTCTGTACTGAACGAGTGTTTTGTTCCTCTAATGGATCAAAGGACAGGTGTGGACGTGATTTGTCAAGCAGTTTACAACCGTGGGTAAGTTTCATCTTTGTCCTTTCATCTGAATTCTCTGATAAAATATTTAGCTGCGTCATCTTGCTATCTTTTAAGAGAGCTGCTGTTCATGTCTATCTTGGATCTAGCTATACTGTATTATGTAATGTTCATGATTTTTTCTTTGAGTTCTTTGAAAAGCTTTAGCATTTAAATTTCAGAGGAACTTTTCTTTTCTTCATTACAGCTGGACAAATCTTCTGAATTTTATCCATATCCATAAAACTCTCTATTATGATGGCAGCAGGATTATTATTTCTTGTTCTTCATGAGGTTGTTATGCTTCCTCTTTTAGTTTTATTATTATCTGTCAAATCCTATCAATGTAAAATTTTTACTCTTTTTTTCTTATTATGCTCGTATAATTCCAAATAAACAACTGATCTCAAGCTTAAGGTACCTATTTTTTTAATACCATGATTGAAGATGTGATTTCAATATTTCAGTTCAGTTTTGATGATGCAAACTATCCTGTAATCATCTAGATTATTGGGGATCATACATGCACCATTTTCTGTAATCCATTTTCTGATTTCAGTCTTGAGGAACTTACTTCTTCGATATATTAGGTGTATAGATGATAATAATTGTTTAATTTGTTTCCCAGATCAAATTTTAATCGTTTGAATTATGAAGGATTTCATACCCTAATTCTGGAGAAGGATGAGGAAATTATCTCAGTAGCTTCACTGAGGTTTGTATTCATACCTGGTTTTCCTCTTTTATCGCCACTATATATATATATATATATATTCATTATTTTTCGTTTTGGCTCTCTACTTAGCTTGTACTTTCAGCCGTACTCCTTAGTCAATGAAAAAACTAATATTTATCTTTTTTTCTTTTGATATGGGCAAATAAGTGGAACCATTCCCTACAAGAAAAGTGTATTAACATCTGAAGGTGTGCAAAGAGAACTGCTCTTAGCCTTTAGCAGGCAAGCAGATGTAACATTGACATTGCAAGGATATATCTTACCAGTAGGTTGGATTTGGTTCAAAAAATTAAAAAAAATTAAGCCATCTTATAATACCTCACTTCGCTTTAGGTGCATTACAGATGGATTTCTTTGATTCAGTGTCTTGAGACATCAGTATTGAATAAGTCAAGCGCTTTAGAATTGTTGGAACCACATTATCTTGGAGATCACTGCATGTTGCAGGCATGACCTCAACTTTTGAAGAAAATAAAGGCAACGTGGCAAGAACATTTAAGTTAGATTACTTGGATGAATATTGTAAATATTTTCTGAAGCCAAATAGGTTCAACTTTCGATCCAAAACCTAAAAATCCTATAGAATAAACATGTGCCACATCCATGGCATAAATAAGGTGATAAAGAGATAATTTAGGAGTCCGTTGGAGGGTTTCTTGTAACTCTGTCATGACGAATTATTTTTCATTCAAAATGCCGACAAAATTATCAAGCAAAATCATGGTTCTGGCTGACTCTTGATTTAAATCCAAACATAAATATAAGTAGATGAATGTTTACCTACTAAAGATCTACATGAACACTGTGTGCCTTTTTGTCATTTTGTCAATTGTTAAATTGATAACAGATTCTTCAATAACTTGATGCTATATGTGTTTTGACTCCTTAACCTGAACAGGCAAGCCCTGACTCGTCTGTATGGGGTTAGCTATGTGGATTAAAGAATGATCCATACTAGTTCTATAACTTATGACTGGCTATCAAATGCATGAGTGATGTTTCCATGAGATATGGAAAACAGTCTGATCTAACTAGCCATTACAAAAATAAGATCTGTGTACAAGTTTGATTTTGTTATAAGTAAGCTGAACATTACTACATTATGTGTCAATTATTCCATTAACCTATCATTTTTCCCTTTTAGATCACCCTTTAGATCAAAACAAAACTGAGAATCTAATTAGAATATTTGAAGAGCACTGAAGAAAAAAGACAAAAATAAAACCAAGAATTTGGGGAACTTGTTTGCCAGGTATAAGAGCTGGTTCTTTGTGATATTCATCTATGCAATTAGCAACAGATTACTTTTGAGGAAATAATTTTGTTATTATATTCACATATCCTTATCCTATGGTAGAGGTGATCCGTATATCGTACTTGAAGGCAGCATTTTTAATAGGAATGGTTTGAATATAGCCAAAGCTAACATGCATGTATTGATTGAACATGTTCTTTATTTTTTGTCGAGTAAAGCCTTTTTTGAAAAGAGTCTCACATTATGATGCACGTATGGAAATTTCTTCCTATTTCCTGCCTAACATTTAGTATGTATTTGATTTTCTGGATAATTTTTAAATTTTGTTCAATAGAATTTTCACCAATTTTGTAAAAGCTTTTTTGGACAATCCACGTCATTAATTCGACTTATTGTAATATATCTTGCATACTTTTGTCTTTACTTCATAGTACTGTATAAGTTATACCTTGTTATGTGGCTCTTTACAGATTCCATGGGACAAATTTGGCGGAAATGCCTTTTGTTGGTACTCGACCGATATACCAAAAGCAAGGAATGTGCCATCGCCTTCTCAAGGCAACTGAAGATGTATGTAAGAAAACTGCCAATCCCTTTCCAATTGGCTAGTAGACTAAATTTTTTATCACTTAACATCATCTCTTATCCTGAAAATTCAAGTACCAAGTATATTGTACCTTTGTTGGAATTTACATAATAAGCAGCATTATACCTAAAATCTCTCTTTTCAAGGAGATTTCTTATCAAAATAGAAAGTCAAACTATTGCTAAACCTCTTTTTAACTTTATTCATTCATCACCTCATCCTCTATTTTTGTTACCCCATGTTACATGCACATGCTGCCTCTTTTTTCTATGAGACTTATTGTTACAATGGAACATGTATTGGCATTGTCAGACAAAATTTTCCTTCAGGTTCCGCTTGTTTAGCAATCATGCAACATCATAAGCACTTTCCTACTTCACTGTTTCCGCTATTGTAAACCACAAACATTCTTCTATACTTTTTCTTTATCACATAGAGCCACGTTCTTGAATAAAACTCATTGGTTCTACATCTGGAAGCCAATAGTTTTTGTTGATCAAATACAGATTTTTCCCTGTATGCATGAAAATGTGAACACTGCGAGCTTAGATTTGACGATGAGTACTGCAAGATCTTCTGTTTCTGTTGTACTGATATTTTGCATGAAGATTCTACCACTGTTTTCTTTCTAATAATTCATAGACCTTATGTTGCATGGATTTGATATTGTGGAATGTCAGAATGCGAAGTTGTTTTGCTATAAAATGGATTTCTTTCTCTCTTTTTTTCTGATGAAAGGGAAGCTAGATGACAGCCCCCCAAAATTTATTTAGAAGAGAAGATTGAGAATGTACAAGGAAAGGCCGACTCCTGTCTACGGTTGGTCTAGAGTTGGCAAGAGAGTTTACATCATAAGGTGTAGAAGGAAAGGCTACAAAATGGATTTCATTTTCATATTTCTTTTGCATTACTTTTGCTGGACACTCATGCCATAAGAACTGACAGATGCCCCTTCTATGTAATATACTAATTGAAACATTTGTTGTTGAGTACTGTTAGCAATGATACCTGAAGGGCATTAAGAAATGCTGGACCAGTTTCAGATTCTTCTGACATCTCTTTCTTCCCTATTTTTGTTATGACATGGTGCATTAGCTCCATATTTATTTTTACCCCAATCATCCTTTATGGTAGTCTCATTGATATGCTGCCTTTGTGACTTCCCCTTCTATATTATATT